>NC_074671.1:18699748-19055998 GCF_029448725.1 Salvelinus fontinalis | reverse complement strand
TCAGCAAAAGTAGGAACCATTTTGTGATGCTATTTCATATATCTGTCGAACTGTGTACTAGTAGCTTTGCGCTCATGTTTTGGTTATTCCCTTACCATAACTAAGTCTTATGTCGTAATGAAGATATTTTTATAATTCTAACACTGCGATTGCATTAAGAACTAATGGATCTATCGTTTCCTATACAACATGTATTTTTTTGTAATGTTTATGAATAGCTATTTGGTCAGAATAGGTGAGAGTCTAATAGAAATATCCGCACATTCTGGGGAAAAGATGCTACGTTAGCACGTTATGCTACGTTATGCTACGTTGTATAACCACGGATTTCAGCTCTAAATATGCACATTTTCGAACAAAACATGAGTGTATGTATAACCTGATGTTATAGGACTGTCATCTGAGGAAGGTTTATGAAGGTTAGTGAAATGTAATATCTTTTGCTGGTTTATTCGCTAACGCTAACGTGCCTATTGCTATCGCTAACGTGCCTTGATGAATGAATGCGGTAGGCTATTGTAGTAAGCTAATATAATGCTATATTATGTTTTCGCTGTAAGACACTTACAAAATCGGAAATATTGTCTGTATTCACAAGATCTTTGTCTTTCATTTGCTATACACCATGTATTTTTCAGAAATGTTTTATGATGAGTATTTCGGTATGTCACGTTGGTGTCTGTAATTATTCTGGCTGCTTTCGGTGCAATTTCTGATTGTAGCCGCAATGTAAACTATGATTTATACCTGAAATATGCACATTTTTCGAACAAAACATAGATTTATTGTATAACATGTTATAAGTCTCATCTGATGAAGTTGTTTCTTTGGTTTGTTCTAGGTTAGTTTGGTTGATTTTGTGCATGCTACCTGTGCTGTGAAAAATGTCTGTGCTTTTTTCTATTTGTTGGTGAGCTAACATAAATATATATTGTGTTTTCCCTGTAAAACATTAAAAAAATGGGACATGTTGGCTGGATTCACACGATGTGTATCTTTCATTAGCTGTATTGGACTTGTTAATGTGTGAAAGTTAAATATTTCTAAAAAATATTTTTTGAATTTCGCGCTCTGCCTTTTCAGTGGAATGTGGGAGGAGTTCCGCTAGCGGAACCCCGGGGCTAGACAGGCTATAACAGCCTCCACTCTTCTGGGAAGGCTTGCCACTAGATGTTAGAACATTGCTGCGGGGACTTGCTTCTATTCAGCCACAAGCATTCGTGATGTTGGGCGATTAGGCCTGGCTCGCAGTCGGCGTTCCAATTCATCCCAAAGGTGTTCGATGGCGTTGAGGTCAAGGCTCTGTGCAGGCCATTCAAGTTCTTCCACACTGATCTCAACAAACCTTTTCTGAATGGACCTTGCTTTGTGCACGGGGGCATTATCATGCTGAAACAGGAAAGGGCCTTCCCAAAACTGTTGCCACAAAGTTGGAAACACAGAATCGTCTAGAATGTCATTGTATGCTGTAGCATTAAGATTTCCTTTCACTGGAACTAAGGGGCCTATCCCGAACCATAAAAAAACAATCCCAGACCATTATTCCTCCTCCACCAAACTTTACAGTTGGCACTGTGCATTCAGGCAGGTAGCGTTCTCCTGGCATGTGGACAGGGGACAGACAAGTTAGACAGGCATGTGGACAGGAGACAGACAAGTTTTACGCACTACGTGCTTCAGCACTCGACGGTCCCGTTCTGTGAGCTTGTTTGGCCTACCACTTCGCGGCTGAGCCGTTGTTGCTCCTATATGTTTCCATTTCACAATAACAGCACTTACAGTTGACCGGGGCTGCTCTAGCAGGGCAGACATTTGATGAACTGACTTGTTGGAAAGGCGGCATCCTATGACGGTGCCACGTTGAAAGTCACTCAGCTCTTCAGTGAGGCCATTCTACCGCCAATGTTTGTCTATGGAGATTGCATTGCTATCTGCTTGATTTTACACATCTCTCAGCAACGAGTGTGGCTAAAATAGACGAATCCACTAATTTGAAGGGGTGTCCACATTCTCTTGTATATATAGTGTTAGTTGCATGGACTCACTCTGTGTGCAATCATAGTGTTTAACATAATTTGTTTTAATGACTACCTACTTTCTGTACCCCACACATACAATTATCTTTAAGTTCCCTCAGTCGAGCAGTGAATTTCAAACACAGATTCAACCACAAAGACCAGGGAAGATTTCCAATGCCTCGCAAAGAAGAGAACCTATTGCTAGATGGGTAAAAAGAAAAAAAGCATATATTGGATATCCCTTTGAGCATGATGAAGTTATTACTTACACTGGCTGGTGTATCAAATCCAATACAACACAACTGAGTACCATGCTCCATATTTTCAAGCACAGTAGTGGCTGCATCATGTTCTGGGTATGCTTGTAATCATTAAGAACTGACTGCTGAGTTTTTTTCAGGATAAAAAAAAAGGAATGGGGTAGGCACCGGCAATATCTTAGTGGAAACCTGGTTGTCTGCTTTCCACCAGACACTGGGAGATGAATTCACCTTTTTGCAGGACAATAACCTAAAACACAAGGACAAATTTACACTGGAGTTGCTTACCAAGAGGACAGGAATGTTCCCGAGTGTCCGAGTTACAGTTTTGAATTAAGTCTGCTTGAAAATTTATGGCAAGACATGAAAATGGTTGTCTAACAATGATCAACAACCAATTTGACAGAATTTGAAGAATTTTGAAAATAATAATGGGCAAATATTGTACAATGCAGGTTTATAAAGCTCTTAGAGACTTACACAGAAAGACTCACAGCTGCCAAAGGTGATTCTAACATGTATTGACTCAGGCGTGTGAATAGTTATGTGTTGAGGGAATTAAATAATTCCTCTATGTACTCATTAATTAAAAATCAATCTGTCTATTTCTAAGAATTTGTAAAATACTTATTAACATAAAATAGACAAGATACAGTCTTATTAAAATGAGATAATAGTATTTATTCTCGGAGCACACTCCCATTTAACCATAAACAACAGTTTATATACAAGATATGACGTCATTGGTTTACAGAATAAATCTCCTCCTCTTGACCAATATAAAACAGGTTCAAAAGTTCATTCCAACTCCCCAGCGCACACACATGACAGACAATATCATTTATTCTCCTGAAGGCTCACTATAATTTATTACCACTTTAGCAGAAGACTCAAGATAATGGAAGACCAAAGAAGTTACTCACTGCCTTATCAAAACATCTCAGGGCTAAGTTGGGTCAGTTCAACCATAGTTTAATGACCCTTTTTGCTTAATTTATAACCCACAGCACAAATATATTTCACTAGGCGTACAGAATTCAATTAGTTATAGTTTTATCTAAATCTAGAAATTGTTTTAGTTATTATTAACAAAATTCCTAACATTATGTCAATTAGATATTTCTGTATTTCATTTTCAATACATTTGGAAACATTTAAAAAAATATATGTTTTCACTTTGTCATTATGGTGTATAGTGTGTAGATGGGTGAGAAACAATCTATTTAATACATTTTGATTCAGGCTGTAGCACAACTACATGTGGAATAAGTCAAGGTGTATGAATACTTTCTGAAGGCACTGTATTTCTCAAGTCCATGATGGAGAATTATTGATATACAATGCCAAATTGAATTCGATGACCTCAATCATGGTCTTGGGAAATCCTAGTTAATAACTTGACATTCAGCATGCGACTCTATGCTATTTAGATAAGTGATGGGCCTTCTGTGAACACACACATGGTTTTCAGGTCAAATTGCTTCTTTCAATAAACTACCCAAGTGGGGATGATTCGTTGAGCAATAGGTTGAAATAAAAACCCAGCGTACGCAATGGTGACCTGAGTACCTTAATCAGGAGATGCCTCTGTGGAAGCCTGGAGAAGTGTTGTCCTTCCGTCATTTACCTTTTGTGTCGGTACGACAGGTCTTTACATTATTCAACACGCAGCACATGCTCCCCCCATCTGTCACCATATTAGCCCAGGCCGCTCCTCTCCCCATATCTCCTGATTGGTTGGCAGTGCCATCAATCATTCCTGGGTGAATTAGTCTTGCCATTCATATCAATGGTGAGGCTGTGGAACGCCCCTGACCTTCACCCTGCCCTCTTCTGTTTAAACAGAGCTTTACAGAAGGCACAGAGAAGAATTCAGCCAACTTAATGAGTGCTGTAACGTTCTCGAAACCATTTACTCCCTCACCTCCCTCCCTCCTTTGCCCTCCCTCCTTGCTTCTCAGCATGACATAAAATTAAGTATGTGCTTTCAGAGAAGGATTTTTTTCTCATTTCACTTTGGCTCTTGACAAGCTGGGGAAATTGGACAGAGGTGTCGTGGTCAAGCTTAGTGTTTTGGTTAATATGGCCTTTTAGCTGAATGATTGGTACTCTGCAGGAAGTCTGTTTTTAAAAGGTGCATGCACTATCATTGTCATGACATGATGTACAGTTATATAACTGCCTGTGAATTCATAGTTCTGTGAAATGTTTTCATGTTTTGTTTAAAATATGCATAAAGGATATGTAAGACAATCCTATTGGGTTTCACTTGTTATCAAGGATTCTTCCTTCATGAAAATGTGCTATTGATTCACAACAGTATGAAAGTGTCCTATAGACAGAGACTAATGTATATATAATGAGGGACTTTCTGTGAGGAGTCACTGTGTCTTCTCATAGATAACAGGTTTTCCTTCCTAGGGCATCACACTTCGACAGCTTGTTTCAAATGTAGTCACTCATCATGTTCTCCAGCCTCTTTGGTAATTGAGATGAGATACCAGAGAGATTCAACTTGGATCCAAGTCAAAACTTTCATTTCTTATTCACGAGACGTGAATGCAGTTTTAGTCCTCCCTCGTCTCCCCTACCTACCCCTCTCTCTTCTTTCCCCCCTGTGAGTGTGCTTTCTGTACGGGCAGGGCATAGTATTCTGAGGGTCCTATTAATAACAATTTCAATAAAATATAACAGCAGTGACTCTTTCAGACAAGTTTTATTATGAGGAATTGAGCAATTTGGCATGAAAACCATGTGGGTGTTCATAGAAGGCACATCACTTATCTAAATAGTCACATGTTGAATTTCAAGTTATTAACTAAGGCTGTAATACAAATTCAATTCGGAGGCCCAATTAAATTAGAGAAATGTTGAATTGCTTGCTAATCCAAAAAATGGAAAGCGATTGTAAAATGGATTTGTATTTTGTCATAATAATTTTTCATAGCGATGGCTTAATGTTTCACTTCCTGTATTTTGACAAATGTTTTTTTATAAAAGACCACCGTTCAAGTATGGCTGTATTGTTCCATTCCACCTTTTTGAATCACACACACACACACACACACACACACACACACACACACACACACACACACACACACACACACACACACACACACACACACACACACACACACACACACACACACACACACTTTCTATCTTTTATTATACAATTTATTTTTAGGAGGTAGATCAGCATTAATATTGCAGATAAATTGTTGCTTCTATCAATGTAATTATCTGCATAATTTCCAATCGCCCATATATTTTTTGGCCATACAGTGCCTTTGGAAAGTATTCAGACCCCTTGACTTTTTCCACATTTTGGTAGGCCTATTGTTCCCGAATCAATCTACACACAATACCCCATAATGACAAAGCAAAAGCAGGATTTTAGATTTTTTTGCTAATTAAAATATCACATTTACATAAGTATTCAGACCCTTTACTCTTTTTTGCACCTTTGACAGTGATTACAGCCTTGAGTCTTCTTGGGTATGACGCTACAAGCTTGGCACACCTGTATTTGGGGAGTTTCTTCCATTGCTTCTCTGCAGATCCTCTCAAGCACTGTCAGGTTGGATGGGGAGCGTCCCTTCACAGCTATTATCAGGTCTCTCCAGAGATGTTCGATTAGGTTCAAATCCGGGCTCTGGCTAGGCTACTCAAGGACATGCAGAAACTTATTCCCCGAAGCCATTCCTGTGTTGTCTTGACTGTCCTGTTGGAATGTGAACCTTCACCCAGTCTGACGTCCTGAGTGCTCTGGAGCAGGTTTTCATCAAGAATCTCTCTGTACTTTGTTCCGTTCATCTTTCCCTCGATCCTGGCTAGTCTCCCAGTCCCTGTCGTTGAAAAACATACCCACAGCATGATGGCATTAGGTCAAAGAGTTCAATCTTGGTTTCATCAGACCAGAGAATCTTGTTTCTCATGGTCTGAGAGTCTTTGGGTGCCTTTTGGCAAACTCCAAGCGGGCTGTCGTGCCTTTTATTGAGGAGTGGCTTTCATCTGGCCACTCTACCATACAGACCTGATTGGTGGAGTGCTGCAGAGATGGTTGTCCTTCTGGAACGTTCTCCCATCTCCACAGAGGAACTCTGGAGCTTTGTCAGTGTGACCATCGGGTTCTCTAGGAAGAGTCTTGGTGGTTCTAAACTTCTTCCATTTAAGAATGATTGAGGCCATTGTGTTCTTGGGAAACTTCAATGCTGCAGAAATGTGTTGGTACCCTTCCCCAGGTGTGACAGGTGTGACAGGAGAATTCCTTCGACCTCATTGTTTTTGCTCTGACATGCACTGTCAAATGTGGGATCTTATATTGACAAGGGTGTACCTTTCCAAATCATGTCCAATCAATTGAATTGAACACAGGTGGACTACAAGTTGGGTCTCTGACCGTGTTTATCTTTCTACCTTTGCTGCATATAGGCTGCTTACAGTACAGTACAGTCTATCACTCCAGTGTTAATCTGCTAAATTGTAATTACTTTGCTACTATGGCCTATTTATTGCCATACCTCCTCATGCCATTTGCACACACTGTATATAGACTTTTTAAAATTTATATTGTGTTATTGACTGTACGCTTGTTTATTCCATGTGTAACTCTGTGTTGTTTCTGTCGCACTGCTTTGCTTTATCTTGGCCAGGTCGCAGTTGTAAATGAGAACTTGTTCTCAACTAGCTTACCTAATTAAATAAAGGTGAAATATATATGTTTGTTTTTTAAACAGTAGGCCTATAAAACAGATAAGGACTTCTCCTTCGTGTGTGGGTCTCTCAGGTGGGTGTCTAGGATATAGGGTAGGGGACCGTTCCATCATGATAGGACAATAAATAAATCAACTATATTTGTAATTTATTTTAAATTGTATATCCCATTGTATACCACAAAATTCAAAACTCTATCTGTGACAACTCCTGCTCGCAGACACACATTGGCTCTGGCTTTTGCAACAATTTTCCGTTTTCACTCAACTCATCACACTTTTACAAACACACAACTCATTTTCCATCACAACCACACTCCCCCCATATATACACTGGTAGTTTCTTCTATGTCCTCTGTTTGCTATGTTTTTATCTCTACCATGTTCATTCCTGCCTTATTTCGGGCTTTTTCCCTTATCTTTGAAGATGTATTATATCATTAATTGCCCTTTCTTCTAATGCTGTCTTTTATCTATTTATAAATACTATAAATAGAAAGTCGAATACAAATTATTTTACAACATTCCTTATCTTGAATGGTATAGTGTAGTTGTAGTTTATTTCTTCATCAATTGTTATATTTAATTATTTTCCTGTTTTTTTATTTCAATCCCTACCATGGATAGTGTTGGGTGTTCCATTATTTGACCCTTCTATGGGGACTTTGTGTTATTTAGAATAGCAATGGAGCAGTCTTGATGTCTCTGAGATATTATTACTGTAATCCATAATATAGTCCATAAAATTATTAAATAAAAAAACATTTTGTCATGCCACACTCATGTGCAGTATGCTCTGGTTAGGCCTAAAATGAGCCACGGTGTGACCCATCAGAAGAGCCATGGTGTGTCCTTGGCATCTCTATATAGCGGCCGATCGATGTACAGTTTATCAACCACCATAGTGACAAGTCTTTTTTGTTATTGTTTAGTTTATTAATTCAACCATAAAATCCTGATCAGCTTATTCTGGGCTATCTGGTGCTTTCCCTTCATAAGCTTTGATAAGCCCCCAACCAGGAAGTACTTGTGTAGTCAAAATAGCATTGAATGGGGTCAGTGGCTAGTACTCTCATGGAGCCCTTATCAAGCAGCTTGGACTTTCTAGCCAAAAACGTAGTCCTGCCATTAACATTCCCTAGCACTTTCGTGGCCATGGTCACACATCCCAAGCTTCATCAAGGATGCATCCCAGGTAGCTAACAGAGGTTTTAGAAGTTAGCACATCACCCCCTAACTCCACTAATTTCAGAGGACCTACACAATTTAGGTCTGGACACAAAAATAATTGCCTCAGATTTACCTAAATGCAGAGATAGCTTATTATCTCCAAGCCATTTGTTAATGTTAGTCAGCTCTGTGCTAAGTATGCTCTCCAACATAGTTTTACTTTTGTGAGACACCAGAAGTCATGTAGAGTCATCTGCATAAAGGAAAAGATGGCAAGAACAAGCATATTTCATATAGTTTATATACAGTAAGAACAGTGGAGACCCAAGCATGCTCCCCTGCGGAACGCCACAATTCATGGGTTTTTCCTGAGACAGTGAACCATTAACCTCTAATACTTGCTCCTTACCTGACAAATAGGGCTTTACCGATCCTAAAGGGATATTGCTTAACCCCAGTGACTCCAGTTTGGAGATTAGGAGCCAGTAGGAGATTAGGAGCTAATTCCCAGGGTCAGACTTTATCCCCTTCTTATACAGAGGTATAACTTTAGCGTGTATCATGTCCCTGGGAAAGATGCCTTGTTCAAGAGAGAGATTAACAATATGCGTAATACAAGGGGCAATTTGCTCAGCAGAATCTCTAAGAAACTTTGCAGGAATATTATCCAGGCCTGTGGCGTTGGAGCATTTAAGCTCTGCTAGCATACTGGCTAGTTTGGCTGTTGCTACCTTTGCAAAAGTAAGAGTTTGGCTGAACCCCTAATTTGGCATAATACTTATTGACTTGGTCGCTTCCATACAAACAAGACCTGGTGGGCAGCTTGCTGGCAACAGAAGTAAAAAATGTTTTTGAATTCATTGGCAACCTCTGCTTTTTTACTTACCATCTCCCCCCTGATGTTCAGTCCAATAGTGTTTAGTTTGTTTTTGGTAGTACTACTACAGACTAGTTCCTTAAATTATTTCCAATGCTTTTTAGGGTCATTTTTGTTCTCAATTATTTTATCAGCAAAGTAACCACTCTTAGCTTCATCCATCCTGTTCTTTGCTTCATTTCTGTTATATAGGACAAAATCAGGCTGCTCTTGAGAGTTCTTACATTTATCAAAGGCCTTATTCTTTGCTAAGATATATTCTAGAATCTCATGATTAAACCTAGGGCTAGATCTCTGCATTACCTTGACCCGTCTAATGGGAGCCATCACATTCACTACATCAAGGAATCTACATTTAAAGACTTCCCAGGCACTGTCTACCCCTACACTATCCAGCACAGGTGACCAGTCAATTTTACCCACTTGCTCCCTAAACATTTCAACACAGTATTTTTTGAGTCCTCTGATTCGAACATTTTTGTGACACTTAAATATATATTTAAAAACCCTCCTTGTGCAAACTGTAATAAAATTATCACTGATTCAGTAGACTATTACTCCACTCTGCAAAATTTTGGGTATATCAGACACCAATATTAAGTCAATTGTACTCTGCGCTGTTTCACATACCATGGTGGGATATTTTATAATTTGGGTCAGAGCAAGTGATCTACGTAAGTCCATAAATACACTGTGTGTTGGGCTATCCTTTTTGCAGGCATCAGTATTGAAATCCCCTAACCAAAATTATTTCCTTCACCGGGGAATCATTACAGTTTTGTTGTCAACTCATTTGTCTGTATTTTTCAGAATTCTTTGTTCAACTGGTTGTAAATTCCATAGTTTGTGCCTTTTGAGCTCTCTTCCTTTTCTTTGAACCATGATTTTCCATGAAGTGCTCAGAACAAGCTATTATGGGGCGCGAGCCATGATGCGATGTGCCTCCCATTCTATGTACTCACGAAAATGTAATTATTTGTACTTGGTCTTGTGAAATGTTCAGTTTAGTATATATAAACTCAGGGTTTCTACTCTGAAAAAAAATATAAACATGTAAAGTGTTGGTCCCACGTTTCATACGCACAAAAAGCTTATTTCTCTCAAAGTTTGTGCACAAATTTGTTCACATCCCTGATAGATAGAATTTCTCCTTTGCCAAGATAATCCAGCTACCTGACAGGTGTGGAATATCAATAATCTAATTAAACAGCAGGATCATTACACATGTGTACCTTGTGCTGGGGACAATAAAAGGCCACTCTAAA
This sequence comes from Salvelinus fontinalis, assembly GCF_029448725.1. NCBI lineage: Eukaryota > Metazoa > Chordata > Actinopteri > Salmoniformes > Salmonidae > Salvelinus > Salvelinus fontinalis. Next base: position 19,045,690 of record NC_074671.1, on the reverse strand, counting down.
ATGTGCAGTTTTGTTACACAACACAATGCCACAGATGTCTCAAGTTTTGAGGGAACGTGCAATTGGCATGTTGACTTCAGGAATGTCCACCAGAGCTGTTGCCAGATCATTTAACCTTTCTGGGAATGGGGGCAGTATTGAGTAGTTTGGATGAATAAGGTGCCCTATGTAAACTGCCTGTTACTCAGGCCCAGAAGCTAGGATATGCATATGCATGGTAGTATTGGATAGAAAACACGCTAAAGTTTCCAAAACTGTTAAAATAATGTCTGTGAGTATAACAGAACTGATATGGCAGGTGAAAACCTGAGGACAATCCATCCAGGAAATGCTATTATTTTGAAATGGCTGTTTTTCCATTGAAAGCCTATCCACCATACAAAGACTTATGACCCAGTTCACAATCCCTATGGCTTCCACTACATGTGGCCAGTCTTTAGGCTTTGTTTCAGGCTTTTACTCTAAAAAATGAGGTAGAAACACCACTTTCAATGAGTGGACAGTGGACATTTCCAGAGATGTTTGCTGCGTGTGACCGGGAGCACGCATTCTGGTTTTTCCTTTTCTATTGACGGAGATATTGTCCGGTTGAAATACTATCGATTTAGTTTTGACAAACACAACCTGAGGATTGATTATAATCATTGTTTGACATGTTTCTACTAACTTTTATGGTACTTTTTGGATTTTTCGTCTTCCTGCTGTGACCGCACGTGCTTTGTGCCAATGGATTGCTTAACAAAACGCACCAACAAAACAGAGGTTTTTGGACATAAAGAGGGACTTTATCGAACAAAACAAACATTTATTGTGTAACATGGAGTCTTGTGAGTGCAACCATATGAAGATCATCAAAGGTAAGTGATTCATTTTATCGCTATTTCTGACTTTTGTTACTCCTACTTGGCTGGTTACTGTTTGTAATGTTTTGTGTGCTTGGCGCTGTCCTCAGATAATCGCATGGCATGCTTTCGCCGTAAAGCATTTTTGAAATCTGACACTGTAGTTGGATTAACAAGAAGTTTATCTTTAAGCCGATGTATAACACTTGTATGTTTTAGGAATTAATATTATGAGATTTCTGTTTGAATTTGGCGCTCTGCAATTTCACTAGCAGAACACCTATCCCTAATAGGTTTTAATAGTCATTTCTCGACCATAAGCCACCTCCAATGTTGTTTTAGAGAATTTGGCAGTACGTCCAACCGGTCTCACAACTGCACTGTACGTGTATGGCTTCGCGTAGGCGAGCGGTTTGCTGATGTCAATGTTGTGAACAGAGTGCCCCATGTTGGTGGTGGGGTGGGTATGGGCAGGTGTGAACTGTGGACAACAAACACGATTGCATTTTAATAATGGCAATTTGAATGCTGTAACGTTCCTGACCTGTTTTCTGTTGTTTTTGTATGTGTTTATGGTCAGGGCGTGTGTTTTGGGTGGGCAGTCTATGTTTTCTGTTTCTATGTTGGTTTTGGGTTGCCTGGTATGGCTCTTAATTAGAGGCAGGTGTTTTGAGTTTTCCTCTAATTGAGAGTCATATTTAGGTAGGGTGTTCTCACTGTTTGTTTGTGGGTGATTGTCTCATGTGTCGTCGATGTATGTACCATACGGGACTGTTTGGTTGTTCGTTCGTTTTGATGTAGTCTGTTCCTGTCCGTGAGTTTTACGTTTTAGTTATGTAAGTTCATGTTCAGGTTTTCGTCTACGTCGTTTTCTTGTTTTGTAATTTTGTAAAGGTTTTTGTTTTCGTGTGCCGTCGTGTCAAATAAAGAGATGGCATATTTCCCTAATGCTGCGTATTGGTCCACTGATCCTTCTCTCCTCTCCTCATCTGAGGAAGAGGAGGACAACAGCCCTTACAAATGCACAAAAATATCGTAACGAGATCCTGAGGCCCGTTGTGAGCCCCATTTTTTTTAAATATTTTTTTTTATGTATCTGTGACCAACAGATGCATATCTATTCCCAGTCATGTGAAATCCATAGATTAGGGCCTAATGAATTAATTTATTAAATTGACTGATTTCCTCATATGAACTGTAACTCAGTAAAATCAATGGAGTTGTTGCATGTTGAGTTTCTATTTTTGTTCAGCCGGCACTGTCTCTTTAAGGGCTCTGTTGTCACGGACAACATCATTTACTTTGATTTCCAGTTTGTCAACAGTGAGTGCCCTTTAGCGTTTTATTCTCTGCGCATATGTTATTGAAAGTGAGGGCGATATTGAGATCAGCAATGTTCTAAGTCATTTCATCCAAAACAGCCAGCTTTTGATTTATGGAGACCAGAACACTTTCGATCTTGATTTAATATGCTCATTAATAATGTCATAATTATATTCACTTATCCTAGCTGTCTATGGAGTGACAGTTCACGCTTCCGTGCCTTTTGCTTCAGAATTAACCCTGGTAGACAATATCTTGGAATTGCCTTCAGTGCCTCTTTAGGCCATGGGGTTTTTTCTCATTTTGTCTCCTCACCCCAGTCTCATAAACTATGGGAATTGGTGAGTCTGTGTTCAATAATGAAAAAAAGTGAACAGGGAGACCTATGAAGTGAGGGATTGTTAACAATCCCATAGTTAACATCTGAAACACTCAGCAGCCTCTGCTTTCAAACACACTCCTGCTCTTTCACTACCCCTCACTGTTCTGTTTGTGTTCAAATCCAGCCTTTTTCTTAAGCGATACATACTATTGACTGCACTGCTGAAGGGATGCTCAGTCCTTGGAATGGACCATTTAAATGCTCGATAAAGTTCTGGACGCTATCTTAAACTTTGTCAGAGCACTCAGTCATTTTCTAAATATGTTGCTCTGTAATTAAGAGATTCACTGGATTTATGGTAATCGACCGATCAAATTATATGTTGTTTGTCACATGCGTTGAATACAACAGGTGTAGTAGACCTTACAGTGAAATGCTTACTTACAAGCTCTTAACCAACAATGCTTTATGAAGTTAAATTATTTAAAAAATAAATGTTAAGTAAAAAATAGATAAGTAGAAAATAAAAGTAACAAATAATCAGTTGGAACGGAGTGAACGTTGAAGTGAGAACATTCAACATTTGCACAACACTTTTAATAGGCTAGTCAAGGTGGAGAACGATAAGGGGGATGTGTTTTCAGACACACAGTAGCTGATGATATGTGCTATATACATTAATGCTAACTCAACAAAATAAATAAAATAAAATGTTCAATTCAGTTGTTTTCAATAGATTTTTAACTAAGATTATGAATACTCATATTTCTCATTCACAGAGACCTGAGCTATTCTTAAATATTTAATTTTTCCAGGCAAGTGCCTTTTCCTGCCCCAGCTATTGGCTGTGTCAACTTCCCAACTCAGACCTCCCACAGAAAAATGCTGTGCTTGCACCTGTGTCAGGCTGCCAGATGGACCTGCTGAGATTGTGCTGCAGGATTTTCTCCAAATCTCTTTCAAAGATCCAAGGCCTTGGGCCTAATACCTAAATATCTATAATTGATTTACTTTATGGGCTTACTGAGATCTTGCTGTCCGATAATGCTGTGGTTCAATACATTGTTGATGAGCCACTTCCAAATGTAACTAAAACGTTTAAACTAAATTGGGATCCTTAATTTAAGAAAAATCCCTAACTGAAAAAACTATTTTAAAAAATGACATAGATGCAGAAAGTAAACAGCATAGTGGGTCAATTTCCGCAACAACTAAGACTGTTTAAACCGTGAGGCTCAATTTCTCTGTTTTGTTGCCCTGGCTACCACGCTGTAATCAGCGTGAAGTGAACTCGTGCACATGGGCAGATACTGTGTGACTGACTGACTGACTGTGAGAGCAAAGTGTTGCCTCTGCTCATCTCAATATCCTAGCCTATTCATTGATGATAGGTTCTGCTTTACTGAAGTTGCTAGTGCACAGTTATGACTCTGTCTGCCTGGTGGCCGAACCTGTCTATACTGTGCCCCACCTCTCTCACCCCGTCCCTCGCTAGCTCACTATGAAAGATGCAAGTTGGCCCAGCGCATAATTGGCCCAGCGTTGTCCGGGTTAGGGAGGGTTTGGCCGGCAGGGATATCCTTGTCTCATCGCGCACTAGCGACTGTGGCGGGCCGGGCGCAGTGCACGCTGACCAGGTCGCTAGTTGTACGGTGTTTCCTCTGACACATTGGTGCGCCTGGCTTCCGGGTTGGATGTGCATTGTGTCAAGAAGCAGTGCGGCTTGGTTGGGTTGTGTTTCTGTCACGATCGTGTGGCGGATTAACGGACCAAAATGCAGCTTTTGGAAAATAAGCCATCTTCTTTTATTATAACACGAAGATGAACACGACACAAAAACACTTTAACAAAACAAGAAAACAACAAAACGACCGTGAAGCTACAAACGTTGTGCACAAACATACAGGCTACTAACGTTCTTACATAGACAATTAACCACCACCAATGAGAGCCTATGGCTACCCTAAATAAGGCTCCCAATCAGAGACAACCGAAATCAGCTGTCTCTAATTGGGAACTCATTCAGGCAACCATAGACTCTCCTAGATAACTAACCAACATAGACAACGCTAGACATATACACTCAACACAAAACCATCTACTACACCCCATAACCCCTTTACCAAATAAACACCCAAAACCAACAAAACATAAACATTACCCATGTCACACCCTGACCTAACTAAAATAATAAAGAAAACAAAGAATAATAAGGCCAGGGCGTGACATAACCCCCCCCTTGAGGCGCGAACTCCGGGCGCACCATACACAGTCTAGGGGAGGGTCTGGGTGGGCTCCCCTCCACGGTGGCGGCTCCGGCTCTGGTCGTAGTCCCCACGTCACCACAGTACCTAACCACCTCCTAGGCTTCCTCCAAACGACCCCCCTCCACATTAACCCCATTGCATTAAGGGGGAGTTCCGGACTAAGGGACAGCTCCGGACTAAGGACCAGTACCAGGGTAAGGGGCAGTACCAGGGTCAGGGGCAGTACCAGGATAAGGGGCAGTACCAGGGTAAGGAGCAGCACCAGGGTAAGGGGCAGCACCAGGGTAAGGGGCAGCACCAGGGTAAGGGGCAGCTCCAGGGTAAGGGGCAGCTCCGGACTGAGGAATGGCAGCTCCGGACTGAGGGACTGCAGCTCCGGACTGAGGGACTGCAGCTCCGGACTGAGGGACGGCCCATGGCTGGCTGACAGATCTGGCTGCTCATGGCTGGCTAACTGATCTGGCTGCTCATGGCTGGCTGACGGATCTGGCTGCTCATGGCTGGCTGACGGATCTGGCTGCTCATGGCTGGCTGACGGATCTGGCTGCTCATGGCTAGCTGACGGATCTGGCTGCTCATGGCTAGCTGACGGATCTGGCTGCTCATGGCTAGCTGACGGATCTGGCTGCTCATGGCTAGCTGACGGATCTGGCTGCTCATGGCTAGCTGACGGATCTGGCTGCTCATGGCTAGCTGACGGATCTGGCTGCTCATGGCTAGCTGACGGATCTGGCTGCTCATGGCTAGCTGACGGATCTGGCTGCTCATGGCTAGCTGACGGATCTGGCTGCTCATGGCTAGCTGACGGATCTGGCTGCTCATGGCTAGCTGACGGATCTGGCTGCTCATGGCTAGCTGACTGATCTGGCTGCTCCTGTCTGGTTGGCGGCTCTGGCAGATCCTGTCTGGTTGGCGGCTCTGGCAGATCCTGTCTGGTTGGCGGCTCTGGCAGATCCTGTCTGGTTGGCGGCTCTGGCAGATCCTGTCTGGTTGGCGGCTCTGGCAGATCCTGTCTGACGGACGGCTCTAGCGGCTCCTGTCTGGCTGGCGGCTCTAGCGGCTCCTGTCTGGCGGACGGCTCAGTGGGCTCATGGCAGACGGGCGGCTTTGCAGGCTCATGGCAGACGGGCGGCTTTGCAGGCTCATTGCAGACGGATGGCTCAGATGGCGCTGGGGAGACGGATGGCTCAGATGGCGCTGGGGAGACGGATGGCTCAGATGGCGCTTGGCAGACGGGCAGTTCAGTCATTGCAGTGCAGACGGCAGACTCCTGCCGGCTGAGGCGCACTGTAGGCCTGGTGCGTGGTGCCGGGACTGGTGGCACCGGGCTGGGGACACGCATCTCAGGGCTAGTGCGGGGAGCAGCAACAGGACGCACAGGACTCTGGGGACACACAGGAGGCTTGGTGCGTGGTTTAGACACTGGTGGTAAAGGGCTGGAGACACGCACCATATAGCTAGTGCGTGGAGGAGGCACTGGTGGTACTGGATTTGGGCGGGGAGGTGGCGCCGGAAATACCGGACCGTGCAGGCGTACTGGCTCCCTTGAACGCCGAGCCTGCCCAACCTTACCTGGTTCTATGCTCCCCGTCGCCTGACCAGTGCGGGGAGGTGGAATAACCCGCACCGGCCTATGTAGGCGAACCGGGGACACCATGCGTAAGGCTGGTGCCATGTACGCCGGCCCGAGGAGACGCACTGGTGACCAGATGCGTTGGGCCGGCTTCATGACATACGTCTCAACGCTCAGTCTAGCCCGGCCGATACGTGGAGCTGAAATGTACCGAACCGGGCTATGCACGCGTACAGGAGACACCGTGCGCTCTACTGCGTAACACGGTGTCTGCCCGTACTCCCGCTCTCCACGGTAAGTACAGGGAGTAGGCGCAGGTTTCCTACCTGACTTCGCCACACTCCCTTTAAGGCCCCCCCCAAGAAATTTTTGGGGTGTACTCACGGGTTTCCAGCCTTGTCTCCGTGCTGCCTCCTCATATCGCCTCCTCTCGGCTTTCGCTGCCTCCAGCTCTTCACGAGGGAGGCGATATTCTCCAGGTTGATCCCAAGGTCCATCTCTTTCTAATTCGTCCTCCCAACTCCAGAGATCCTGTGTAGGTAGGTCCTGTTGCCGCCTTCCATGCCGCTTGGTCCTATGGTGGGTAATTCTGTCACGATCGTGTGGCGGATTAACGGACCAAAATGCAGCATTTGGAAAATAAGCCATCTTCTTTTATTATACCACGAAGATGAACAAGACACAAAAACACTTTAACAAAACAAGAAAACAACAAAACGACCGTGAAGCTACAAACGTTGTGCACAAACATACAGGCTACTAACGTTCTTACATAGACAATTACCCACCACCAATGAGAGCCTATGGCTACCCTAAATAAGGCTCCCAATCAGAGACAACCGAAATCAGCTGTCTCTAATTGGGAACTCATTCAGGCAACCATAGACTCTCCTAGATAACTAACCAACATAGACAACGCTAGACATATACACTCAACACAAAACCATCTACTACACCCCATAACCCCTTTACCAAATAAACACCCAAAACCAACAAAACATAAACATTACCCATGTCACACCCTGACCTAACTAAAATAATAAAGAAAACAAAGAATAATAAGGCCAGGGCGTGACAGTTTCGGAGGACGCATGGCTCTCGACCTTCGCTTCTCCCGAGTCCGTATGGGAGTTGCAGCGATGAGACAAAACAGTAACTACTACCAATTGGATACCACGAAATTGGGGAGAAAAAGGGGGTAAAAGAAAAAAAGAAAAATAGAAATGGGAGTCGACAGCGGGAGTCGACATGCAATGAGTCGAGGAATTAATTATTTTGGAGTCGACTCTCCACCACTACATCATCATCGTTAGCAGTTAGAAAAATGACAGAGAAAGGCAAGTGACACTAGCAAAGTCCTGTATGGCAATACTTTGAGAAGTTAAATGAGAAGGAAATGCAAACTTTGCGAGTTGGAATTGAGGTACAATAATGGTAGTACAGGTGCAATGCTTCACCATCTGAAAGGGATGCACCGTGAGACCCAACCCGTTGCTGGTAGCAGCACAGCTGCATTGTGAATTCACATGGAATTGTATGTATTTTACTTAATGGGGAAACCGATACAAAAATGTCTGTTTAAATGTTAAATAAGCCTCACATCCCTACTTGAAACCTTTCAGAATATATTTGGTGTTCTGTCATTTTTTTCTCTCCAGTTTTGTTCTTCAGATGTTATTTGCCACTGCTGAGATTACTTGTTACAGACACATGTGCTTCCCTCATTTTTGGGAAGAAACTCAATATTTTCCAAGTCCACCTTTTAGCCCCTCTCTCATCCCCACTCCTCCAAACCTCATGCCCCTTATTTAGTGGAAGCACCTGCGCTAAGGCAGCCAGGTTGCACTGATGTAAATTGTTTTTTATTTTTTATTTTGACACTTTGGCTCGCCACGCCGCAGCCTTAAATGCTACATAAATAAAACATCTCGTATTGCGCCAGGGACCTATCCTCGGAGGAGGCGGTGTCATTTACGAGGCGTGAAGCTGCGCGCATAAATATCACTGGAGTTTTATCACAGCCCACCACTGGGACTGATTGAATTGATCCATAGTTTGGCAGGTGGCAACATGCATGTAAATGGACACTCATGGAAACACACACTCACACAAATCAGTACCCTCCTGTTCAGTCAAATACACTGACTCTCCCTCTCTCTCTCACATTTTTAGTGAATCCCTCTCATTCCCCAAGTCACTGTGCACACATACATGCGAGCGTGCACACACACCCACACTTTAAAAGAAAATAAAAAAAACACTTTTGGCTCACTAAAGTTGCTATCGTACACTCTTGACTGTGCATTCTGACAGATGCCTTTTCTATACCTAGCCCGCAGCTTAGGTGCTGAACCCACCAAAAAACAGTCCGTATCCTATGGGAAAGAGCTTTAAGTAGAGAGGGGGGAAGAGGGAGGAAAACAAGGGTGTGAGTCAAGAGTTGGAGGAAAGGACTTGGATAGACAGAGACGGATAGACCAAGCGAGGGAATCGAGAGTCGATAACAAGGTTCGAGAGACTGGGGGAGAGAGTGAAAGAGGGATGGAGAAAGAGCTAGAGTGGGAGAGAGCGAGAGAAAAAGGGGGGAGCAGGAAAGAATACTAGTAGCGAGAGGCTAAAACACACACACACATTCCAAAGACAGGAGCCTTGTCGTGGTGTGATTGTTTCACTGGAGAGAGAAAGTACAGCTTAGAGTGTTCCAGCCAGCAGGGGGTTCCTGAGTGTATGTGTCTGTTTGAGAGAGGGCTACGCTAATCTTCCCACTCCACACCGAAGACTTCAATCACACGGAGGGAGAGGGAGGCAGAGGAGTGCTTTTTGAAGAACCCTGTGTTCGAATCAGCCATGCTAATAGTTACGCAGATGCAACAGAATGCCACCTGCTCTAAATCAGAAAAGGTAAGGGCTCACCCTAACCTATATATTGTAACATTGAGCTTTCTTTAATTGTTCTGTGCTCTTTAATTGTGGAGTTGTAAGTTATTGCATATTGAAAATATTGCTTGTTCTCTTATGATTACTACATGAAAATGATTTGCACCATCACACCTTTCTTAATGACAATCATAAGCGCTAGTTTTTGCCGTATTCACTCAATGTGCATGCAAAGGCGATGGAGTTCAAATGGGGTGATATATTTTCCATTGGCATAGCCTGGAGAGGAGTGGACAGCTCTTCAATAAGTCGAGGTGCAGCCAAAAAAGTACAAGAAAATCCAAGAAAATGGAGCATATCACTTGCTCACTATTAAAAAATATTTTATTATGCTTTTTGAGTTAAATTATATTCAGCTTTTAATTATGAGCAAGAGTCACACCTTGATACATTTGGCATAGCTAGGCACCAGAGTGTGACGCAGGAGCTTTTTGCATTTGGCACGGTCATGGGCAGGTGTACCCCTTAGTGATAGCCTTCATAACTCTCCTCCCTTTCTCAAGGCTCCTGGAGGTCAGAGTTCAGTCAGGGGCTTGAGCTGCCTTGTTAAATCATCCACAGTCCTATTTATGTATTTATCTGCTTATTTGGGCCCCTCTTTGTCTCGACGTAATGATTCAGGACTGCCGTGTATTAGCATTTTTACTCTCTTTATGGTGGTGAGTCTTATGGAGTTCTCTCTAGTTGGTTGGACTTTCAATCCTTTTCTTGTGAAAGTGATTCAGTAGATTGGTTTGGAGACTGAGATGTAGTTTTGAGCCACAATCCTGTGTTTCAACTCAATGGGAGCCCCGCCATGTTGGTTTATAGCAGAACAAGTAACATTGTTGGGATATGTTACCACTCTCCAATTCATAGATAGAGCTATGTATGTAAAGACTGACAGTCCATGAGATTACATTTATTTAAATTTTTTGTAAGTTTCAACAAATCTATAAATGTGTTTTCTATGTATTGGATCTTCTTGTCCAGCTCCTGTTATTAATTTGGATGTGCTTAAAAACCCTTTCATTTCTTGGCCAGACAACCATGATGTTGCTTCCATCCACGTAGTAGGTTCTGTAGTGTTAATATGTCACTAATGTGATCAACCAGGATCCACTGCATGGCATCCCGTTTGTTCTTAAACCTGGGTTCACGGCTTTGGTACTACTGAGATCAGGGGTGTATTCACTCCGCAAACTCTGCTGTAAAACTTTTCTTAGACTGAAGAAAAACAGGGATGGGCCTACCAGAATGTGTCCAATAGAAACTCTTGTTTTACCCTGTTTGCTTTCGTTTGGTTTGTAAGTGGTTTGCGTAATCAATACACCCCAGATGACTTCGAGCCCGATGGCAGCCTGATGTAATATGGCGAGGCCTGTAGGTTATTGATGTGCCAGCTTTAATACAAAGCTTCACATTCCCCCCCTCTTACCTTCCCGAGCGAGTAACATCATTCCTTTTTTGTTAAGACGTTTCATTTCCCAGCTAATGTGTCTAATTCCACTCGGTCTCTCTCACGCTACAGTACTCCAAGCCTTTGTCCCCATGAAATATAGTGCCCCAGCTCAGACGGAGATCTTTCTCTTTGAACAATGATCATGCTTTAACTCCGAGGTGGGGAGAAGTCCCGGGTTTAGAGACGTTCGTTGATGGTTTATTTGGGAGTGGAACGTGGTGATGTATTCTGGGATGAGGAATTGTGGTTGTTATGTAGTCGTTTGGAATTGAGATGGTTTCTGCTAGGGTGGACGGATGCAGGACTAGATGTGGCTATTGACGGCCAGTGTCGTAGGGCAGCATTTCCCAAACCTCTCCTCAGTTACCTTCAGCCTTTACATGATCTATTTGAGAACTAGCTGGTTCAACTTGTCAACTAATCATAGTCAAGCCCTTTACTAGTCCAATCAAATCAAATCAAATTGTATTGGTCATATACACATTGTCAGCAGATGTTAATGCGAGTATAGCGAAATGCTTGTGCTTCTAGTTCCGATAGTGCAGTAATATCTAACAACTAGCTAATACACACAAATCTAAAGGGGTGAATGAGAATATGTACATATAAGTATATGGATGAGCGATGGCTGAGCGGCATAGGCAAGGTGCAGTAGATGGTATAAAATACAGTATATACATGTGATATGAGTAATGTAAGATATGTAAACATCATTAAAGTGGCATTGTTTAAAGTGACTAGTGATCAATTTATTAAAGTGTCCAGTGATTGGGTCTCAATGTAGGCAGCAGCCTCTCTGAGTTAGTGATTGCTGTTTAGCAGTCTGATGGCCTTGAGATAGAAGCTGTTTCTCAATCATGTGTGCTGGTCAGGTGTACTAGGTGTTCCGATGCCATGCATTAAAATGCGTGTCATGCATTGAAACGCGTATCTTTCTTGTGGATTTCTTTTGCAAAATAACTATAAATTAACAGATTTATATTCAAACAATTGTCAACATGTAACGTCAAATTAAGGTGTTGGACGTTCACTGTATTTTCAAGGGACAATAGCAGATCTATTTCGCTTCAGAGAAGTACCTCATTGTTCCCTCGTTGGTGCCTAGCTTCTAAATAACGTTAGCTAGCTATTAAGCTAGCCAGGTTACCTTAGCAGCTTGTACACAGCCCGGCTAGGACCCCTGATTGTCCCCAGAGCGTGACTGTTTGGATACCTGCTGTTTGCTGCTGTTTCCATCTGCCCTGTGACCTTCCCAATCTGGAACTGCTTGGATTAACAACAGCGTAGCCTACATTGGTAGCCTACATTGCTACCATGACAAAGACCAAAGCCAGTATGAGTACCGTTGAGGACAGTGGTGTCTCTATCACAGGTGAATTCACCTTTTAAATGAACAAAAAGAGTTCTACATGCAGTTGTTACAACAACAAGAAAATAGCTTCAAGTGTTTTATCCAAATACTGATGGAGTCAACTAATAAAATAATGGATGATCTGACCAGAGAGGTCCAGGACCTGAAGAACAGTTTATAGTTCTCCCAGGATCAGCTCAATGAGTTTAAACAGGAGAACAGCAAGATGAAAAATATATGTAAGTTATTGACAAAGGACATCAGTTCTATATGTGAATCCATGATAACAATGACAGAGAAATCTGATTTATCTTGAGGGACAATCAAGGATCGCAGAATCTCCACATGAGACCTGGACAGAGTCTGAGGACAAAATGAGGGAAATGATCAATGGGGAATTTGAAGATGGATCACAGGAAGATTGAGGTGTAGCGCGCCCACAGGACTGGAAAACCCACCACCGGCCCAGGTGCCAGGCCCAGGACGATAGTAGTCAAATTCCTGATGTTCAAGGACAAGGTAGCTGTTCCGGAAAGAGCCAAGAACTTGACAAGAACATACATCTTCCTCAACAAGGACTATCCCGAAGCTGTGCGCCAGAAGAAGAAAAAACTTATCCCAGCCATGAAAGCTGCCAGAGCGCATGGGGACATTGCTTACATCCACTATGACAGACTCATTGTCCACCCTCCCAAACTCTTCCCAAAAGCCTGGAAGGGATGACAGAGCCAAGCCTGTGGGTTTCATAGGTTAAACCCCGCAGCACACACACACACACACACACACACACACACACACACACACACACACACACACAAACACACACACACACACACACACACACACACACACACCAACTGATTGATGGACTGCTGAAGAATGTTTTTTTTCTTGCTTTGTTTGTTCTTTTCCATAATTATGTCTATGTCTATAAGCTACCCAGGAAATGGCTAAAATGAAATCAATAACTTGCTAACATCCGATAACGTTCATATGTTAGCAATTTCTGAGACTCACTTAGATAATTCCTTTGAGATAGCACTAGCAATACACAGGTGCACCTTGTGTTTGAGACTAAGCTTTGTCACACAACACAATACCACAGATGTCTCAAGTTTTGAGGGAGTGTGCATTTGGCATGCTGACTGCAGGAGCTGTTGCCAGAGAACTGAATGTTTAGGGGGGGGTGGTGAGGCATATTTATGTCTGTAATAAAACCCTTTTGAGGGAAAAACTCATTCTGATTGGCTGGACCTGGCTCCCCAATGGGTGGGCCTAGGCCCCCCCTTGCCCAGTCATGTGAAATCTATAGATTAGGGCCTAATTAATTAATTTCAATTTACTGATTCCCTTATATGAACTGTAACTCAGTGAAATCTTTGAAATTGTTGCATTTATATTTTTGTTCAGTATACCATCTACAGAAGAGACGGGTGTTGTTGTATCAGTGGAAGCTGCTGAGGGGAGGACAGCTCATAATAATGTCTGGAATGGAGTGAATGGTATGGCATCAAATACATTGATTTATTTGATACCGTTACGCTAATTCCGCTCCAGCCATTACCACTAGCCGGTCTCCCCAATGAAGGTGCCACCAACCGCCTGTGTGCTGTATATATTCAGAGGCATATCCCTGTAATGTTTAGAGAGGATCTCATGTCAAGTGTTATTAGAGTGCTGTGGTTGCATGTTCACCTGCCTCATCTAAAGCCTATTCTTTTAGGTTGCTGCTGTAGGCCACCAAGTGCTAACAGTCAGCATCTAGATAATGTGTGTGAAATACTTGATTTTGTATGTGGGTCTTTCTATAAATAATGCGGCCAATGTGTGACATTGGGATCATCATTTCAAAATGTTTTGAAACAAAAGTAAAAATGATTTTCATGCAGTTTCACGTGTACTTAGAGGAATAGAAGTGAATATATGCAAATTGGCCCATAACTCCACCTATACAACAACATAGACCTAGGACTATACATCTTTGAAGCAGGGTTCATACACACATTGACAAGTCAAATTCAAGCACTTAATTGTAATTTTCAAGGACTAATAATTTATATAATTGTACATACCCCAAGTTGGCCGGGGTAGGCCATCATTGTAAATAAGAATTTGTTCTTAACTGACTTGCCTAGTTAAATAAAATAAACATATAAGGCATAATATAGAATAACTACCTCATCTCTGTATCTCAGTTGAGCAGTGAATTTCAAATACAGATTCATTCCCCAAAAGAATCTATGGCAAGACTTGTAAATGGTTGTCCAACAATGGTCAATGACCAATTTGACAGAGCTTGAAGAATTTTGAAAAGAATAATGGGAAAATATTGTACCATCCAGGTGTGAAAAGAGACATAGTTGTAATCGCTGCCAAAAGGGGAAACTAACGCATATTGACTCAGGGGTATGAATACTTATGTAAATGAGATTTCTGTATTTAATTTTCAACACATTTGCAAAAAATTCTATAAACATGTTTTCACTTTGTCATTATGTGGTATTGTGTGTAGTTGGGTGAGAAAAAAAATATATTTAATCAATTTTGCATTCAGGCTGTTGCACAACAACATGTGGAATAAGTCAAGGGGTAGGAATACTTTCTGAAGGCACTGTACAGTATGTGGCCGACGCAGGCACATAATAAAGCCATGATTAGCGGTAGCATTAATCTCACCATTTGAATCTCACCATTGCTGTTTTTATAATGAGAAAGTGACCAAAAACCAGGTTCCTTTTTTTTTAATGGAAGGATTTGTATGGAAAGCCAAGTATAAGCCAAAATTAGATGTTGTCATCCTCATATTGACCACACATGGTTTTACCGCAACAGAGTAGCGCAACACTCTTCAATTGAAGCGGTGGGAAACAAACGAAAGTGGTCACATCTCTCACAAAAACGGATCAAATTTAAATCACGGATAATTATAAGGGAGCAGGAGAACTTATAAATTGGCTACAATAATTACAAGGACTTTTCAGGCACCAAATTGAGGAAATGTCTGATTTTCAAGGTACAGTAGGCCTATTCCAGTACTTCTGAGCTCCAAATTCAAGTTCACATATGCTACTTCAATTGTATTGCCCCTTGTATTGTTTAAAATTTCTCATGTTATTTCATTACCAGATGATATTATGAATAAGCCCACTAGGCTCTACAATTTTTTGTCATTATATGCAGAATAATTAATAGGAATAGTTAGGTACAACTGTTTTCACCGGCGTAACGAATGAGTCAGTAAAATATTCTGGACATTCCATGCGTTCCTTCTGGACATTCCATAGTGCACGCTATCACAAAAGCTGTTCGCCACTTGACTGTCATTCGTAAAATTCCTTCCTGGATCAGATGATGATGTGTGAAAATATCACAGTGTAACTAATCAGCTAGACACCAAATGGCATCAAACAAGTATTATGCATCATTATTGAAGAACCACATTGATGACAGTATCAATTTTGGTTTTAAGTATCAAAGTGAGGGATTCTTTCAGTTAGAAGCATTCAATTTTGCAATCACATTTCTAATTGTTTTATCATTTGTGTGCCCATGAAAACACTTTTTTTCTCCTTTCAGTTCCCGTAAGATAAGGAGACACGAAATGTTACGGAGTTACACTGCATTTCTGAGTTCTCTATACAAAAAACTGTCTGACAGGTAGACAAAATTCTTACAATGTTCAAGTTCAATGTCTAATTTAACTGATTTAATGCTTAATAAATGATATAACGACAACTTACGCAGTTTTGTCACACGATTTTGGACAAATCCGTCAAGACACCAACCATGATAAAGGGTTAAACACAGGTTTTAAATCAACTCGGGAATTGATCTATGATCCCCCCCTTACAGTGCCTTCGGAAAGTATTCAGACCCCTTCGCTGTTCCAAAATTTTGTTACGTTACAGCCTTATTCTAAAATTGATCATTAGCCGGGGATCCTAGTATAAATGTAATCCCCCCTGAAAAAAGGTGTGCTAGTCAGGTGGGTGTTAGTTCAGGGTTGCAAGAACATTGTGAAACGTCTCAGGGTCCGCTAGGTGAAGTTTGAGAAACACTGCTATAGGGTTCCCTCTGTTCAGTTTAATGCTGTATTCCATCCAGAAATGGTCTGTACAGAGAGGAGCTCTGGATTGTGAAGAAAATTACTGTGGAGTGGAAATCACAAAAGGTCATTATTGATTGTTTTCTCTCATTATAAAATGACAGATGGTGTAAAATGTAAGACGTATCAACTGATAGAATTTGAACAAGGGGATTTTCTCAGAGGACTTTTGTCTCCCAGACAGATTTCTCGTGGCTTTTATAGTCATAATTCTTCACAAACAAATCAATAGTGACTTTAAGCCTGTTGCTTTTGTTGTCACTCACACAACCCTTTCCTTCTCCTGGCCTGAATACCATGTGAAAAAGCAAGGCAGAAGAAATCAAATGCATTGATTTTTTCAAAGTAAAGCGTTGGCTAAAGTTTTAAGGCCAATTACATCGTCTTTGAGTCAAGAATTTGACGTGACTCGCTACCATAACAAATTAAAAATCCGTCAGAAAATGGATTAAGTTTTGGGGTGTAATTACAAAGCTTTAAACAAGTATGGATCTTTAAGCTGCGGCTAGACGTGCTTCTAGTAAGCTGAGGTCTGTGTGAGTGTGTTAGAGGTCTTTACGGGTCCACCTGAATACCTGAGACCCGACCCGGGACACAAGCGGGTCCTGGTCCAAAATTCTACTTTTTCCCTCGGGCCGGGTTCTTTTTGATTGTCATCGGGTCTTGGCTCTATGTAACTACAACTGATAGACCTGAGTGGACCATGGCTCTGCATAGCCTATAGCATATTTATTTTATGCTAATAAGGTTAATTTATTGATTTTTTATTGGCCTAGCCAACATATAAAGACATATTTGTCAACCAGAAGAGCTACAGTTGAAGTCAGAAGTTTACATAGACCTTAGCCAAATACATTTAAACTCAGTTTTTCACAATTCTTGACATTTAATCCTAGTAAAAATTCCCTGTTTTAGGTCAGTTAGGATCACCACTTTATTTTAAGAATGTGAAATGTCAGAATAATAGTAGAGATTTATTTCAGCTTGTATTTCTTTCATCACATTCCCAATGCGTCAGAAGTTTACATACACTCAATTAGTATTTGGTAGCATTGCCTTTAATTTGTTTTACTTGGGTCAATCATTTTGGCTAGCCTTCCACAAGCTTCCCACAATAAGTTGGGTGAATTTTGGCACATTCCTCCTGACAGAACTGGTGTAACTAAGTCAGGTTTGTAGGCCTCCTTGCTCGCACGCACCTTTTCAGTTCTGCCCACAAATTTTCCATAGGATTGAGGTCAGGGCTTGTGATGGCCACTCCAATACCTTGACTTTGTTGTCCTGAAGCCATTTTGCCCATTTGGAAGACCCATTTGCGACCAAGCTTTAACTTCCAGACTGTTGTCTTGAGATGTTGCTTCAATATATCCACATAATTTTCCTACCTCATGATGCCATCGATTTTGTGAAGTGCACCAGTCCCTCCTGCAGCAAAGCACCCCCACAACATGATGCTGCCACCCCCGTGCTTCACGGTTGGAATCGTGTTCTTCGGCTTGCAAGCATCCCCCTTTTTCCTCCAAACATAACGATGGTCATTATGGCCAAAAAGTACGATCTTTGTCCCCATGTGCAGTTGCAAACCGTAGTCTGACTTTTTTATGGCAGTTTTGTAGCAGTGGCTTCTTCCTTGCTGAGCAGCCTTTCAGGTTATGTTGATATAGGACTCGTTTTACTCTGGATATAGATACTTTTGTACCTGTTTCCTCCAGCATCTTCACAGGTCCTTTGCTGTTGTTCTGGGATTAATTTGCACTTTTCACACCAAAATACGTTCATCTCTAGGAGACAGAACGCGTCACCTTCCTGAGCAGTATGACGGCTGTGTGGTCCCATGGTGTTTATACTTGCGTACTATTGCTTGTATAAATGAACGTGGTACCTTCAGGCGTTTGGAAATTGCTCCCAAGGATGAACCAGACTTGTGGAAGTCTACAATTTGTTTTCTGAGGTCTCGGCTGTTTTTCTTTTTATTTTCCCATGATGTCAAGCAAAGAGGTACTGAGTTTGAAGGTAGGCCTTGAAATACATCCACAGGTACACCTCCAATTGTCCAATTGACTCATGATGTCAATTAGCCTATCAGAAGCTTCTAAAGACATGACATAATTTTCTGGAATTTTCCAAGCTGTTTAACCTTTCTAGGACACACGTTCCGCTAGCGGAACCTCTCGACAACATTCCACTGAAAAGGCAGCACGGGAAATTCTAAAATATTTTTTTGAAATATGTAACTTTCACACATGAATAAGTCCAATAGAGCAAATGAAAGATACACATCTTGTTAATCTACCCACCGTGTCCGATTTAAAAAGAAAAATGCTTTACAGCGAAAGCACAACATATGATTATGTTAGATTACTGCCAAGTCCAAAAAACACACAGCCATTTTCCCAGCCAAAGATAGGAGTCACAAAAAGCAGAAATAGAGATAAAATTAATAACTAACCTTTGATTATCTTCATCAGATGACACTCATAGGACATCATGTCACACAATACATGTAGGTTTTGTTCGATAATGTGCATATTTATATCCAAAAATCTCAGTTTACATTGGCGCCATGTTCAATAATGCCTCCAAAATATACGGAGAAATTGCAGAGAGCCACATCAAATAACAGAAATACTCATCATAAACTTTGATGAAAGATACATGTTTTACATAGAATTAACGATACACTTGTTCTTAATGCAACTGATTTCAAAAAAACTTTACGGAAAAAGCAAACCATGCAATAATCTGAGACGGCGCTCAGATAGAAACAAAATTTCTCCGCCACGTTGGAGTCAACAGAAATACAAAATTAAGTTATAAATATTCTCTTACATTTCATGATCTTCATCAGAATGCACTCCCAGGAATCCTAATTCCACAATAAATTGTTGTTTTGTTCGTTGATGTCCATTATTTATGTCCAAGTAGCTACTTTTGTTAGCACGTTTAGTACACATATCCAAACGGTCGTGCAGGTCCAGGCGAACTTCGGACGAAAACTTCAAAAAGTTATATTACAGGTCGAATAAACTTGTCAAACTAAGTATAGATTCAATCTTTAGGATGTTGTTATCATAAATATTCAATAACGTTCCAACCGGAGAATTCCTTTGTGTCTATAGAAGTAATGGAACGCAAGTCGATATCATGTGGAATGCGCGTGACCAGGACCTGGCTCTCTGCCAGACCACTGACTCAAACAGCTCCCATCCGGCTCAACATCACAGTAGAAACTTCATTCAACGTTCTACAGACTGTTGACATCTAGTGGAAGCCGTAGGAAGTGCAAACAGATCCATATCCCACTGGGATTTCAATAGGCGATGAGTTGAAAATTGACCAGCCTCAGAATTCCCACTTCCTGTTTATATTTTTTCTCAGGTTTTTGCCTGCCATATGAGTTCTGTTATACTCACAGACATCATTCAAACAGTTTTAGAAACTTCAGTGTTTTCTATCCAATAGTAATAATAATATGCATATATTAGCATCTGGGACAGAGTAGGAGGCAGTTCACTCTGGGCACGCTATTCATCCAAAGTGAAAATGCTGCCCCCTATCCCTAAAAAGTTAAAGGCACAGTCAACTTAGTCTATGTAAACTTCTGACCCACTGGAATTGTGATTTAAGTGAGATAATCTGTCTAAACAATTGTTGGAAGAATTACTTGTCATGCACAAAGTAAATGTCCTCACCGACTTAGTTTGTTAACATGAAATTTGTGGAGTGGTTGAAACACTTAGGTTGGAGTCATTAAAACTCGATAATGTAAACTTCCGACTTCAACTGTATAAGAAAATTGAGGAGAGCGCATACCTCAACTTAATTAGGTCTATACTCAATAGCCTAACTGTTAAATGTGCCAGGCTTTATAAATCATATATATCTACAGAAATATGACAGATCATGCTTCTGTTGCCTGTTTGAGTATTTGTTTAATTGCCTGATGCCGTGAGCACCAAGACTCATGCAACGGAAAAATTTTGGATAAAGCCATTTCACAGATTTGGCTGTTTTTAATCTTTGCTATGCTATAATAAAGTCTTTATTATTTGTGTTGTTTACATTGTTTCAAACAGGCAGAAAAATGATAGTGTAATATAGCAGCACCTGTTTGTCATACATATGCAACTTTTGCTCCTATACCCTCCTTTTCTTGATCTCCTTATTGTTATTATTACAATTATTATGATCATCATTATAATAATAAGTAATGTAGTTGTCGTTAGTAGGCTTTGTATAGTAGCCTTGTGTAACCACCATCGAGCTGTAGGCCTAAGAGTGCATCCTGTTTAGTCTTAATAACTGTAACTTAGTTAGGCCTATATTTCAATATGTAGGCTACTGTATCAATCAATCATTCATTTGTTCATGCCATCAAACAGCAAATGAGACATTCATGCTTTGAAATGCAATCAAGCATTTTAGTTTTAAAATTAAATAACAAAGGGAGCTTTGGTACACTTATTTATTTAGTGTTGTTTATACTGTTCCTGTTAATGTTAATTTAGTGTTGTTTATACTGTTTACTGTTAATGTTTTTTATATTGTCATCTAACAGCAACTGTTTGGCACATAATACTCACTCAACAATTGCTCCTATACCCTTCTTTTTCATGATCTCCAGTAGTTTCCACAACTAAGTCAAATGTCTTCCACAGATCTGACTTCCCTTTTCCCTCCTGAGCAACCAGTAAACATTCGCCAATTTCGAGTTTCTTTTCCACGTCTTCCGCATCCATTTTGCTGTCATGTGTTACTCTGTTCGGAGTTTGTTATAACCAATTTATTTATGTGATTATGACAGGCTATAGCTCAGGCCCTATTGGTCACATGCATGCAATGCTTACATGTTTCACATAAAGAGAGCAAGGGTTGAGCGAGTAGGGAATGTTTTTCCTAAACAAATTAGAGATTTCGATAACTTTTCAGTCAGAAACAATTAAGAAAGAAAATGGCTGAAATGAAGTAGCAGCTTCAGCATGAAAGCGCAATAAACACTTGCTGTGCTGCCTTTGAGCTGCAGTATTGAGGAGAGCGAGACAACATTGGCCAGTCACTCTAATTTTTTTAAACAGTATGACCATTGGGATCTTGAGTCATTTGTGTGTCTTAATTACTTAATCACACAGTCTGCTTAAAACATCAGACGAGCTCAGTGCATATGTAGTTGGTTTTATTCAAACACATAGTGTGTAGCTGTCTATATATGGAAAAATACTTTCAACAATTAGACCAATCGATTGGTTGAAAGAACAGGACGACTCTCGGTATAGCAAGATTTATTTTAGTCGTAGACAAACCTAATATGCTCAGTAAGGAAAACTGAACAAAGCGTCTTTGAACAATTTAAACCGTATCTGTACAGTTATTTAAGTGGCTATTCTTTGGAAACATTTTAGTTCGTTTATAGGATAGTGGGAGATAACGGAAATGTATTTTTCTCCCATCCTTGTGCTGGCAAATTACCTACATCTCGCTCTCCAATGTTTCCCCCCACACACAATCCCTCCCTTTCTGTCGTCTAACTTTCCCTGGGTATTTATCTTTGCCATTTTAAAAAGGATTGGACTCAATTTGCCATGATTTTGACCCATCATTAAACTGCACAGTGGGCAAAAATTGTTTATTGAAACTTTTCCCCCGATTAGTCATTTATAAGATTTAGTTAATGATGGATGTACTGTTTTTATTCCATTAGAAATCTGAATACTGGTATTGGGCAAATGGAGGTGTCAATCAAACGGTGTTGTCCTTTGATTGGTCTAGGTGTGTTGGGGTTGTGGTAAAAACAATGACGGGACCTATTAATTTCACTGTTTGGCTTTTAGACCAACATCGTCAAGCTCCAGCACTTTCAATTTCCATATGTCATTCAAACAAGCCTCTGCTGATGCCCAAACACACTCTGAAAACACACACACACACACACACACACACACACACACACACACACACACACACACACACACACACAACAGTCGTTATACTTATTTGTCCCTTGCTGAGAAGATAAATGTGGCCAACTCTGTCAGGTACATTTCCAACAGCATGTCAGGTTCATGAAACATCACAGGAGCTTTACGGGGTGACATGGAACAGGCCCTATCAGGATTGCGGCGGCTAATTCAGTTTTTCCACTGTAACGCAGGGTGTACAGCAGTCCCAAATATCCTGGGTAATGGCAGTATTGATCCTCGACATCTGAAGCCAAGTAATAAAGGTTGAGGTGTGTGACAGCACACTGAGTGAGAGATGGGGCGTGGAGAAAAATGTGACGAGAGGATAAATTCATGGGCTTTTTCTCTCTCCCTCTCTGTCGCTCCTTCTCTCAGTCGCTCCTTCTCTCTCCCCTGCTGAGAAACCCTGTTCCATCCCTTTCAATCGTTTTTTTTTTTTCAGGTCAAACCCTTTTGATACTTTTCCTCAAGTTCCAACTTTTTGAACTTCCTTTGAGGAAATTTAACTTTTATTACTTACAATTAACTTTTTTTGCTGCCATCATTACTCACTGTATAAATTGCTACCGTAAAGACACTAATACTCACTGTATTAACTGCTACCATAAATACACTAATACTCACTGAATAAACTGCTACCATAAAGACCGTAAAGACACTAATACTCGCTGTAGAAACTGCTACCGTAAAGACAATAATACTCACTGTATTAACTGCTACCGTAAAGACACTAATACTCACTGAATAAACTGATACCATAAAGACGCTAATACTCACAATATATACTGCTACCGTAAAGATGCTAATATTCACTGTATATACTGCTACCGTAAGGACACTAAAACTCACTATATACTGTGCATTCGGAGAGTATTCAGTCCCCTTCACTTTTTCCATTTTTTTTTATGTTAGAGCCTTATTCTAAAATGGAAGAAATTGTTTTTTCTCCCCTCATCAATCTACACTCAATACCCCATAATGACAAAGTAAAAACAGGTTTTTAGACATATATTTATTAACAATAAAAAACTGATATCACATATACATAAGTATTCAGCCCCTTACTCAGTACTTTGTTGAAGCACCTTTGGCAGTGATTACAGCCTTAAGTCTTCTTCGGTATGACACTACAAGCTTGGCACACCTGTATTTGGGGAGTTTCTCCCATTCTTCTCTGTAGATCCTCTCAAGCTCTGTCAAGTTGGATGGGGAGCGTTGCTGCACATCTATTTTCAAGTCTCTCCGGAGATGTTCGATCGGGTTCAAGTCCGGGCTCTGGCTGGGCCACTCAAGGACATTCAGACACTTGTCCCTGAAGCCACTCATGCGTTGTCTTGGCTGTGTGCTTAGGGTCGTTGTCCTGTTGGAAGGTGAAGCTTCGGCCCAGTCTGAGGTCCTGAGCGCTCTGGAGCAGGTTTTCATCAAGGATCTCTCTGTACTTTGCGCCGTTCATCTTTCTCTCGACCTGACTAGTCTCACGGTCCCTGCCACTGAAAAACAACACACACAGCATGATGCTGCCACCACCATGCTTCACCGTGGGGATGTTATTGGCCAGGTGATGAGCGGTGCCTGGTTTCCTCCAGACGTGACGCTTGGCATTCAGGCCAAAGAGTTCAGTCTTGGTTTCATTAGACCAAAGAATCTTGTTTCTCATAGACTGAGAGTCCTTTAGGTGCCTTTTGGCAAACTTCAAGAGGGCTGTCATGTGCCTTTTACTGGGGAGTGGCTTCCGTCTTGCCGCTCAACCATAAAGGCCTGATTGGTGAAGTGCTGCAGAGACGGTTGTCCTTTTGGAAGGTTTTCCCATCTCCACAGTGGAACTCTGGAACTCTGTCCGAGTGACCATCGGGTTCTTGGTAACCTCCATGACCAAGGCCCTTCTCCTCCTGTTGCTCAGTTTACCCGGGCAGCCAGCACTAGGAAGACTCTTGGTGGTTCCAAACTTTTTCCACTTAAGAATGATGGAGGCCACTGTGTTCTTGGGGACCTTCAAAGCTGCAGAATTTTTTTGGTACCCTTTCCCAGATCTGTACCTTGACGCTATGGACAATTCCTTCGACCTCATGGCTTAGTTTTTGCTCTGACAACTGTGGGACCTTATATAGACAGGTGTGTGCCTTTCCAAATCATGTCAAATCAATTGAATTTACCACAGGTGGACTCCAATCAAGTTGTAGAAACATCTCAAGGATGGTCAGTGGATACAGGATGCACCTGAGGTCAATTCCGAGTCTCATAGCAAAGGGTCTGAGTACTTATGTAAATAAAGTAATAAATTAGCAAAAAATTCTAAATACCTGTTTTGCATTGTCATTATGGGGTATTGTGTGTTGATTGATGAGGAGAAACATGTCTTATTTAAATCAATTTTAGAATAAGGCTGTAACGAAACAAAATATGGAAAAAGTGAAGGGGTCTGAATACTTTCCGAATGACACTAATACTCACAGAATATACTCCTACCGGGAAGACACCAATACTCCCTGTACCTACAGGTGCAATCAAATGAGTCCGTCACTGGTGATGGAGACAATGAATGAGCCTTCTGAAACCCACCCTCGGCAGTGCGATAATATTCTGTACCATCAATCTTTGACTCATTAAACCCAATAGAAGAGTTTCACTGCGGACAGCAGAGAGCATCCATTGGGAGAAATTACTAGTTATAACATTGCATCTATAATAGAGCCTTATTTTCTGAATCAGGCAGGAGTAGAGTAGGTGTTTTAGTAATTGTTTGGATGCACAGTTATTGTGTTTGGCTGATAACATTTGGCTTTTTCCCATGTTTAAATGCACAGTTAATGGAATCAGTAGACCTATCCAATTTCTTATTAACAAGGACAGAGAACTTGCGCAATGAATTTCAACTGGGATTGAAAGAAGTTTCTCTCTCACAGTAAGGACCATAGTCAACGTTGTTGAGTGTTCATTGTATTACTGAATTCATTTTATTTCTGTATTTGGTAGTCTTATATGACATTGAATTGAGCCCATCTCTCATCTAACCATTGGGCTTTCTTTGTGCTGTCATTCATGGTAACAGGGTGATTGGCCACCCTGAGTTGTGTGTGTCCGTCATCCATTAACTGTCAAAGAGCTGCCACTGCTGACTAGAACACAGTGGTTGTTTGGGAACACCACGCATGAGGGCCCCCAATATCCTAACCTCCCTAGGAGCCAGGGCCCTTATCCCTCCATATCCCCAGTTTGGGAGACATGGATCCCCAATCTGCTACTGTCTGGAATAGCTGCATTCCTTGGGGAGACAGTAGGCTTGATGTGTGTAGCTCATAATGCAGAGCAGAATCAGCCAATCTCTGTTTTTCTGTATGTGTGTATGTATCAGATTTGCATGTAGTACACTGTCACTGATAGATGATACATTGAGGAAAATATACTGAACAAAAATATAAATGCAACATGCAACAATTTTAAAAGATTTTACTGAGTTATCAGTGACTCGTATAAGGAAATCAGTCAAGTTAAATACATTATTTAGGCCCTAATACATGACTGGGAATACAGATATGCAACTGTTGGTCACAGATACTTTAAAAAAAGGGCGTGGATCAGAAAACCTGTCAGTATCTGGTGTGACCACCATTTGCCTCACATCTCCTCCGTATAGAGTTGATCAGACTGTTGATTGTGGCCTGTGGAATGTTGTCCCACTCTTCAATGGTCATGCTAAATTGATGGATATTGGTGGGAACTGGAACGCGCTGTCATACACGTTGATCCAGAGCTTCCCAAACATGCTCAATTGGTGACATGTCTGGTGAGTATGCAGGCCATAGAAGAACTGAGACATTTTCGGCTTCCAGGAATTGTGTACAGTTCCTTGTGACATATGGCTGTGCATTATCATGCTGAAACATTTTATTATTATTTTTAATTTATTTCACCTTTATTTCACCAGGTAGGCTAGTTGAGAACAAGTTCTCATTTACAACTGCGACCTGGCCAAAATAAAGCAAAGCAGTGCAACACAAACAACAACACAGTTACACATGGAATAAACAAATATACAGTCAATAATACAATAGAAAAAGTCTATATACAATGTGTGCAAATGAGGTAGGACAAAGGAGGTAAGGCTATAAATAGGCCATAATAGGCCATAGGGGCGAAATAATTACAATATAGCAATTAAACACTGGAGTGATAGATGTGCAGAAGATGAGTGTGCAAGTAGAGATACTGAGGTGATGGCGGGGGATGAATGACATGACAATAGACCTCAGGCTCTCGTCGCAGTATCTCTGTGCATTCAAATTGCCATAGATAAAATGCAATTGTGTTCGTTGTCCATAACTTATGCCTGCCCATACCATAACCCCACCACCACCATGGAGCACTCTGTTCACAACGTTGACATCAGCAAATTGCTCGCCCAAATGACGCCATACACATAGTCTGCGGTTGCAAGGCCGATTGGACATACTGTCAAATTCTCTAAAACAACATTGGAGGTGGCTTATGGTAGAGTAATGAACATTAAATTATCTGGCAACAGCTCTGGTGGACATTCGTGCAGTTAGCATGCCTATTGCATTCTACCTCAACACTTGAGACATCTGTGGCATTGTGTTGTGTCACAAAGCTGCACATTTTAGTGTAGCTTTTATTGTCCCCAGCACAAGGTACACCTGTGTAATGATCATGCTGTTTAATCTGCTTCTTGGTATGCCACACCTCTCAGGTGGATGGATTATTTTGGCTAAGGATAAGGGCTCACTAACAGGGATGTAAACAAATTTGTGCACAAAATTTGAGAGAACATTTCTGGAATCTTTTTTTTCAGCTCATGAAACATGGGACCAACACTTTACGTGTTGCATTTATAATTTTGATCAGTGTATGTGGGTGGATATGGGGGAATATTTTACAACCGGGAATGAAAAGTAAGAAATGTAAATGTACATAAAAATACCATTATCCATCCACTAGGTGCCAGTGTTGGTTTGTTTTTGGGAAACTGCTTGTTGTTTCCTGTCCACCAGACTATAATGAAGAGGCGTGGATGTGTCCTGTTTGCTCAGGCAATGGGCTGGTGTGCATAGAGTAGGTTAAGCTGTTGTCTGAGGCAAATACACTCCATGATGTGGCAGTTCTGTACCACGGGCAGTGGCAGCATCCTTGTCCTGTGCATGTTTCTGATTCGGCGTCACAGACAGTGACATCACTACCTGACCTTGCTTTTAACTACTGCTGTTATAGTACTCCTGACTCTAAACATGAACATAGAAAATGCCATCAATGGATAGCTGTAGACATGTTGCACCCAACAGTAACCTAAAGAATAAAGGGTTGGGCCTACTGTTGCTTTTACATTCTGTTTTCATTTAAATAAGTCATTAATACTTGATAATACCTTAAGCTTGTTATGACATAATTCCTGAGTGATGGTAACTAGACATGAGTCTTACTGTAGAAGTATCCCTATGGTTCTATGAATGGAAGGACCCTGCCCATTCTCTGTCTACTATTGAGATTTGAGTTGGCTCTCTAGAGCACAGCAGATAGGCCAATCCCTTCTCCCTTGATAACTACCATGCCTTGGATGCAGCAACGCCCTCTTTTTAAGCTCTATGGCTGAATCGTAACCCCACAGAGCCAGGGATTTAGTTGAATGTGAGGAGGAGATAGAATATATCCACCCTTAGCTACTGCACCGCAGGGTACTGCTGCTCAAAATGTAATCACATTTACCGTGTAGCCTATCCATATCACCAAGCCTAGCACTCCTTTCCCCATCTCACCCTCCCACAGGGAAGGTGTGTGTTTGCCATGTACAGTGTACCACCTGTGTTGTCTAATAACCTATCAAATAAACGTTAATGACTTACATTTTTGGGTGAATCTGAACACTTGTTGCATATGCATCATAGTCCCCGGCAGGTATGTTGTAGCAGCATGTATCATTTACAGAGCCCTTTGCGTATGCAAAACCCCTAGCACAGAGCAGAGACCCTTATTCCAGGATCTCCTGCCTGGAGTGTTCCGTATGCCATAGAGACAGCTAGGATAAGTTTAAGATGATTCTGGTCTCTCCCAGGTTCCCGCGGGAAAATAATATCCTTGTACGGTGCTGATGGGCGAGAGAGATATGTTCTGTGTATCCAATTACTCTTTGAGGCAATACAAGTCTAAATCAGCTTAAAACCTCTGCTCAGGAAATAGCTTTTGCAGTCGCAGCATTAGGCAGAATAGCAGTTTAAGCTTCATGGCACTTAGGCTATAGAATTATGCTCCATGCTCTGCTGCAGCTGCTTGCTGTGTGTATTTCTTAGAATGGCATCTAAATAGTTGATAGTACCCCGGTCCTAAAACTGTAGGCAATACATGCTGACTATTAATATCCAAGTGAAGTTATTGTAACTCGGCCAAAGATTTCTTTGATATGATGTGGTGTAAATGCCTTTGTGGCACATGGCTATCAATTGTGGATGCCCACAGTTGTGTGTATTTTTACTGTCCTTATAACTGATTTTCTATCGTTTTAGAATACTAATTTTACACAGTAATATAACTTTATTAACCGAATCGAATGACAATATAACCGTTTTATACATTTTTTCGACTTTCATAACCTTTATCTCACCTGCCGTTTCGCCACAGGGGGGCACTCTTGTACTATGGCACTCAGCACCGGTGGAGACGGTGAGGAAAATATAATGAACTCGGAAAACAGATTCCTTGTACCCATGCAATCTGCAAAGTGGTGATAATTCGTTTTGGGCTGACATAGCTCTGGTGTTTGTTTGTTTTTTCAGATATTGTCGCTTGGATAAGTGGGACAGAACACAAGGGCATCGTTCATCTAAGAGGTAGCCTAATGAGTGATGTGGTATTGAGAAGTCTTTGAACAGTTTGCTATCTGCGGTCACTTCTTATGCAGCAGAGCGAAAGAGAGAAAGAGGGAAGCATTGAAGCTACTCTCTCTTTCAGCTTCGGATAACCATCGCTTTGTATGCTGTAAATGATTCATATATTTTTTCGCAACCGATCATCTATTTCGGCCCAAGTTTGGAGGGTGCAGAAACCACATTGCGGATGCATCGAATGCAATCGAAAGGATCCCTATTCCCCAAACGGTTTGAAGGATGAAACTACGTGCTGTGAATTCAGAGTAAGACCTCAACTAATTTTGGCTCGTTCCTTTTGGACCTATCTGTATGATTGACTATCCTACAAACCTGAAATGGGACAATATATAATCGAATATATAATTTCACAATAATTTTGTCTGCTTGTTCGGGGCACTGATTCCGAGACTAAAAAGGATACCCGTGCCTATATATAAGTTTTAAACTAACACCGCGTCAATTAGACGACATCCCTTCACAGTTTCCCTATTGACATGCTGTAGGGTCTTTTCCCCCATATGGAATCATGGCTTCGATGTATCAGAGGTTCACGGGCAAGATCAACACCAATAGATCTTTCCCCAACCCACCTGAAGCTAGCCACCTACTCGGCGGGCAAACAGTTGAAGACGAGAATACCGTGAAGATCCCGCGCTTCTGTCAAGACGTACGGCCCCGTTTCCAATGCCAACAACAGAGAAGCGCATGTGGGGACGAAGAAGAGGATGTAAGAAACACATTTCGCCCCTCTGCATCCCTCCCTCTTTAGCCAGGCTCCCTTGTGCGCATCCAATCAAAATGTCATGGCGGCAGGGGGTTATGCATGCAGCAGATATTAAATTATTATCCCCGTGTACATAACTCACTGTCGTCATGGCATTTTTATTCAGAAGAGAAGAGTGGTTTTACATTACTTTATTATATGTCTTGTATACATAGGCTATATACTCAGTTCATCAAATGACCGACGATATATCACGTCAAAGGACACGTGTCAGTAAGAAACAGGCTCTGCGTAATTGTGTACAGTTATTGGAAGAGGGCGTTTCCGTGCAGTTTCTCGGTTACTGTCATGTATGTGGTCAGACGGTAGTTACTGTCCGAGTTGAATATTACTGTCTGTTCTTTATTGAACTGCCGCTAATGAACATTCTTCAGCTGTTTGTGGGCGAGTATCTAGGTCCAAAATTGCCTACGTTATTGAGCTGACAGATGGCGCGCACAAAATTATATCGGGGCTGGTGTAATTAGATTCGGCCAGGGGTTTTTATTTGCGAACATGGCGGCACAGTTTCAGCATTTTACCGCGTGAAGTTTTGCGCAGCGTCCTGTCTGTTTTTTTCTCTTGAAAATAATGTGATGTTGAGATGTGATGTGATGGAAATACACAGGAACAGTCAGGTTTTAACTACTGCATGATAGACCTAGATAAATGAGTATTAGGCCTGTGCTATGCTTATTCAATTTCACAGTCTTATTGATGTAAACCACCAGGATTTGTGATATCAATGACAACCATTCGAAGTCTGTCGTCGGGTCGCTTTAGCTCGTTAAAATTGTTTTACATTTCCACAATTGATGAACTTTTCAAAGTTTGTGGGAAAAAAAGTCACGTAAGGTCTATAAAGCATCTTATCGCCAAGACCCGCTCCGATTCACTGCCCGTGGTGCTCAATAACCCCATTTGGCTCCACATTGTGCTCCAGTTCAGTGTTGATTTCGCTGTCCAAGGTGCTGAAAACGTTATTCGCTCTACTCTCATCCACTATCCAAGGTGCTGAAATGTTGGTCACATAGCCGAGGAAATATACAGTACATAAGCAGTAGTATGTGGACACCTGCTCGTAGAACATCTCATTCCAAAAACATGGGCATTAAAATGGAGTTGGTCCCCCCTTTGCTGCAATAACAGCATCCACTCTTCTGGGAAGACTTTCCACTAGATGTTTGAACATTGCTGTAGGGACTTGCTTCCATTCAGCCACAAGAACATTGGTGAGGTCTGGCACTAATGCTGGGCGATTAGGCCTGGCTTGTAGTCGGCGCGTTCCAATTCATCCCAAAGGTGTTCGATGTGGTTGAGGTCAGGGCTCTGTGCAGGCCAGTCAAGTTCTTCCACACCGATCTCGACAAACCTTTTCAGTATAGACCTCGCTTTGTGCACAGGTGCATTGTCATGCTGAAACAGGAAAGGGCCTTCCCAAAACTTTTGCCACAAAGTTGGAAGCACAGAATCGTCTAGAATGTAATTGTATGCTGTAGCGTTAAGATATTCCATTATTGTAACTAAGGGGCCTAGCACGAACCATGAAAAAACAGCCTCAGACCATTATTCCTCCTCCACCAAACTTTACAGTTGGCACTCGGGCAGGTAGCGTTCTCCTGGCATGCACCAAACCCAGATTCGTGTGTCGGACTGCCAGATGGTGAAGCGTGATCCATCACACCAGAGAACGTTTCCACTGCTCCAGAGTCCAATGGCGACGAGCTTTACACCACTCCAGCCGACGCTTGGCATTGTGTATGGTGATCTTAGGCTTATATGCGGCTGCTCGGCCATGGAAATCCATTTCATGAAGCTCCCGACAAACAGTTATTGTGCTGATTTTGCTTCCATAGGCAGTTTGGAACTCGGTAGCGAGTGTTGCAACCGTGGACAGCGCTATGGGCTTCAGCACTCGGCAGTCCCGTTCTGTGAGCTTGTGTGGCCTACCACTTCGTGGCTGAGCCGTTGTTGCTCCTAGACATTTCCACTTCACAATAACAGCACATACAGCTGACCGGGACAGCTCTAGCAGGGCAGACATTTGACGAACTGACTTGTTGGAAAGGTGGCATCTTATGACGGTGTGATGTTGAAAGTCACTGAGCTCTTTAGTGAGGCCGTTCTACTGCCAATGTTTGTCTATGGAGATTGCATGGCTGTGTGCTCGCTTTTATACACCTGTCAGTAATGGCTGTGGCTGAAATAGCCAAATCCACTAATTTGAAGGGGTGTCCACATAGTTTTATTTATATATATATATATATATATATATATATATATATATATATATATATATATATATATATATATATATAGTGTAGATGAATTATAGCGCTATGGATCTCAACCTCTAAACAGCCACGTTAGCTATGGTCTATCCTATCAGGTTGATAAGATGAACACTGCACTGCTTTTATTTATTTATTTACTTCTTCATTTACCAAACTGCAATCCCAACAAAATATGTCACATTTTGCTGTTGCTATTCGTGATGTTCCTTGCCATTGTTTTTGACTCTGTTCCAAAAGTTCTAGTTTTATCATGCTAACTTGATCCATGCTGTTGTGCATCTGTGAGTACTTTTTCACACCATGTCCTCCAACCATATCTCAGGAAGTGGGTTTTGCTGAATTATTTATTTACACCATCTGTTTACCTTGACAAAACTGTGAACCACTATGGCTTGTGGTTTGTTCATCTTTATTGAGATGATCACTATTTACAGCTAGTCGTTTAACATTCCCCTGTCAGGTTTGTGAGTGGCTGGCCATTCAAGCTGATTGTACTAATGAGTGGTGTGCTGTGTAAAACACGGGTTGAGGTTTGCATGCATACAGTATTTCATGAGATTGACTCATTGGCCAATGGTGGTTTCTTTGTGTTTGTTGACTCAGGTAGTTCTAGTGTGATTACAATTCAGTACACACATTGATGAATGATAGGCAATGAATAGAAGTGGTAAAACTGTACGTGTGTGTGTGGGGGGGGTCCTGATGTTGGTTCAAGCCTCTCTTTCCAATAATGCACTTTCTATTAGTGATGGGTGGAAAAATCGATAGTTACATTTCGGGATATTATTTCAGAAGATATATCACAGTATTATTTTTGACAATATCACAATATTATTTGTGCTCTAGTTGGCAGCACCTTCACCTCCTGCATAGCTTGTTCTCCAGCTTATTTTTAAATACTGAGCCAATTGGTTTTCAGCACTTTTATTTCCATGACTGATCAAAACTTGTTCTAATAATTACAATAATAATACAGGATCCAAAGTTGCTTTTCATGGCTCTCTCTTGTCTCTCTGCAGCAGATTTATGGTGAGCAATAAAATCACAGTTTCTAATTGCAATACATATAGAATCATGAGATTGCAATACATATCATAACTGCACCTAAGTATGGTGATACATCGTATCATGAGGTCCCTGGCAATTCCCAGCCGTAGATTCTATGGATTTCACTTTAAGAAGATGACATCACTAGATCAAGATGGCCACAGCAGAACCGTTTTGAAATTGTTTTCTGAAAGGGCAGGTTGAAAAGTGAAATCTCTGAAAGTGAAATTTTCAGGTTCTGATCTATGGACAGATTTGCACTTTTACCTTCTAATGGTGTAGGCAGGAAAGCTGATCCTAGATCTGTGCTTGTGTATGACCTTTAGTTTAAAGGCATCTGCCCTGGCAGGAGTCAGTCCAGTCATGTGACTGTAATGAAACGAGGGCTGCAGTGCCATTCCGATCAAGCTGTCCAAGTGAAAAGGACAAATCCATGTGTGATGAGAAGCATACTGACTGACCCTCCTATGGAACCTCCAACATTGAGGGAGATTGAGGCATTGCCCTGCCATTGCCCTGACACCTTTCAATCTTTTCTTGGGTCCTGTTCAGTAGGGCACACCGCAGCAAGAAGTTTTGCAACTGTATTTTTCTCATCCTACTCTGTCTTCTCATACTTTTTGTGTGCCCCCTCATCCCTTTAAAACATTGAATTATGTCGTCATTGGGCTCCAGTCTATCCTCTGGTGAGAAAATCCTATTTTGTCGATACATAGTGCTGCTTTCACACTATAATCCTCTCTGATGGTGCTAATTCTCTGTGTGGTGAAAAGGCTCATTGGAATCAAATCAAATGCCTCTCCCTAATTCTGGCCTCATCCTTTAGGGTCCCTGGGGGTTTTCCTACTGTGTGTGCTTTCTTTAGTATGGGCATCAACTGGTCGAGGGAAAGAAACTCCTGGCCCTACTTATCAGTTGTTGGTCCTTGAAATTTTTTTATCTGAAAGTCTACATACGTTCTAGTCTTTTCTCACACTGCCCTGAGAGAGAGAAAGATGAGGAAAAATAGCAAAGGAATAAACAAACACACACACACACACTTAGAGATGTTTATAGATTATCAAGGCTCAAGCCCTTTGCATGCCCTCTTAAAACCTCAACCAAGAGAGAATTTAATTATTTTAGGGTTTTATGAAAACATAAATGAATATGCAAAATGGCAATAAAATGGTAAGCATTAAATATATATTCGGATCTGTTTTTTCTATTATATTGTTACTGTGGCAGCAGATTTAGAGCGTATTCCTCTCTGTAATGCTCAGGGTTGACATGTGCCTTACTCAGGTGGAAAAAGCATTATGCAAAAACACAACACAGTGAAATAGAACCCATTTCCCGTTCCCATTCTCCATCTATGATCTCAGTGGTCAGAGTGTGAATGAGTGCCCTCAATCAATTCCACTTCAACTCTCGACTTGACTGAGTTCGAATGGAATTGATCCCATGTCCAAATGATGACTTAAGCTTTAAGACTTGAATACTTTATTGTCCATCTACTCCTAATGGAGAGCTAGTGTTGGATAGCTGCAGTGATGTCGCTTCGAAATAAGACTGATGATTTCACTGGGATGATAGAGTCTTTCGGCTATAGGCAGAAAGTTGAGCTGGCGCCAGGCAGCCAGGACTGTTGCAGCATATGTCACATCATCATGGGCTTTGGGGC
The DNA here is from genome assembly GCF_029448725.1 of Salvelinus fontinalis. Taxonomy (NCBI): domain Eukaryota; kingdom Metazoa; phylum Chordata; class Actinopteri; order Salmoniformes; family Salmonidae; genus Salvelinus; species Salvelinus fontinalis. The sequence continues at coordinate 19,010,930 of NC_074671.1, read as the reverse complement.
TGTGTGTATGTGTGTGTTGGTGGGGGGGGCTCCAGGCTCTCCTTCTACACAAGATGGAAGATGGAAGATGGAAGATGGAAGAGATGAAGTGCAACACAGCTGGCACTGGCACACTGTTGTCGGTCTGCCATTGTGTTGCACTAGGGAATGGTGGGCATTGTGCGCATTCAACCAGAAATCTGCACATTTTAGTCCTTTACACCCTTTTATAATTGGACATAATGCAGAGCACTGCAGCAATGTAGATATCCAGTCATAGTATGATGAGCAGGCAACATACTTTGTTTTCTGTCAAATGCAATTCGCTCAACTTGACTTGGCGCAATGGCTGTGCTCTCAGTTTTGGACTGTTTCATTCCATAACCCATTTGCCAGTATCTGGTACCTCTCGTGGCATGAACAATTATTTTCACTGTTTGCAATGTAAAATAAAATCTGAGTTAATTCAAGTTGCCTCCTCTGTAATGTGAAAATGTGCCTGATATTCAAAGAATTGATTAGTGTTGGGCCGGCCCGGGTTTATGGTTTGGTCAACATTGTAGCCTGTATAGTCCAACGCGTGACAATTGCTCTGGTGAGAGAGAAGTGCGCCTGTATCTCTCTCAGAACTAGAATGAGACTCACTTTCCATGATCTCTCTCCCTCTCTGCTAGACACGAGCCTGCAACTCTCATCTGTCCAGCGTTGCACTTCATCATGTGTTTCCTTATAGAATCATAGCCGCGGGAAGCGTGCTGGAAGTGCCGCAGCACCCCTGATAAATTGAAATGCATTTGCCTAATTTATAAAATTACTGCTGTCTGTTCAGAAAGAAATGAAATAATTCAGAATACTACACCAGGAGGCCTATATTTTAACCACAGAGGATCAATAGCTTATTTCAAATAAATAGCCTAGCTGTGGATTGTGTGTATCCCAATAACAAGGCATGCCTACAGTCGGGAACGTGTGACAAATCTGTCAATGAACAGCATGCTGCCAAAACTGGCCTTTTGCAATATTTGAAATACAATCACTGGAAAACACCTGTTGGAAAGCAAATGGATTCTGCTGAAAAGGGAATATTAATCTGTCTGTAGGCTACCAAATACAGTATGTTATAAACTTCCAAATAGACCTCACCATTTGTGAGGTGTTAAAAAATATTTAGCTAAAGTCTCCAGTCATCTAAAATGATGTAGAATTGCATGAAATACCATTTATAAAAGGGCAATTATTCCCGGACACTAGGCTTTAAAAAACGACTCTACGGCTCTATGACAGCACGCAAAATGCGTTCCAGTACCTCAGTCACCCCCCTCTCGGCTCAATTTTTGTTTCGGTACCTCTCAATTTACAAATTAAGCACTGCACAATAGAACCAATGGGATAGTCCCAGAAGTTCAAATTCACAGTATACATCTATTAGCAGATCCAAAACAATCTGTTTTAGGGTGATGTGTGTGTGTGTATGTATGTATATATATATATATACACCACGACTAAGGGCATAGCGACACAACGAGGAGTGCCTGGATACAGGCCATATACCACAAACCCCAGAGGTGCCTTATTGCTGTTATAAACTGGTTACCAAAGTAATTTGAGCAGTAAAAATAAATGTTTTGTCATACCAATGGTATACGGTCTGATATACCACGGCTGTCAGCCAATCAGCGTTCAGGGCTCGAACCACCCAGTTTATAATGTCATACATCAGTAGACCCCTTTCTTGTTGATTCCATATGACATGCAAGTGCACACCATTCTCCCTTGTAATGGATTATGCATGCGGTGACCGAGGTGTGAAGCAGACCTATGCTTTATTTATCACAAGCACACGTTCCGTTAACCAAATCAGGTTAAAGCTCCATAACAGGACACTTCTCACTAAGCAATATTTCGGACCAATCAAGGCGGCAGAAGGGGGTCATGTGACCAACAAAAACATGGAGGGGAGTTCATGTTAATGTTCTTAATGTATTCACAATGTATAGTTAGGGCAGAAATGGGCTCATTTGTTTATGCGCTCAGTGTGGGTAAAAAAGTGTGTCATTCATCCAACGCTTGTGCAACGTTCACCCAGCTGGGTGGTGGTACCGTATTTTACTATAAACCAGTATTCATGCACATACTGGTTTGTGTTTTTACTTTAACAGTACTTCAATGTTTGGTTTGTTAAATATGATATGCAACTCCAGCACGTGTAATGTCCGTTTTTATAGTTTATTCGGCTTGCTACTTGAGTCATCTTTCTCCCTCTCCTCCTGCTGCATGCTCCTTCGCACACCAAGCCCTGCCCCTTGTCACTCAAGGAGAGAGCAGTTTCTCCAACATGGAGTCACGAGCACTTTCTTGCGGTTCACTCAGCAGTTTGCATGGTCAGATAGATGCAACAACATATAGGTGACATACTGCTTTTCACAAGTGTTCTGTAATGAAGCTACTAGTTTGTGTATCTACTGTCTGGTAGTTTATCTTTTCATAGCAAGTTGTGGCTAAAATAAATCTTGTTAGCCACTAATGCTAATTGCTAGTAGTGCTGAGCGATTAACCGAAATGTCGGTTATTTTTTACTTTTTAAACAACTTGGCCTACATCGGTTCAATTATTTGAATTCCATTTAGTTATTTTTTCTTCTCTGAGCTCAATGCTCAGTTTCTCTAGAGATAAATTGGATCAGGCCTGAACTGTGCGATGTAGTAGGGAGTTGTAGTTTGCCTCATTACACGCACCTGCCATTCATAATTACGCGCACCTGCTCTTCATCATTAGGCACACCTGGACTCCGTTACCTCCCCTTTAGCTGGCACTCCCTTAGGTTCATTCCCCAGGCAGTATTGTTTTCTGTTGTTCATGTCTAGACGCTACTCCTACATTGTATCGGTCCATGTTTCTTGTTATATTAAACTTACCCCTTGCTTCTCAACTCCCAGCGTCTATGTTACATTAGTGCAGAAAATGTGGTAATTAAGTACAATGATCATAATCCATTGCGTGCCTACTTGTCCGGTCTGTGTGGGGCAGACATGGAGTGGGAGAGAAGAGACAGAAGAATGCATGATCGAGAGGGATAGAGGGCAGTTGCTTTGTGAGGTACGGTACCAGTCAAAAGTTTGGACACACCTACTCAGGATTTTTCTTTATTTTTACTATTTTCTACATTGTAGAATACATCAAAACTATGAAATGACACATATGGAACCATGTAGTAACCAAAAAAAAGTGTTGTCATCAAGGCAAAGGGTGGCTACATTGAAGAATCTCAAATATAAAATATATTTTATTTTGTTTAACACTTTTTTTGGGTACTGCATGATATATCAAGTAAAAAAATTAACAACAATAGTTATTTGTTTAGATATAGTCATGGGTACGTTTTTTTAAATAATTCTACAAAGTCCTAGAAAAAACATAGGGTTACAGCCTATTTTCGTTTCCCTTACAATAAAATCATTACAGTGTAATCTAATTGAAAAAGTATTAGTATATTCGATTAGTAGAGTTATAGTAATTAAGTCCAGTTACTGCTTCTTTAGACAAGGTAGGAACGAAAACGATAATATAACCATCCAGGTGCACAGGTGAAATTATTTGCAATATTCCTAAACAAAACCACCAGTGCATCAACACATATTTAAATGTTGACTTTTATGTTACAAATTTTTGCTTAGTAGCCAGAGCAATGCTGCCACACAGGTGGTCATGTGATAAATGCATGGACAGCACAGATATTCTTGAAAAAAGTGACATTTGGAAATAGAGCTGCACGTCTTGAATTCTAAAGAGTTATTTGACAATGGTAAGTGTAATATAAACAGCAGAATATGCTCTTTCTGGTACTACATAGAAATCAAAATATTTTACCTGCATGTGACTGAAGGAGGATTTAATAAAGTTATTATCCTTTCCCTGCATCTGTAAATTACAAGATGTGCCCATCTCTTCATGTACAATTTGACAACTGATAGGCCTAATATTGTCACTAATCAGATTATTGTCAATTTAATGTTGTCTATGGGCTAACTCTCTTTTTATGTGAGAAATTACTTTCGGTATAGGTTAGGGCTGAGCGATTATGGCCAAAATCTCATATCCCGATAAAGGTAATTTCATATCCCGATAACAATACATATAACGATATAGCACATTTTCTGTAAATTCAATAAATAAAGAGTTTAAATAAAATGACCATGTAAAGGCATATTTCTTATTACATTTTGAATTATGCTCAACAAATAAAAGGTACTTATTCATATTTGATTATTTCTCCTTTTATTTAGAACCTTTGTGCAAATTTTCAACTAAGCATGAAACAAAATAAACAATCTGAATGTATAAAATCTAAAAAGGTAAATAGAAAACACTTCAACTATAGTTGCAAATATATATACACCTCTCCAAAAAATAAAGGGAACACTTAAACAACACAATGTAACGCCAAGTCAATCACAATTCTGTGAAATCAAACTGTCCACTTAGGAAGCAACACTGATTGACAATAAATTTCACATGCTGTTGTGCAAATGGAATAGACAACAGGTGGAAATTATAGGCAATTAGCAAGACACCCCCAATAAAGGAGTGGTTCTGCAGGTGGTGACCACAGACCACTTCTCAGTTCCTATGCTTCCTGGCTGATGTTTTGGTCACTTTTGAATGCTGGCGGTGCTTTCACTCTAGTGGTAGCATGAGACGGAGTCTACAACCCACACAAGTGGCTCAAGTAGTGCAGCTCATCCAGGATGGCACATCAATGCGAGCTGTGGCAAGAAGGTTTGCTGTGTCCAGAGCATGGAGGCGCTACCAGGAGACAGGCCAGTACATCAGGATACGTGGAGGAGGCCGTAGGAGGGCAACAACCCAGCAGCAGGACCGCTACCTCTGCCTTTGTGCAAGGAGTAGCAGGAGGAGCACTGCCAGAGCCCTGCAAAATGACCTCCAGCAGGCCACAAATGTGCATGTGTCTGCTCAAACGGTCAGAAACAGACTCCATGAGGGTGGTATGAGGGCCCGATGTCCACAGGTGGGGGTTGTGCTTACAGCCCAACACCGTGCAGGACGTTTGGCATTTGCCAGAGAACACCAAGATTGGCAAATTTGCCACTGGCGCCCTGTGCTCTTCACAGATGAAAACAGGTTCACACTGAGCACGTGACAGACGTGACAGAGTCTGGAGACGCCGTGGAGAACGTTCTGCTGCCTGCAACATCCTCCAGCATGACCGGTTTGGCGGTGGGTCAGTCATGGTGTGGGGTGGCATTTCTTTGGGGGGCCGCACAGCCCTCCATGTGCTCGCCAGAGGTAGCCTGACTGCCATTAGGTACCGAGATGAGATCCTCAGACCCCTTGTGAGACCATATGCTGGTGCGGTTGGCCCTGGGTTCCTCCTAATGCAAGACAATGCTAGACCTCATGTGGCTGGAGTGTGTCAGCAGTTCCTGCAAGAGGAAGGCATTGATGCTATGGACTGGTCCTACCCGTTCCCCAGACCTGAATCCAATTGAGCACATCTGGGACATCATGTCTCGCTCCATCCACCAACGCCATGTTGCACCACAGACTGTCCAGGAGTTGGCGGATGCTTTAGTCCAGGTCTGGGAGGAGATCCCTCAGGAGACCATCCGCCACCTCATCAGGAGCATGCCCAGGCGTTGTAGGGAGGTCATACAGGCACGTGGAGACCACACACACTACTGAGCCTCATTTTGACTTGTTTTAAGGACATTACATCAAAGTTGGATCAGCCTGTAGTGTTGTTTTCCACTTTAATTTTGAGTGTGACTCCAAATCCAGACCTCCATGGGATGATAAATTTGATTTCCATTGATCATTTTTGTGTGATTTTGTTGTCAGCACATTCAACTATGTAAAGAAAAAAGTATTTAATGAGAATATTTCATTCATTCAGATCTAGGATGTCTTATTTTAGTGTTCCCTTTATTTTTTTGAGCAACATGATGTCAGTACACTGTGGGAGGCAGTCAGGCCAGATCAACATGATGTCAGTACACTGTGGGAGGCAGGCAGGCCAGATCAACATGATGCCAGTACACTGTGGGAGGCAGGCAGGCCAGATCAACATGATGTCAGTACACTGTGGAAGGCAGGCAGGCCAGATCAACATGATGTCAGTACACTGTGGGAGACAGGCAGGCCAGATCAACATGATGTCAGTACACTGTGGGAGGCAGGCAGGCCAGATCAACATGATGTCAGTACACTGTGGGAGGCAGGCAGGCCAGATCAACATGATGTCAGTACACTGTGGGAGGCAGGCAGGCCAGATCAACATGATGTCAGTACACTGTGGGAGGCAGGCTGGCCAGATCAACATGATGTCAGTACACTGTGGGAGGCAGGCAGGCCAGATCAACATGATGTCAGTACACTGTGGGAGGCAGGCAGGCCAGATCAACATTATGTCAGTACACTGTGGGAGGCAGGCAGGCCAGATCAACATGATGTCAGTACACTGTGGGAGGCAGGCAGGCCAGATCAACAATTGGATCTAGTTGAAACAGGGAGGGACTATCTGTACTTGTCCAATAAGAAATGCTCCTTTTCATTTTCAGTTGCACAATGTTTTAATACAGTGTGCACTACTGAACACGTCCCTGCTCTCATTGAACACAGCCACAGACAACCCAAGAGCAAACATTTGTTATTGAGCAGATTATACACTCTTAACCAGAGCCACTAGACAACATAAACATGCATCATGTTGAAACGGAGAAATGAGATGGCTACTGTATTATGGATGATCAACTGGTTCTAGAAACCCCATCAGTAAAATATGAGGGCTGAGAAAGTACTTCGGAAGGAATACCTGCCTTTATATTCAATACATTTATTTTAAAGGAACCTTACTGTCTCTCAGCATTGCACAAAACCAACTATAGAGGGCAGAATTCTCTCACAGGAGACGACTGAACAGAACAACGGAACATTTGCTCCAGTTTGTTTCCTCTTATAAAGCTACAGTATATATTTTTCAACCGTGAAACGCTATAGGTTCTCATATGGTGCTACTTTAAAAGCACTTCCATTATTTCCCAACCAAAGATTTATACAGGACCACCTCATCATCATTTATGCATTGTTATTTTTATTTTAGTGAGCTCTCAGACAATACCAAGAGTCAACAAAGTCCAATCTCTTTCCTGTGTCCGACGCCCTCTATTTCAAACTTTGCTTTTTGGGTTGACTCATCTTAGCAGGTACTGCATCATCTGTTGTGTTAAGACGCTTTTAGCAACCTCTCCATGATCAGAGATTTCCCGAGGGTCTCTGCTGTTCGTTTCTATTATCAAAATAGAATCAGACTTGATGTACTGTATCATAGAGTCCAGTCAGAGGTTGGGTAGTAGTAAGTAGAGGGTTCTCATTCTCTTGGTAGGGAAGCTTGGGGTTCGTATTCATCTATCATTGATTTGCCAAGGAATTTTTGCATAACGCCCCTTCCATCCTCCATTACGCCTACAACACACAGACACACACACACACCAGCGCTCAACTGAAAGAGCCGTGCACCTTTCGTTGTTTCTAAGAGAGAATCAGCTTGTCAGAACCACCTGCAGAAGCTGATCTTAAGATTTAATTGGGCCCATACAGCTGGCTCAAGCTTCTCTCAAGCTTCCCCTTCAGAATTAATTTTAAGAAAATGTTTTTTGATCTGCCTTTTGATGCCTTTTGATGAAGACTGATATTTCCTAGTGGTCAGCTGAACTTTCCCTTCTCACTCAGTCTCTCTCAAAGCTAATTTGTTTAAAATCACTGTCTTGCTGTGTTGTATTATAAGGGAGGTCTACTGGCTAGAGAGGCTTATGGATATCAGAAATAGTCTTTCCATTCATCGTAATAACACTTTTGTTATGAATGTTATTGTAAACAGTGGCAATGGTGTTTACTTGCTTATTCTTGTTGACAGTTCAAATCCATCTCTCGCCACCTCCCAACCCTTTTAATTCCAAAACTCAGGCACTTTCCTCTCCCTCTGTGTCTAGTCAAGACAACTCTCAATTACACACCAAAATATCCGATTAGTCTTCTCCCCTTCCCTTAATTTGTTGCATTGAAGGCTTTTAGAAATATTAGTGAGATTTAAATTATTTCAGTGTTTGGGCCTTTAGGATAGCTTTCAAAATGCAGCAGGACAAATGAGAATATCCCTGGAGCTAAGTGTTGACTTTTGGGTCAGACCATATTATTTTGTAATAAGACTATTACCTATAACCTTAAAAATAACTACTCTCAGTTTCTTCTCAAAGATACTGTACGTTCCATATACGCCACAGTTTTCACTGTCAAATGTTGATGGTGTGTGTAACTGCAGTTACGAAATGACATCCATCTTCTGTAGATTGGTCCCTGTTCCGATGCATACTTGAAATTCAGCCCATGCTGCACAAAGTTGGATCCCTCTCCTCCTGTGACCTGTTGAAAGCTGTTGAGGGGAATAAGTCTTCCCCTCCTTCCCTGCGGTCTTATTTCCTTTCTATTTCCTCACTCGCCTTATCGACCTCATCTTGGAAAATGGTGTTGGCTCGCTGAAGCAGAACATTACACTGCAACCCTTGTGTCCCTCTCTGCGCACAGAGTCTGGCGCAGGTCATAGCAGAGCAGGCTACACGGCTTTTCATTTCTGTTCAACTGAGCTACGTTCACTACCACACCATACTGTTTAAATATTGTCTACCAGGTGAAGCTGTGTGTTTTCAAGAACGGTCTGGGTGGGTTGTCTTAATATTGCATCCATGCCACCATATACTGTTAAAATGCTAATCTGTGTGAAACCACATTGTGGGTTTTAAATTGTGTTTAACTTCCGCACATACACACTGACACACACACACTCACACGCACACAAATAAAACTATGCTGTTTTTCAAACTGCCTTGGTCATAGATCAATGTTATATAGCACATATTTTTAAAATATTTTTTATCTCTGTTCACTCCTTCTATAACGACTGATGATTACAGCACCTTATGTTGACATGTGTTTTCCCCATGTTGTTTCGGAGTTGGACTCTCGCTCTCCGTCTTGGTTTCGCCCTCCCTCCCTCTCGCTCTCCCTATTGGTCCGTCCCTCCCTCCCTCCCTCTCAATTCAATTCAAGGGCTTTATTGGCATGGGAAACATATGTTAACATTGCCAAAGCAAGTGAAGTAGATTCATTTATTGTTTATTTCACTTTTCTTTATTAACAGTAAACATTACACTCACAGAAGTTCCAAAATAATGAAGACATTTCAAATGTCATTGCGTATATATACAGTGTTGTAACAATGTGCAAATAGTGAAAGTACAAAAGGGAAAATAAATAAATATGGATTGTATTTACAATGGTGTTTGTTCTTCACTGGTTGCCCTTTCTTGTGGCAACAGGTCACAAATCTTGCTGCTGTGATGGCACACTGCGGTATTTCATCCAGTAGAAATGGAAGTTTATCAAAATTGGGTTTGTTTTCAAATTCTTTGGATCTGTGTAATCTGAGGGAAATATGTGTCTCTAATATTGTCATACATTTAGCAGGTTAGGAAGTGCAGCTCAGTTTCCACCTCATTTTGTGGGCATTGTGCACATAGCCTGTCGTCTCTTGAGAGCCAGGTCTGCCTACGGCTGCCTTTCTCAATAGCAAGGCTATGCTCACTGAGTCTGTAGTTAAGGCTTTCCTTAAGTTTGGGTCAGTCACAGTGGTCAGGTATTCTGCCACTGTGTACTCTCTGTTTAGGGCCAAATGTGTCAAGTAATTATCTTTTTGTTTCCTCATGATTTGGTTGGGTCTAACTGTGTTGCTGTCCTGGGGCTTTTTGAGGTCTGTTTGAGTTTGTGAACAGAGCCCCAGGACTAGCTTGCTTAGGGGACTCTTCTCCAGGTTCATCTCTCTGTAGGTGATGGCTTTGTTATGGAAGGTTTGGGAATCACTTCCTTTTAGGTGGTTGTAGAATGTAACCGCTTTTTTCTGGATTTCGATAATTAGCGGGTATTGGCCTACTTCTGCTCTGCATGTATTATTTTGTGTTTTACGTTGTACACTGAAGATAATTTGGCAGAATTCTGCATGAAGAGTCTCAATTTGGTGTTTGTCCCATTTTGTGAATTCTTGGTTGGTGAGCGGACCCCAGACCTCACAACCATAAAGGGCAATGGGTTCTATAACTGATTCAAGTATTTTTAGCCAGATTCTAATTGTTATGAATGTCGAATTTGATGTTCCTTTTGATGGCATAGAAGGCCCTTCTTGCCTTGTCTCTCAGCTCGTTTACAGCTTTGTGGAAGTCACCAGTGGCGCTGATGTTTGTCCTGTAGTTCTCTCTCGTTCATCCTCCCTCCCTCTCTCCATCTCTCTCTTTTCCTCCCTCTGTTTCTATTGAAGGACCTGTGAGTTGTCTTCCAGGGCATCTATCAAGAGCCACTGCTCTTTATTAGTTGATCTTTCATGTAACCGTTATGGGACTGTTTCAGGAAACGGCTGCGCCTTCCGGAAATGTGCTTCTGCCTGTTTGAAGAATTACATTTAGATATGAACTGAAAGGGAATGTATATTTTTTATTTAATTTTAATCTGAGAAAATAGCTTTCTTGTGGCTTGTCAGAAAGGTAGAGTATGTTTTGAATAATCGCTCTGGAAAGAGCTTGCATTGAATGAATGGGTATTGGGTAGAGAAAAATGGTGCAAAATTGTTATGGGAGGAAATTGACTTCTACTCTTCTGAAGAGGACCTTTGGATGTTGGTTGACGACGTTAAATAAAATGGAGGGAAAGTTACATTTTCAAGTCATGTTCTGAAGGTTTTCATACAGGAAGAATTCCCACACCAGGTCTCAAAGAAACATCAAGTTATAACAATCACTCTGGGTGTTGATCATGTGCCGTGGAAGAATATACTTTTTAATTTGCTTAAGAAGAAACATAAGTTGTCAAAAGTAATTTGTCTAGAGCTTGAATGGTCAATGTTATGAGTTTGATTGAATACCACAAACTGTCAGGGATTGTCTCTAAATTCCTTAATTTAGTGTAAATTTATGGAGGATTTGTCATGCCCTGGCCATAGAGAGGATTTTATTCTCTATTTTTGGTTAGGCCAGGGTGTGACTAGGGTGGGCATTCTAGTTTCTTCTATGTTCTCTATTTCTTTGTGTTTTGCCTCATGATGCCATCTATTTTGTGAAGTGCACCAGTCCCTCCTGCAGGAAAGGACCCCCACAACATGATGATGTCACCCCCGTGCTTCACGGTTGGGAGGGTGTTCTTTGGCTTGCAAGCCTCCCCCTTTATCCTCCAAACATATTGATGGTCATTATGGCCAAACAGTTCTATTTTTGTTTCATCAGACCAGAGGACATATTGCCAAAAAGTACGATCTTTGTTAACATGTGCAGTTGCAAACCATAGTCTGGCTTTTTTATGGCGGTTTTGGAGCAGTGGCTTCTTCCTTGCTGAGCGACCTTTCAGGTTATGTCTATAGGACTCGTTTTACTGTGGATAGAGATACTTTTGCACCTGTTTCCTCCAGCATCTTCACAAGGTCCCTTGCTGTTGTTCTGGGATTGATTTGCACTTTTCACACCAAAGTAAGTTCATCTCTAGTAGACAGAACACGTCTCTTTCCTGAGCAGTATAACGGCTTTGTGGTCCCATGGTGTTTATAACTTCATACTATTGTTTGTACAGATGAACGTGGTACCTTCAGGGAACGTCCGTTTATTTGATATGCACCACGGCCCTCTTGACTCCATGCAGCAGTGCGTTAACCACGGCTCTTGTCTGCTCAGAGAAAAGGAAAAAAGACAAGCTCTTTTTACACACGTGTGAAAAAAGACAAGCTCTTTTTACACACGTGTGTCGATAAATGCAAATCCTTTTGTTGGGACAGCAAGCAGAATTCTGCAATGAGAGAAATGACAGTCCATCATTACTTTAAGATATGAAGGTCAGTCAATGCGGAAAATGTCAAGAACTTTGAACGTTTCTTCAAGTGCAATCGCAAAAACCAAACGCTATGATGAAACTGGCTCTCATGAGGACCTCCACAGGAAAGGAAGATCCAGAGTTACCTCTGCTGCAGAGGATAAGTTCATTAAAGTTACCAGCCTCAGATTGCAGCCCAAATAAATGCTTCACAGAGTTCAAGTAACAGACACATCTCAACATCAGCTGTTCAGAGGAGACTGCGTGAATCAGGCCTTCATGGTTGAATTGCTGCAAAGAAACCACTACTAATGGATGCCAATAAGAAGAATAGACTTGCTTGGGCCAAGAAACACGAGCAATGGATATTAGACCGGTGGAAATATGTCCTTTGGTCTGATGAGTCCAAATTTGAGATTTTTTGTTCCAACCGCCGTGTCATTGTGAGACGCAGAGTAGTGAACGGATGATCTCCGCATGTGTGGTTCCCACCGTGAAGCATGGAAGAGGAGGTGTGATGGTGTGGGGGTGCTTTGCTGGTGACACTGTCAGTGATTTATTTAGGATGTAAGGCACATTTAACCAGCATGGCTACCACAGCATTCTGCAGCGATAGGCCATCCCATCTGGTTTGCGCTTAGTGGGACTATCATTTGTTTTTCAACAGGACAATGACCCAACACACATCCAGGCTGTGTAAGGGCTATTTGACCAAGAAGGAGAGTGATGGAGTGCTGCTTCAGATGACCTGGCCTCCATAATCACCCGACATCAACCCAATTGAGATGGTTTGGGATACGTTGAACCACAGAGTGAAGGAGAAGCAGCCAACAAGTGTTCAGCATGTGTGGGAACTCCTTCAAGACTGTTGGAAAAGCATTCCAGGTGAAGCTGGTTGTGAGAATGCCAAGAGTGTGCAAAGCTGTCATCAAGGCTACTTTGAAGAATCTCAAATCTAAAATATATTTTGATTTGTTTAATACTTTTCCATATGTTATTTCATAGTTTTGATGTCTTCACTATTATTCTACAATGTAGAAAATAGTAAAAATAAAGAAATCCTTGAATGAGTAGTTGTGTCCAGACTTTTGACTGGTACTGTGTGTACGCGTGCAGTATAGACAGAATATGGATAGAATATGTAGTATATCTGAAGAATAGTATATGTACAGCAATAGGGAAATCGGATGGCCTTGACTAGAATACTGTATATACATATGAAGTGCGTAAAACAGTATGTAAACGTGAAGGTGACCAGTGTTCCATGACTATATTTATAGGGCGGCAGCCTCTAAGGTGCATTGTAGATTAACGGGTGGTAGCCCGCTAGTGACAGTGACTAAAGTTCAGGGCAGGGTACCAGGCGGAAATATGTGAAAGCGTTTTAGTCTCACATATTTCTGTGTGACTACCAGCAAAGCCTTCGTGATCAAACAGCAGCCAGACACTTACCATCCCTTCATTATAACCTGTAGAGCTGTCACGCTAATGGCTTGATAAACAGTTTAGCAGTGATCGTTCCCAATCACTACAGGTCTCCAGTGGAGGTGTGGAATTACCTTGGAGCTCTCTCAACAGCCTCAGGATCCATCAGATAGCGCTCATTAGCGTTAGCAATAGCATTATTGCTCTAATCCCGTTTTCCACTGTATAGATACAATGCGCTGCATTGAAATTTGAAGGGGGTGGGGCGGATTGGGTGTTTAGACGATAACAGTGGGGTTTTGTGGTTTTGAGAAAGACCTGCCTCTCTTCCCTTTTTCCACCCTTACAGCTAAACACAACGTCCCACTCCGTCTCAGGCGAGACAGTGAAACCAGCCCACTCGTCTCCCTCGTCCTCCTCTTCCATTAGGGGTGGTTAATGTGTGGGCCTTAGAGGTGGACTGGGAGACAGACGGGGTTGTTTTTGTTTTGATGGAAACTGAGCTTGGTAATGTCTGGAGTGTGTTGGCTGAGCCTCCATAAAGGACTGGCCCTGCAGCCTGCTGTTGTGTAGCCAGACTAACGCTGGCGTACTCCAGGATACTGTTCGACCACGGACCTATCCCACGGGGGTTGCACGTCAGGAAGCCGTCCCGGGTGGAGATGGCCATTAAGTTCTGGAGGGTGAGTGTGATATGCTGTGAGTGGCTGTGTTCCTTGGTCTGTTGGCACTGTGTGTGCATAAGATGGTCTATTTTGCGCAATATCTCGCCTTGTGTAGCCCATTTTGTTTGAACATATTTTGAAATCTATTGGAGTTAAATAGCAGTCAATTCAGATGCTTCAGAAGGACCACTATTCTCTCTGAAAGCATTGAGATCATTGTTCGATGCTAATGTTTTGTAACTCCATAAGGTTACAAAAGGAATTCCCTTTTGCCCAGAGAAGACTGTACCATTTGTTTGATAAAGCTGTGCCTTTATGGCCTTGCCTATACAGTAAGTCAGCCCTAATGAGGCTGTAAAACATGAGCAGGCTGGGGCTCGAAAAGGTTTACTGTCTGCAGGGACCACTGCCTTTCTTGGTAGTGAGAGTAGTGAGACACAACGTTTGTCCACTTCTTTAAAGGTGTAGGCTATATACCCAGTGGTGTTGCAACCTAATGAGCTTTCAGTGGCATCTTGGGTAGTCGACCCAAAGCTACTACAACCTGCTGGGGCCAGTCAATATCGCATTCCCTGAAATATGGAGACTTAAAAGTTCAAGGCGGGATTTCGGAGAAGTCGCTGTGCGCTACACCGACCATTGAATACAGATGTCTGCCTGTGATTTGTGCCGGTCGACCGGGCTTGGGAATGAAGAATGAATCCTAAGTATCTTTCTCGTTTTAGTTTTTTCCTACCTGTATCAATCTTCCCTTGTTCGACTACCTCAGGGACCTCCTTTTTCAATCCCATCCCTATCAATTATCATCGTTGTCCAGTCTAAACTCTTTTTCCGTTTCTATCCATTCGCCTTTGAACGTCCGTTTATTTGATATGCACCACGGCCCTCTTGACTCCATGCAGCAGTGCGTTAACCACGGCTCTTGTCTGCTCAGAGAAAAGGAAAAAAGACAAGCTCTTTTTACACACGTGTGTCGATAAATGCAAATCCTTTTGTTGGGACAGCAAGCAGAATTCTGCAATGTATTGATCTGTGCAGTAGCCCACCGCTGCCTTCTAAAAGGGCGATCCTTCCTGAAAATGGAGTTGATCTATCGGGGAAGTGTGACGTTGTCTCGGCTTGGTCTGTTCAAGTAGATGTTTTCTAATAGTTACTGAGGTTGAGGCCTCCCCAATACAATAAAGCCTGATTTACTTGCTCATTGAATGCCACAATGTCCAGATTATCAGAGCTGTAATTCGCTGTGTATGGTAGGAACAACATTTCTGTCTGATTCCTTCAAATCTAATCAACAGCTAATAGCGTTGTTTGTTTTGTGCTAATCATGGAAATTGGCTTGGTTAATGCTCAGCACAGTAAACATGTGTGGAAAATTAACACATTTAATCAATTATGTCAATGTTAACTGGCTTGAATGAAAACAAGGCTAGGCGCAACATTTTGGTGAATTGAATTCTATACTCTTGGAGACAAAGGCAGAGGCGGAAGGTAAAGCAGCAAACTGACTCTGACTCTTCAGCAGTACCCGTCACCTACTCTCTCTTTCTCCTTTCTTAACGGATGTTTCGTCTTGTCCTCCCACCTCAGTAATTCACTACAGAGACCTTTTGGCTGTTCTCCTTGTGCCTGTTTCAATCTGCAGCAGCGCTGCTCTTCTTCTATGTTCTCTGCCATCCATTCCTCCCTTGCCCTCCCGCCAGTGTCCTCCTTAAATCCAAAAGGAAAGTGTTCAGTGTCATTTCCTCCTGCCTAGTTCCTTTACTCACGCTATTTGTGAGGTGAGGCTGCTTTGAGTTTCTCATGTGAAAGGCACGATTCAGACAAGGATCTTATCTTTTCTTCTAAATGCTGTAATGCTTCTTGTCACGTCAGGAAGGCTTTGCACAGAGTTGGAAGTAAAGTCATTTCAGGGTTGTCAGTTTTCTTCTATACATCATGCTTGAGTACTGTAAATTTGCTTGACATCGTTTTGCCTTAATTGAAAATAAAATGCAATAGTTGCATAACTCAAGTACACTGCTGGTTATCACTTAGGCCTGGAAAACCTGCAGTGCACTCAGGCCAATCCGTGCCATGACTTATAATGCAGTACTACCTCAGAGGAACAACCAGAACTGGACTGGAGTAGTGCCCTATATTCTTTTGAATAACACCACCACCTATACAGAACAGCCTTGAGACAACTCACCTCTCATACAGAACAACATTGAGACAGTTAACTCACCTCTCATACAGAACAGACCTGAGACAGTTAACTCACCTCTCATACAGAGCAACATTGAGACAGTTAACTAACCTCTCATACAGAACAGCCTTGAGGCAGTAACTAACCTCTCATACAGAACAGCCTTGAGGCAGTAACTAACCTCTCATACAGAGCAACATTGAGACAGTTAACTAACCTCTCATACAGAACAGCCTTGAGGCAGTAACTAACCTCTCATACAGAACAGCCTTGAGGCAGTAACTCACCTCTCATACAGAGCAACATTGAGACAGTTAACTCACCTCTCATACAGAACAGCCTTGAGACAGTAACTAATCTCTCATACAGAACAGCCTTGAGGCAGTAACTCACCTCTCATACAGAACAGACCTGAGACAGTTAACTCACCTCTCATACCTTACTGCCCAGGTCTTGTGAATATCAGATGTTCACCCCAGCCAGGCAGCTGCAGTGTCATTCCCAGTGGAAGTGACATCCATCATGTTGTCAGGGCCTGGTGCTGTCGGCGCAGAGGCGGGCCTGGCCCGGACCTCCGCTCTCCTCTGTTTACCGTGACCACCATTCATCAGGAGAACAAACAGTAGCTCAGGGACACATGGTGGTTTCATCACAGTACAACTGCTTAAGACTTGAACTCTACTGACCACCTGCTCTGATTCTCTGCACCTTAGCACGCGCGCGCGCGCCCACACACACACACACACACACACACACACACACACACACACACACACACACACACACACACACACACACACACACACACACACACACACACACACACACACACACACACACTGTACGATCTTGCTACACACACATCACAACTGCTGCTACCAGGCTCTTATTATGATTGTTAAATACTGCACAAGTTAAACACTTGCCCCCAATGTGTTTCAATCCATGCTACCATGGCAACCTGTTTCTGGTCAATTTGAGAAACTGTGGACCCACACCCAGGTCTAAGACATAGTGGAAGCAGCTAGAGTAACTACTGTACTATCACCCCTGATCAGTGGTGAAAATAACTAAAGTAAAAATACTTTAAAGTACTTAAGTTGTTTTTTGGTGTATCTGTACTTCACTTTACTATTTATATTGTTGACAACATTTACTTTTACTTCACTACATTGCTAAAGAAAATACTCCCTGACATCCAAAGTACATTTTGAATGCTTAGAAGGACAGGAAAATGATCCAGTTCAGAAACTTATCAAGATAAACATCCCTGGTCATCTCTACTGCCACTGGCGGACACACTAAACACAAATTCTTTGTTTGTAAATTATGTCTGAGTGTTGGTGTGCCCCTGGCTAACCATAAATACAAAGAAAAAAAAGAAAATGGTTTGCTTAATATAAGGAATTTGAAATTAATTATATTTTTACTTGATACATAAATACATTTTAGCAATTACATTTACTTTTGATACTTAAAGCTGCAATATGTTGGGAGTCCTGACCAAATTTGCATAGAAATGTGAGTTATAGATCTGTCATTCTTATTGAAAGGAAGTCTAAGAAGTGGTAGATCTGGTGTAGGTACGCTATTTCTATGCTTCCCATTTCTAAGTTTCATTTTACTTTTGGTTTTGTACACCAGCATCAAACAGCTGGAAATACAATATTTTTGGTTATGTAAAAAAAAATGTTTTACAACAGTTTAGATGGTATAATGATTCACTACACTATACTTGTTTTGACACATAAACTGAAATTAGGAAAACTATTTGAATTTTTGCAACCAGGAAATGGTGGAGTGATTTCTGCATGTTGCACCTTTAGTATTTTACTGGGTGACATACACTTTTACTTAAGTAATTTTCTATTTAGGTGTCTTTACTTGTACTCAAGTATGACAACTGGGTACTTTTTCAACCACTGGACATAATCAGAGATGCATGTAAATTAAAATAATTTGAAGCTCCTTTACAAAAGGGCTTCCGTTGGGTTAGATGGAGTACTCTTAACCATCATGATCTGATTGTGTCTCATCAATGTCGCCAATAAAATGAATAGGGCCTACCAGCTTAGAGAGAAACTGCATTCATCAAAAACAAAAGGGAGGAACATTGATAGGTTATGCAGCGTTTGGCAGAATATCCCGTTCTTTTGGTCTACCACTGATGTTTCATGTCCCCAACCTGCTTGTTTCTCTCCTCGTAGCATTCCTGTAGCTCTGGTAATGTGTTTCATGCCTGGCTGCTCTCTGTCATTTGAAGATAATTTAGCATACTCCACCTTGCCTGTCATTTCTTCATCAACTGACAAGACAAGGTATTGTGTTATGATTGAGGTGTGTATGCAGAGAATAGAGGCAAACGTATATGCCACTATTGTTCGGGTTAATGCCATAATACACTACATGACCATGAGTATGTGGACAACTGGTCTTCGAACATCTCATTCCAAAATCATTGGCATTAGTATGGAGTTGGTCCCCCTTTCGCTGCTATAACAGCCTCCACTCTTCTGGGAAGGCTTTCCATTAGAAGTTGGAACATTGCTGCGGGGACTTGCTTCCATTCAGCCACAAGAGTATTAGTGAGGTCGGGCACTGATGTGGGGCGATTAGACCTGGCTCGCAGTCAGCGTTCCAATTCATCCCAAAGGTGTTCGATGTGGTTGAGGTCAAGGTTCTGCAGGACAGTAAAGTTCTTCCACACTGATCTCAACCATTTGTGTATGGACCTCGCTTTGTGATACACCTTCCCCTAACTGTTGCCACAAAGTTGGAAGCACAGAACCGTCTACAATGTCATTGTATGCTGTAGTGTTAAGATTTCCCTTCACTGGAACTAAGGGGCCTAGCCTGAACCATGAGAAACAGCCCCAGACCATTATTCCTCCTCCACCGAACTTTACAGTTGGCACTATACATTGGGGCAGGTAGCGTTCTCTTGGCATCCGCCAAACCCAAACCGGAACATCCCAAAAGTGTAGTCAATTCAAATTCATTCTCCAATGGGTTCAATATTTCTCAAGATAGAAAAGAGCCACTGTTCTTCAATAAAGAATGAACCCATCAAATTCCTTTGGCTTTCAGTAACCATGCAGCTGTGAACAAAACCCTTGAGTACCAATGAGAAGGTCCATGATAGAATACAAGACTAGGCCCAAGGTATTTATTATGGATCCCCAAGGTAACGGCCATGATGGCACAAAGCATATGAAAATCTATTGAAAACTCATTGCGAGCAAGCAACAAGTGGAATCTTGCTGCTTACAAATATGTAAGACAGATTGTGTATGTATAACACAATATAGTACAGTATGTATGGCATATCTATGACATACTTTTGTATATATAGTGTATGTGGACACCCACTTAAATGACTGGAGTTGGCTATTTCAGCCACACCCGTTGCTGACAGGTGTATAAAATCAAGCACACAGCCATGCAATCTCCATAGACAAACATTGACAGTAGAATGAAGACTGTGACTTTCAACGTGGCACTCTCATAGGATGCTACCTTTCAAACAAGTCAGTTCGTCAAATTTCTGCCCTGCTAGAGCTGGCTTGATCAACTGTATGTGATGTTATTGTGAAGTGGAATGTCTAGGAGCAACAATGGCTCAGCTGCGAAGTGGTAGGCCACAAAAGCTCACAGAATAGGATCGCCAGGTGCTGAAGCGTGTAGCGCGTAAAACATCTTCTGTCCTCGGTTGCAACACTCACTGCCGAGTTCCAAACTGCCTTTGGTAGCAACATTGGCACAAAAACTGTTCGTCTGGAGCTTCATGAAATGGGTTTCCTTGGCCAAGCAGCCGCACACAAGCCTAAGATCACTATGCGCAATGCCAAGCGTCGGCTGGAGTGGTGTAAAGCATGCCACCATTGTACTCTGGAGCAGTGGAAACGCGTTCACTGGAGTGATGAATGACACTTCACCATCTTGCAACTGTAAAGTTTGGTGGAGGAGGAATAATGGTCTGGGGCTGTTTTTCATGGTTTGGGCTAGGCCCCTAAGTTCCAGTGAAGGGAAATGTTAACGCTACAGCATATGACATTCTAGACGATTCTGTGCTTCCAACTTTGTGGCAACAGTTTTGGGAAGGCCCTTTCCTGTAAGCCAGTTAAATTAAGAACACATTATTTTCTCTGACGCTTGTTTATAGAAGTTAGACAGGCAATTCAAAGGCAAGGGAATACGTGGTTTTGTACACTGACACACTAGGACTAGCTATATATTGATGCACTGACCGGTTTGGATTTTTACTTTACCTTACATAACACTATTTCAATGTTTTGTTTGTTAAATGTAATATGAGTGATGAAACTCAAAAAATGATGCCAATCATCTGTTCTTACTGCCCGTAACAGACTGAGAACGGCTTATTTGCTAGCAAGAGCTTCAGGTGCGCACATGTACTTCCGTGCAATGAATAGTGCCAGTGAGGCAGCGCTGAATAGTACCTGCTGAAGGTGTGCACATGTACGGCACAATGCCCCTTGTGGGGATAGTAAGAACTGCCATTGAATCTATTGAAAATATATTTTTTAATGTTTTAATTTTACCTTTTATTTATACAGGTTTTTTCTCATTGAGATAATATCTATTTTCCAAGAGAGACCTGGTCCAATAGCAGCAGGGGGAACAACGTTTCAGACAAAACAACTTACATACACTAACACAACATTAAACAAAACTATAAACACACATACAGTACAACAATTACATATTACATTAAAGACACAAACATCTTGACTAAAAACTGCTGGCCTAAAAACAATTACACTCTTCTATGATATATACATCGATTAAGTGTTTAAACTCCACCAACGAAACTAGATCATCACATTTTAAAATGTTCAGGAGAGAATTCCAGGACCATGGTGCTAAGTAACTAAAACTATTTCTACCATGACCTGTTCTAATTTTTGTTACTGTTAGAAGCAAATCAGAATGGGACCGTAATTGATATTTATTTACTGACCTGACTAAAAAAGAACAGAGATAAAATGGCATTTTACCCAATATGGCCTTATACATCAGTGTATACCAGTGTTTAAGCCTACGCAAGGTCAATGACGACTAGCCAACAGCGCTGTAGAGATCACAATGATGTGTTAGACGTTTCTGATTTGTAATGAACCTGAGGGCTGCATGATACACTGAATCAAGTACTCTCAGGGTAGTGGCTGAGGCCTGCATATACAGTGGGGAGAACAAGTATTTGATACACTGCCGATTTTGCAGGTTTTCCTACTTACAAAGCATGTAGAGGTCTGTAATTCTTATCATAGGTACACTTCAACTGTGAGAGACGGAATCTAAAACAAAAATCCAGAAAATCACATTGTATGATTTTTAAGTAATTAATTAGCATTTTATTGCATGACATAAGTATTTGATAACCTACCAACCAGTAAGAATTCCGGCTCTCACTGACCTGTTAGTTTTTCTGAAGGACCTGAACCCAATAGAAAATCTTTGGAGGGAGCTGAAAGTCCGTATTGCCCAGCGACCGCCCCGAAACCTGAAGGATCTGGAGAAGGTCTGTATGGAGGAGTGGGCCAAAATCCCTGCTGCAGTGTGTGCAAACCTGGTCAAGAACTAGTGGAAACGTATGATCTCTGTAATTGCAAACAAAGGTTTCTGTACCAAATATTAAGTTCTGCTTTTCTGATGTATCAAATACTTATGTCATGCAATAAAATGCTAATTAATTACTTAAATCATACAATGTGATTTTCTGGATTTTTGTTTTAGATTCCGTCTCTCACAGTTGAAGTGTACCTATGATAAAAATTACAGACGTCTACATGCTTTGTAAGTAGGAAAACCTGCAAAATCGGCAGTGTATCAAATACTTATTCTCCCCACTGTATATAACATCACTAAAACCGACAGTAATGTACATCGTACCAGCTCCTTCCTGGCCTCAAAAGAAAAACAAGCCTTATGCTGGTAATAAAATCCTATTTTCAGCTTGAGCTTCCTTATCAAGTTCTCTACATGCACAGTGAAGCTCAGCTTATCATCAACCCACACACCCAAATATTTGTACACTTTAACTTGCTCTATAGTATGTCCAGCCAATGTAGCAATGCTATGATTTGTAACATGCCTGGCATTTGAAAATACCATGCTTTTTTTTAACCCAAATTTAGAATCAGCTTTAAATCATACAGATTCTGTTGTACAATGTTAAATGCTCTTTGGGCATTTTTCAAAAGCTAAAGATAAACTACTACCACTTGAATAAAGAACAGTATCATCTGCATAAAAATGAACATCTGCTGTTTCAATAAGATCCCCAATGTTGTTGATATACAAAATTAACAACAGTGGGCCCAAAATAGAACCTTGCGGAACACCTGAGCACACCTCTATGGACTCAGATTTACAACCATCCGCCATTACACATTGTGTACGATTTGATTAGGTAATTTATAAACCAATCTAGAGCATGACCATTAATTCCACAACATTTTAACCTTTGCACTAACACAGCATGGTCCACAGTGTCAAAAGCCTTTGACAAATCAATAAAAACAGACACACAATGTAACTTCTTATCAAGAGCACAGTGGATGCCATTTAAAACCTTCAATGTTGCTGAAACAGTGCTGTGACCAGACCTAAAACCTGATTGCATTCCATTTAAGATGTTGTTTTCTTGGACGTAGATCTTTAGCTGCCTACTAAGGACTCCAGTACCTTTGACAGTACAGACAGTTTTGATATGGGTCGATAGTTGTCAAGTAGCGAGGGATCTCCACCTTTCAGGAGAGGCAGTACAAAAGCAGATTTCCATAACTTGGGGATTTCCTTAACATCAAGCGTAAGGTTAACAATACATGTTAAGGGGGAGCAATGATGTCTGTGGCTAGGTGTAGGAGGCGGGGGTCTAGATCATCAGGGCCAGGGGATTTTTAAAAATCGATTTCTTTCAGGGCTTTACACACTTCTGAAACAGAGAAGGATGAAAAGGAGAACCTGGTGAAGGAGTGCACAGGGGTGTCAGGTAAATTTATAGGGGGCTCAATTATACCTTTGACCTTTTCAAATAAACTGCCTGCATCTAAAAAAATGCTAGTTCAAGGCTTTCAGAATGGAGGTTCTCTCAGTTACAATCTGTGTGTCGACCAACAATTGTTTAGGAAGCTGTGTATCTTTTCTGCACTCCAAACCTTTCACTACTTGCCAAAATTTGGATGGATTATTTAAATTTTGAGAAGTAGATTTCAGGTAGTGGTCTGCTTTCAATTTACGGATCATAGCCACACCCATATTTCAAATATGTTTAAAAGCTATCCAATCATCTGCCAAACCAGTCCCTCTTGCTTTAGCCCACATAGCATTTCGTTCCCTTATGATTTTTGTAAGTTCCTTAGTAAACCAAGGGTTCTCTGCCCTTAATCCTGATTTTTTTTTTAAAGGGGCCTCTTGCATACATCCTGGAATGCGTTGTGGAAGTAAGAAAAGGCTAGTTCAACATCAGGGATTAATTCCATTCTCTTCCATTCAATGCTAGATACATCATGTAAAAAAACCTTGAATATCAAACTGCTTCCAGTTTCTTTTCGTAATAACACGTGGAGATTTCTTAGGAATTTTACCATCTCTCACCAGGCAATAGCACAGTGATCACTTATGTCATTTGCAAAAATATCAGAAGCATTAAAACGATGAGGAGTATTGGTTAAGGTCAAATCAATCAAAGAGGATATCAGAGGATATTTTATATTCAACCTAGTTACACTGTTGACAGTCTGAGTGAGATTGTAGGTATTGCACAGAATTTTAAGTTGATCAGAGCTAGATGTTAGCCAGTCCTGATTGAGATCACCCATCAGGACAAACTCAGAATTTACATTCTGTGATAACAATTTGAAAATACATTCCAGAGAGCCAACAGTAGCAGATGGAGGTCTATAACAGCAAGATACAACAATATTTAAAGATGAGCCAAGGTTTAGGTTCAAAGACAGATATTCAAATTGCTTAGGTTTAGTAACAGAAGTCAGAACGACCACCGAGAACTTGTCTTTTACATATACAGCAACACCACCACCCTTAGATTTACGATCTGTACGAGAAACATTGTAACCATTTATGTCAATATTTCTGTCTAATAGATTTTTTAAGTCAAGTTTCAGAAAGCATAAATACATCCGGGTCTGCAGTTTTTATCCATATATTCACAAAATCAAGCTTCGGCAGAAGACTTGGTTGTCATAGAGCAGAATAATTATTCTGAAAGGGGAAGAAGTTACTTTTTCACAAAATAGAGGTATACAAAAACGATGTTGAAGTTTGATTGAGCAATATAAAGCAATCAGAATGGAAAAAGCTCAATTAAAACCACTTAGAATGTATGTGTTGGCACCCTAGGGTCACGCACTACTCATTAAGCATATTTAGAACTTTTAAACATAAAATACTGTCAAAAAGGAGAAAAATATTGTGATATGATATTTTGGCCATATCGCCCAGCCCTATAACACACTAGTGTAGTTTACACTGGCACCGTGCTGACTGGATGTGAACAATACTTTACGACGGGAGGGGATGCTGTACGCTATCCAACCCAAGCACCCTAGACTCTTAAACTTCCTTAAGTTCACAATGCTTATGTCAACTTTCCACTTTGAGTATAACTTAGCTTAGCCAGTTTTTTTGTTTGTTGATTTCACAGCTAATGGTTTACCATAGCCATGTCCAGAGCTAGAATTAGCCTTTGGCCACTCACTAATGCCTGTGTTAAAGGTGTTTGGCCCTGGCTGACGGCTGCTGTATCTATACCAGCAGATAACAGCAGAGTTACTGAGAGCAGACAGCTGTGCCGGCCTGTTGATGAAAACATCCTGAGGTGATAAGACTCACAGTCACAGACGGACCAGATCAGGCCGATGAGAAGGGACGCCCACCAGCGTCCGCTCTTCTTTGGTGATAACAGGTTACGTTGTTGCACGTTCACACGGTTGGCGGGTAAGTAGAGGCAGGTAGCCTAGCGGTTTAGAGCATTGGGGCATTAACCGAAAGGTCTCTGGTTCGTATCACTGAGCCAGCAATGTGGACAATAATCTGCCGTTCTGCCCTTGAGCAGAGCAGTTAACCCCCAACAACACCAGCTCGCCGGGCGCCGATGATGTTGATTTAAGGCAGCCCCCCCACACCTCTCTGATTCAGAGGGGTTGTATTAAATGTGGAAGACACATTTATGTTGAATGCATTCAGTTGAGCAACTGACTAGGTTTCCACCTTTTAAGTAGAAAATGTCCCTAATGTTAGTGGTGTTGGTTTGTTTGGCTGGGTTGCAACGATAAGGGTGGATTGGCAATGCCCTGAACTGATTTCACACTATGTACTTTATTGGAAAAGAACTCGGCCTACATGAAACTGTGTTGCTTTTTCAGACAGTTTTTCTTAGTACGTGTACAGTGTGTGTGTTGTGTTTATATCTGATTTTGTCAATTTAAATTCTCTGACAGCTGCTTCTAAGAAGGGAAATAATTGGAATAATTGAGAAATCGATAATAATTGGCATCTGATTGTCTCAATCCACTTCCTATTGTTTACTCTATGAATCTCTTTATCTATTACAGTGCCTTCAGAAAGTATTCATACCCCTTGACTTACTCCACATTTTGTTGTTACAGCCTAAATTCAAAATTGAATAAATAAAAACAATTCTCTCACCGATCTACACACAATATCCCATAATACAAATTTAAAACATGTTTTTTGAAATTTTTGCAAATGTATTGAAAATGAAATACAGAAATATCTCTAGTATTCATGCCCCTAAGTCAATACTTGGTAGAAACACCTATGGCAGTGATTACAGCTGTGAGTCTTTCTGGGTAAGGTTCACAAGAGCTTTACACACCTGGAATGTGCAACATTTGCCCATTTTTCTTTTCAAAATTCTTCAAGCTCTGTGAAATTGGTTCTTGATCATTGCTAAACAACCATTTTCAGATCTTGCCATACTTTTTCAAGTAGATTTAAATCAAACTGTAACTCGGCCACTCAGGAACATACACTGGAGTTGCTCACTGGTAAGCAACTCCAGTGTAGATTTGGCCTTGTGTTTTAAAAGATACGCCTGTATCTTTGTAGTGACTGGGTGTATTGATACACCATCCAAAGTTAAATGAATAACTTCACCATGCTCAAAGGGATATTCAATATTTTTACTCATCTACCAATAGGTGCCCTTTGCTGAGGTATTTTAAAACCGCCCTGGTCTTTGTGGTTGAATTTGTGCTTGAAATTCATTGCTCGACTGAGGGACCTTACAGATAATTGTATGTTTGGGGTACAGCTATGAGGTAGTGATTCAAAAATAATTTTAAACACTATTAGTGTACACAGAGTCCATGCAACTTATTATGTGACTTTTACTCCTGAACTTATTTACGCTTGACATAACAACACTTATTGACTCAAGACATTTCAGCTTTTCATTTGTAATTCATTTGTTAACATTTTGAAAAACATAATTGCACTTTGACATTATGTGGTGTTTTGTGTAGGCCTGTGACCAAAAACTCTCTATTTAATCCATTTAAAATTCAGGCTGTAACACAACAAAAGGTGTAAAACGTCAAGCAGTGTGAATACTTTCTGAAGGCACTGTATATATTTTACCCGTTTGTGAATACAGCTCCTGAATTATTTCCTTTTGCACATGTAATAACTACCTCATTAGCTAGCTACCTATTCCTGCGGTGTTGCGCGCTTGTCGGCTACACTTCCACCATATGAAACACATCTACCAATTAGAGTTATCACTCGATCTACTGTTGCTTCCACTAAATCCTGGTGGGAGAGAAAGTGAGATGGAAATATAAATGGACTGCTTCCCATTCTCAGCAGTTTGTCTGAACTCACCAACCATTATAAGCTGTCATAGTTTCCCCTCCTCAAACATACATATGCTTTATTTGAAGCAGGATCGTTTTCTTGATTGCGGTATTAAAGCTGCCTAATGGCTGTTTCCTAATTATACGAGTAATAAGCTGTCGGAACAATCAGGAAAATTCTTATCAGCGTGGCTATGGAAAATGGAGAATGCGTCAAATTTGAAAGGAGCCCATCTTAGAAAATAAAATCATAGTACTTTTGTATTTGTAATGTAGCTAAATATGGCTGTGGTGTTTGCCTTTGTCAACCTAGCCAAGCCTCTCGTCTAAGCTTGTGAGTCATCACGTCACATGTTGAGCTTATCTCTTTTTAAGTCTCCGGTGTGTGTGTGTGTGTGTATGTGTGAGATGAAATAGACAGAGGTGTGCGTCTAACTAGGATGTATCCACCCAGATATCAGAAATTGACTAACGGATACAGTGTGTTAATATGCTTTAATTTTGATGGAACATGAAACTTATCAGTGTGTTTGGAATTCATGATGATATGGAGATAGGCGTACAGAACATGTTTGGAATTAACAGGGAATCTCGTTGTCCCTTAGGTCCTCTTCGACCTTGCTCATTGAACCATGCCATGTTCTGATTTGGACAGTCTCAATGCTGTCACAAGCTTCCCCAAACAACACAACTTGCTCACTGACACACATTGTACCTTGGCTTTTCCAGATTGTCAGATGACAGCAGAGAATGACAGCAGACAATCTTCTGTTTGTATGCTTTCAAATGCTCTATTTCCATTTATGGATTCTATTTCCTCAGAAAGGTTTGTCAATCGGCACTGTGTTAACTGTAGACTACTGTATCATTCTGTCAATGGTCCAGGCGAAAGGAGATGAGGTGGAGAAAATACAATGCCCTACACACTTACACTATGGAAACGAGAATGTGCAAACAGTGTTAAGTTTTGAAATAGGACAAAGTGCTTGTAAAACACTGTGGTGCTTTTTAAGGTGCCTTATTAGGGTTTATTTTGTTGTCTTATGATTCCTTATTAAGTTTATTACGCCCATTTATCAGAACACAGGCCGTGTTTATCATATCCAGGTAGCCTAGCGGTTAAGAGCATTGGGCCAGTAACTGAAAGTTCTCTGGTTCGATTCTCTGAGCTGACTAGGTGAAAAATCTGTAAATGTGCGCTTGAGCAAGGCACTTAACCCTAATTGCTCCTGTAAGTCACTCTGGATGAGATTGTCTACTAAATGACTGAAACGTCTTTTTTTTCTCCATTTAGTCTTTTCATCAACACCATATCAAATATAATTTCCAGCGTCTCAGACTTCTGCTAAAATGGATGACTCCTTTTTTGTTATTTCAGCTTTTTTTGTCTTAAGAGAGCAATCAAAAATATGACTTTACTTCATTGGAGGGCATATCCTCTTAATGTGACCCAGCAGTTGTATTACAGTGCCAAAGTGGCATTCACTACCTGTAACTCAATAAGGAGAGCTCCTACAGACACTCACACAGGAGAGAGGTGGGGTGAGGAGGAGGAGAAAGGGGTGGAGCTGCCACTACAAATTTCACCGATCTAATAGATTTAACCTTCACTCCTTCATGTAACACCTGCCAGAGTAAATATTTGTCACCAGGCGTATTTACTGGCAAATTGTTTTGGATAAATTAGTGAGGCAGGTGTATACCCTACCAATCGAATCACACTCCGCAGTCGGCATCCCTCCCCGGGAAACATGGGAAGGTCAAGTCCTCCAAGCCAAAGCAATTGAGCATCTGGATGGTTGCCTGAGCGAAGGAGCTAGAAGAGCCAGTTAGATGAAGAGAAAGAGGCTGCTCAAGGCAATCAGCCCCCTCTTTCATTAACACCTTCCTTATGTTCTCTCCTGCCAGGAACAAGGCAGGCCGTTTCCTACCGCTTAATGCAAGCAGCTGTAGTAAAGCAATTACAATTACAGAGCAATTTACCTGAACACACCTCGCCAAGTTCGCTGTCCCTTTATGTACAAACTCACACACACACACACAACATTTCTCCATCTTGACCAAAATTACCTAGGAAACCTGACTCCCTACTTTCATCTGCACTGCAGTTCCCTGGTGATGAGAGTTGAGTGCACTTTACGGAATATTTTGTGTTTTTTTCCCATCTGTCTACATTATTCACTGCAGTTATTGCTTCTACAGTCAATTTGTCGGGCGGATCTGCAGATTATAGCACTGTGTCTACCCGATTCGACAGATAGAAGCTCTTTCAAAACTAATACCATTCAGAATGTGCTCTGGCACACCTTCCCTTCATCATTGCCCATTTTGTCAGCTCCATAAGAGCTAATCTGGGATCATTTAAAAAGGCTTTGGAATACTGATATGCACAGTCTTTGACATTGAATCAGGAAGTTAGATTTCTTTTAAAAAGGCAGATTTTTTTTCTTTCAGTATCCAAACCCTCTCCTGCCGTTTGCTTATCTTCCGTCTTATGAGATGAGGAGTTTATAATAAGGTTTTATTTTATTGAGGCTGCTGAGGGTAGAACGACACAACTGGAATGGCATAAAACTCCTGGAAACCATGTGTTTGATGTATTTAATACCATTCCAATGATTCCGCTCCAGTCATTACCACGAGCCCGTCCTCCCCAATTAAGGAGCCACCAACCTCCTGTGCTTCAGAGGTATCCCCCTGCCGGCAATCTTAGCTTTAATATTTATAATCGCCTTCATACAAAAGAACGCTCTACTGGAGCAAGCCGCTGCTTATCTAGAATTCTGAAACGCATAATTACTGCCCAGGTCCGGGGTACACTCCTTGGAACTTCTTTCTGAGGTTTGAGCACTTGTTGAATCACAAATCAGTAGATTTGTGATTCAACAATGGGGCTTGTGGTGAGGTGATGGAGAGCTATTGGGATGTTAACCAACATTTTTGTTGCCACCTTCAATACATTAAATACAGCACAGTGGTGAAACATTCTGAACATTGCAGACACAAATAGAATGAATAGAGCCGACACCAATATTCTACATGACAAATAAAATCATACCTGTTCTACTCGATAGCTTTCTATCTGAGCATTCTGTATCGTTGCATATTCTTGAACAGGCCCAATTATATGTTTCTTGTGGTGAAGGTAAGGTCTTTGTGACCCTATTGCAGTATTTCAGCAGTGGGTTCAGGATACACTTTAAACCCAGTGATGAATCATCACCCTTCCATTCAACCTTGTGCTCTGTCCCTTCTCCTCACTGTGACCCATTCCTCTCCTCCTTTTCTTCCCACACAGCACTGTAATGAAAGAGATTACTGCCATTCTATGGTGTCCTCTATAGTGTGCTTCCTCCTCTCTGTCCCTCATCTTGAACATTCTCACCGCTTCTTTCTGTAGAGTGAGTGTGGATGCTCTGCCTCGATCCCCTTCGAAGTAGCTTACATGTTTATTCCCTGGGCCTGCTCTTATCTGATTCTGACTGGCACCCTCTCCTCTGCATTAACTCACCTACCATAGAAGCGTGGCTTGTTTTCCACCTGCTATGTTTCCCCCTTAAGTCTCTGAGCAGGAGACCACAAACCAACAGTTCTGTCATGACACCACTGGCTGAGTTTAAAGCCCAGGGCTGGTTACAACAATGACAAATCCACTACATAGCTTTTTTTCTGAGGGATTAAACACACATCCAAGCTGAAAAGAGGCCCAGAGTTATGGAAGAAACGAGCCCTCTCTATGAAATATTGTGTCCCTACATGTGATTTATCCTAGCAGAGAGCCACACATGCAGCCCAACCTTAAAGTCATGGTGGATATAGGTGACTGGTCATGAACGGGAGATGATGAAAATCCAATGCATTCTTTTTTTTGTCTGAGCATCAAGAAGGTATTCTGGGGCCATAACACAGAGGGTATTTGTTGCAAACACACATCTGAAGGTCCTAACCACTAAGGAAATGGGTCGTTCGGAAGAACTTTGCATTACCTAAATGTGACATGAAGGATTAAAGGCAGCACTTAACATACATCTTTAGAGAAAGCTCATCTCCATCCAAAATTATAGCGTTGTTCATGGTTTACTAAGAACGGGATTGCTAAGTTTGGCTATTGCTATTCCGTTGAAACTCATTGTTTATATACATTTCTATTAGGCTGGAAGATGCAAGTTAGTAAGGTAATTGTGTGTTCCTGGGTTTCCCTTCATTTGCTAGACAAGGAGAAAGAAGCCTGTGACCCATTGGCTCAAAATAATATAGCATATTTAATAGAAGGGGAGTGCTTTCATTACTAGCCTTGGCCTTTTTGAATAGCAGCAATTATTCTGTATTAGTACACTGAGGTGGCAGGTAGCCTAGCGGTTAAGAGCGTTCGTCCAGTAACCGGGAAAGTCGCTGGTTCGAATCCCCGAGCCGACTAGGTGAAATATATGTTGATGTGCCCTTGAGCAAGGCGCTCAACACTATTTGCTCCTCTAATAGTGCTAAATTACGTAAATGTGCACTACAGGGGTGTTTTTGCTAGAGCTCAGTGCACAAATATGCCAGTCAGAACTTAGCACAAATGACTCATTAACAAAAATAATATATATATATATATATATATTTATATTTATATTTATATATATATATA
Organism: Salvelinus fontinalis; assembly: GCF_029448725.1. NCBI lineage: Eukaryota > Metazoa > Chordata > Actinopteri > Salmoniformes > Salmonidae > Salvelinus > Salvelinus fontinalis. The sequence goes on along the minus strand of NC_074671.1, from coordinate 18,979,268 downwards.
TATATATATATATATATATATATATACAGTTGAAGTCGGAAGTTTACATACACTTAGGTTGGAGTCATTAAAAATCGTTTTTCAACCACTCCACAAATTTCTTGTTAACAAACTATAGTTTTGGCAAGTCTACTTTGTGCATGACACAAGTAATTTTTCCAACAATTGTTTACAGACAGATTATTTCACTTATAATTCACTGTATCACAATTCCAGTGGGTCAGAAGTTTACATATAATAAGTTGACTGTGCCTTTAAACAGCTTGGAAAATTCCAGAAAATGATGTCATGGCTTTAGAAGCTTCTGATAGGCTAATTGACATCATTTGAGTCAATTGGAGGTGTACCTGTGGATGTATTTCAAGGCCTACCTTCAAACTCAGTGCCTCTTTGCTTGACATCATGGGAAAATCAAAAGAAATCAGCCAAGACCTCAGAAAACAAATTGTAGACCTCCACAAGTCTGGTTCATCCTTGGGAGCAATTTCCAAACTCCTGAATTTACGATGTTCATCTGTTCAAACAATAGTACGCAAGTATAAACACCATGGGACCATGCAGCCATCATACCACTCAGGAAGGAGACGCATTCTCTATACTAGAGATTAACATACTTTGGTGCGAAAAGTGCAAATCAATCCCAGAACAACAGCAAAGGACCTTGTTAAGATGCTGGAGGAAACAGGTACAAAAGTATTTATATCCACAGTAAAACGTGTCCTATATCGACATAACCTGAAAGGCCGCTCAGCAAGGAAGAAGCCACTGCTCCAAAACCGCCATAAAAAAGCCAGACTACGGTTTGCAACTGCACATGGGGACAAAGATCGTACTTTTTGGAGAAATGTCCTCTGGTCTGATGAAACAAAAATAGAACTGTTTGGCCATAATGACCATCGTTATGTTTGGAGGAAAAATGGGGAGGCTTGCAAGCCGAAGAACATCATCCCAACCGTGAAACAGGGGTGGCAGCATCATGTTGTGGGGGTGCTTCACAAAATAGATGGCATCATGAGGGAGGAAAATTATGTGGATATATTGAAGCAACATCTCAAGACATCAGTCAGGAAGTTAGAGCTTGGTCGCAAATGGGTCTTCCAAATGGACAATGACCCCAAGCATACTTCCAAAATTGTGGCAAAATGGCTGAAAGACAACAAAGTCAAGGTATTGAAGTGGCCATCGCAAAGCTCTGACCTCAATCCTATAGAAAATGTGTGGGCAGATCTGAAAAAGCGTGTGCGAGCAAGGAGTCTACAAACCTGTCTCAGTTACACCAGCTCTGTCAGGAAGAATTGGCCAAAATGTGCCCAACTTACTGTGGGAAGCTTGTGGAAGGTTACCTGAAACGTTTGACCCAAGTTAAACAATTGAAAGGCAATGCTACCAAATACTAATTGAGTGTATGTAAACTTCTGACCCACTGGGAATGTGATGAAAGAAATAAAAGCTGAAATAAATCATTCTCTCTACTATTATTCTGACATTTCACATTCTTAAAATAAAGTGGTGATCCTAACTGACCTTAGACAGGGAATTTTTACTAGGATTAAATGTCAGGAATTGTGAAAAACTGTATGTATTTGGCCAAGGTGAATGTAAACTTCTGACTTCAACTGTATATACACTGCTCAAAAAAATAAAGGGAACACTTAAACAACACAATGTAACTCCAAGTCAATCACACTTCTGTGAAATCAAACTGTCCACTTAGGAAGCAACACTGATTGACAATAAATTTCACATGCTGTTATGCAAATGGAATAGACAAAAGGTAGACAAAATGCACATTTGTGGCCTGCTGGAGGTCATTTTGCAGGGCTCTGGCAGTGCTCCTCCTTGCACAAAGGTGGAGGTAGCGGTCCTGCTGCTGGGTTGTTGCCCTCCTACGGCCTCCTCCACATCTCCTGATGTACTGGCCTGTCTCCTGGTAGCGCCTCCATGCTCTGGACACTACCCTGACAGACACAGCAAACCTTCTTGCCACAGCTTGCATTGATGTGCCATCCTGGATGAGCTGCACTACTTGAGCCACTTGTGTGGGTTGTAGACTCCGTCTCATGCTACCACTAGAGTGAAAGCACCGCCAGCATTCATAAGTGACCAAAACATCAGCCAGGAAGCATAGGAACTGAGAAGTGGTGTGTGGTCACCACCTGCAGAACCACTCCTTTATTGGGGGTGTCTTGCTAATTGCCTATAATTTCCACCTTCTGTCTATTCCATTTGCACAACAGCATGTGAAATTTATTGTCAATCAATGTTGCTTCCTAAGTTGACAGTTTGATTTCACAGAAGTGTGATTGACTTGGCGTTACATTGTGTTGTTTAATATGGCTGCAGGGTGAATATTGAAAAAACTGGAAAATATGCGCACATTTTCAAACGGCCTCTTAAGAAATTTTTGATCTTCCAATATGCATATATTTACTACTATTGGATAGAAAACAGTCTATAGTTTCTAAAAACGTTTGAATTATTTCTCTAAGTTGAACAGAACTATTTTTACAGCCCATTTCCTATCCAGAATTGAGATTTCCAAAATGCGATGTCTCTTTAAGACCTTGTCTATAAAAGGTCATGACACTTAGGACCGTAGAAACACGTCACACGCCTTCATCTGGGTGTAATGCGGAAGTGAGAGCAAAAAGCAGTCGAATATCTCTTCTAGGGACTGAACACAACATCTTCTTGTGAGACCTGCGCAGTTTATTTTTTTTTCTGGGCGCGAGGAAGAACCTGGACTCGGCTCCTGGAATACGCTCGTTAAAGGTGAATATGACCTCTAGCTACGATATTATTTGATACATGTCACAAAATCATCCTAAAGTATGTTTTTTCAATATACTTTAATTATATTATTGCAATTTATTCTGGACTTTAGATGTGATGCGACGGAAGAATTTTTTGAAGAAAGAGAGATTAGCGCCGCACGGCCATTGTGCTTGCTAACCAAAGAGGGAAATAGTTCGTTCTGGAACCCAACTAAAGACTGTACTGGACAATGGACCCCGTTACAACATTCTGATGGAATATCAACAAAGATAATGACCCAATTTGGGATGCTTTTTCATATATCTGTCGAACTGTGCTATGCTAGCGCTTGACTAGAATCAATGCTGCCGTATGCTAGCTAATGTTGTAAGCTAATATAACGATATATTGTGTTTTCGCTGTAAAACACTTCAAAAATCGGAAATATTGGCTCTATTCACACGATCTTTGTCTTTCATTAGCTATCCACCATATGTTTTTCTGAAATGTTTTATGAGGTGTAATTAGTAGTTGACGTTGGTGTCTGTATTTTCTCTGGCTACTCCCGGTCGATTTCAGACTGTAGCTATGATGTAGCTATGATGGGAGCAGTAATGTAAAACTGATTTATAGCTAAAATATGCACATTTTTTGAACAAAACATAGATTTATTGTGTAACATGTTATAGGACTGTCATCTGAGGTAGTTTTTTCTAGGTTATTTAGGTTGGTTCTAGGTTAGTTAGGTTGGGTTGTGCATGCTACTTGAATTCTACTTGGTCTGCTCCTACTTGTCTTTCCTCTTTTTTATTTGGTGGTGAGCTAACATAAATATATGTGGTGTTTTCTCTGTAAAACATAAAAAAAATCGGACATGTTGGCTGGATTGACAAGATGTTTATCTTTCAAATGCTGTATTGGACTTGTTAATGTGTGAAAGTTAAATATTAAAAAAAAAATGATTTTGAATTTCGCGCCCTGCAGCTGAGCTGGATGTTGTCATATTTGTACCGACGTCGGGCTTGCAGCCCAAACAGGTTTTAAGTGTTCCCTTTATTTTTTTGAGCAGTGTATATATATTCTATTCTTTTTTATCCCTAACATCCTTACCCTAATTGGAGTAAACTTATGGACAAAAATACTGCTACTAACAGCTACTTCACTCACATCTACGGTACCTGTAGTTAAATAATTATACATTCCTAATTTCATTCCTAAAGTGCTGAATTTTCACCCACAGCTGCTAATCCACCATACATTCTGATTTTACCGTCAACCCTCCAACGTCCACAGGTAAATCCATCTTTCCCTGTATAATGTCATTTTGCGATTTCCTTTTGCAATACATCCCTCCTGTCACGTTCTGACCTTAGTTCCTTTTTTATGTCTTTATTTTAGTTTGGTCAGAGCGTGAGTTGGGGTGGGCATTCTATGTTGTTTTTCTATGTTTTTTTCTGTTCTATTTCTATGTGTTTGGCCTAGTATGGTTCTCAATCAGAGGCATGTGTCAGTCGTTGTCTCTGATTGGGAGTCATATTTAGGTAGCCTGTTTTCCTTTGTGTTTTGTGGGTGGTTGTTTCCTGTGTCTGTACCATATGGAACTGTTTCGATTTCCGTTTGTTCATTCTCGTTGTTATTTTGTATTTTTGTAGTGTTCAGTTTTTATATATTAATATGGATACTTACCACGCTGCATTACTACCCGTCAGATGAAGAGGAAAGTCGTTATACCTCCATTAGACTATGAATGACTCATTACATGTCATTGAAGGATTCTGATCATTCATATTTAGCTGCAAAGGACGTACCAGTAGACAGGGTAATTTCTTGGAAAGGGAGTGATTGTAACCACATAATATGGCCTCACATTTACTGAGGATAAGCTGGCTTGAGTCACGATGGAAGAATGCATAAAATACATAACTTTTGACTGGTACTGTATATACAAGTTTTTGGACACAACTACTCATTCAAGTGTTTTTCTTTCTTTTGACTATTTTCTACATTGTAGAATAATAGTGAAGACATCAACTATGAAATAACACATGGAATCATGTATAAACCAAAAAAGTGTAAAACAAATCAAAATATATTTTATTTTTTAGATTCTTTGAAGTAGCCATCCTTTGCCTTGATGACAGCTTCGCACATTTGAATTCTCTCAACCTGTTTCACCTGGAATTATTTTCCAACATTCTTGAAGGAGTTCCCACACATGCTGAGAATTTGGTGGCTGCTTTTCCTTCACTCTGCGGTCCAACTTATCCCAAACCATCTCATTTGGGTTGAGGTCGGGTGATTGTGGAGGCCAGGTCATCTGAAGCAGCACTCCATCACTCTCCTTCTTGGTCAAATAGCCCTTACACAGCCTGAAGGTGTGTTTTGGGTCATTGTCCTGTTGAAAAACAAATGATAGTCTCACTAAGCACAAACCAGATGGGTTGGCGTATCGCTGCAGAATTCTGTGGTAGCCATGCTGGTGAAGTGTGCCTTGAATTCTAAATAAATCACTGACAGTGTCACCAGCAAAGCACCCCCACACCATTACACCACCTCCTCCATGCTTCATGGTAGGAACCACACATGCATAGATCATCCGTTCACCTATTCAGCGTCTCACAAAGACACGGCGGTTGGAACCAAAAATAAAAAATTTGGACTCATCAGACCAAAGGACAGATTATCACCAGTCTAATGTCCATTGCTCGTGTTTCTTGGCCCAAGCAAGTCTTCTTCTTCTTGGTCTCCTTTACTAATGGTTTCTTTGCAGGAATTCAACCATAAAGGCCCGATTCATGCAGTCTCCTCTGAACAGTTGATGTTGAGATGCGTCTGTTACTTGAACTCTGCGAAGCATTTATTTGGGCTGCAATCTGAGGTTCAGTTAACTCTACTGAACTCTGGGTCTTCCTTTCCTGTCGCGGTTCTCATCATGAGAGCCAGGTTCATTATATCGCTTGATGGTTTTTGCGAATGCACTTGAAGAACATAGTCCATCTGTAAACTACCCACCCAATTTACCTACCTCACCCCCCATACTGCTTTTATTTATTTACTTTTCTGCTCTTTTGCACACCAGTATCTCTTCTTGCACATGATCATCTGATGATTTATCACTCCAGTGTTAATCTGCTAAATTGTAATTATTCGATTTATTGCCTACCTCATGCCTTTTGCACACATTGTATATAGATTCTCTTTTTTTTCTACCATGTTATTGACTTGTTTATTGTTTACTCCATGTGTAACTCTGTGTTGTTGTCTGTTCACACTGCTATGCTTTATCTTGGCCAGGTCGCAGTTGCAAATGAGAACTTGTTCTCAACTAGCCTACCTGGTTAAATAAAGGTGAAATAAAAAAATAAATAAAAAATAAACTTCAGAAGTTATTAATGTTCCATGTTGACTGACCTTCATGTCTTAAAGTAATGATGGAATGTTGTTTTTCTTTGCTCATTTGAGCTGTTCTTTTACCAAATAGGGCTATCTTCTGTATACCACCCCTACCTTGTCACAACACAACTGATGGGCTCAAACGCATTAAGAAGGAAAGAAATTCCACAAATGTACTTTTAACAAGGCACACCTGTTAATTGAAATGCATTTCAGGTGACTACCTCATGAAGCTGGTTGATAGAATGCCAAGAGTGTGCAATGATGTTATCAAGGAAAAGTTGGTGGCTACTTTGAAGAATAAAATATATATTTAGATTTTATTTAACAATTTTCTGGTTACTACACGATTCCATGTGTGTTATTTCATCGTTTTGATTTCTTCACTATTATTCTATTATTATTCTACAAAGAAAATAGCAAAAATAAAGAAACTCTTGAATGAGTGGGTGTGTCCAAACGTTTGACTGGTACTGTATATAATTAATATACATCTGGCCATTCCAGAATAACAGAGTGATGTTGAGACAAACAAACCATACAACTCTATTCACAAGAACTACAGTTGTCACGCCCTGATCTTTTTCACCTGTCCTTGTGCTTGTCTCAATTCCCTCCAGGTGTCGCCCATCTTCCCCATTATACCCTGTGTATTTATACCTGTGTTCTCTGTCTGTCTGTTGCCAGTTTGTCTTGTTTGTTCAAGCCTACCAGCATTTTGTCTCAGCTCCTGTGTTCCTTAGTCTCTGTTTTTCTTGTCCTCCTGGTTTTTGATCTTTGCCTGTCCTGACCCTGTACCCGCCTGCCCGCCGCCTGTCTCTGACTCTGCCTGCCGTCCTGTACCTTTGCTCCACCTCTGGATTACCGACCTCTGCCTGACCTGAGCCTGCCTGCACCTTGGCCTCTGCTCTGGATTATTGACCCCTGCCTGCCTTGACCTGTTGTTTGCCTGCCCCTGTGGTTACAATAAACATTGTTACTTCACAGTCTGCACTTGGGTCTCACCTTGATTCCTGATTACAGTACTTTTAACAATTTCCACATCTGTACAAAAACACATTTTACTTAAAACAGTGCAGATGCAAAGTTTGGTAACAGTGTGACAGTTTGTGCTATCATTATGTTACCAAACTTTGCATCTGCACTGTTCAAGTAAATGTGTCTAACATTTTCAGTGGACATTGTTAAAGGTACTGTAGTCCTTGTGCATATAATTGAATGGTTTGTTTATCTTTGAAGTCATTGGTTTTTGTTTGACATACAGTGCATTCGGAAAGTATTCACCCCCTTGACTTTTTACACATTTTGTTATGTTACAGACTTACTCTAAAATGTATTTATTAAATAATTTTCTCCCCTCAATCTACACACAGTACACCGTAATGACAAAGCAAAAACAGGTTTTTATACATTTCTGCACAATTATTAAAAATTAACATATTTACATAAGTATTAAGACCCTTTTACTTGAGTATGACGCTACAAGCTTGGCACCCCTGTATTTGGGGACTTTCTCCCATTCGTCTCTACAGATCCTCATAAGCTCTGTCAGGTTGGATGGGGAGCGTTGCTGCACAGCTATGTTCAGGTCTCTCCAGAGATGTTCGATCGGGTTCTTGTCTGGGCTCTGGCTGGGCCATTCAATGACATTCAGAGACTTGTACCGAAGCCACTTCTGTGTTGACTTGGCTGTGTGCTTAGGGTCGTTTTCTTGTGGAAGGTGAACCTTCGCCCCAGTCTGAGGTTCTGAACGCTCTAGAGCAGGTTTTCATCAATGATCTCTCTGTACTTTGCTTCGTTCATCATCGTATGAGAGTCTTTAGGTGCCTTTTGGCAATTTCCAAGCGGCCTGTCATGTGGCTTTTACTGAGGAGTAGCTTCCGTCTGGCCATTACACCATAAAGGCCTGATTGGTGGGGTGCTGCAGAGATGGTTGTCCTTTAGACAACTAGAGCTCTGTCAGAGTGACCACCGGGTTCTTGGTCAACTCCATGACCAAGGCCCTTCCCCCCCCGATTGCTCAGTTTGGCCGGGCGGCCAGCTCTCGGTGGTTCCAGACTTCTTCCATTTAAGAATGATGGAGGCTATTGTGTTTTTGGGGATCTTCCATACTGCAGAATTTTTTTGATACTCTTCCCCAGATCTGTGCATCGACACAATCCTGTCCCGGAGGTCTACAGAGAATTCCTTCAACCTCATGGCTTGGTTTTTGCTCTGACATGCACTGTCAACTGTGGGACCTTATATAGACAAGTGTGTGCCTTTCCAAATCATGTCCAATCAATTGAATTTACCACAGGTGGACTCCAATCAAGTTGTAGAAACATCTCAAGGATGATCAATGGAAACAGGATGCACCGGAGCTCAATTTTGAGTCTCATAGCAAAGGGTCTGAATCTGTTTTTTTATTTTCAATACATTTGACAACAAATTTAAAAACCTGTTTTTGCTTTGTCATTATGGGGCATTGCATGTAGATTGCTGAGGAAAATGTTTAATTAATCCAATTTAGAATAAGGCTGTAACGTAACAAAACGTGGAAAAAGTCTGGGACTCTGAATACTTTCCGATGGCACTGTACATTTTAAAGTCAAAAATCTGAGTCTCCGCATCATTCTGTTATTGTGGAATTGCCCAGATCTCATACCCTGCATTCTGGAGAGGATTACATTTCTGGTCTTGAGTCATTGTGCCTCTCTTAGGTCCTAGGAGCTGTCGTATTGGTGGGGCTGAAATGTTGTGGTGGAGCTGTCCATTTAATGGTGCTGAAATATATTACACAGGCTGAGCATCTGATGGTCCTGTAATGTGCTATCGGGTGATGCCCTTAGTGGTGCTGAAATAGGTTAGCAGGTGCTGAACATTTTTACTGGATGCTGCGACGTGCTATTGGCCAGAGTGACAAGTATTATCTACACAGATTACAAACACCTGCTCTTTCCATGACATAGACTGACCAGGTGAAAGCTATGATCCGTTATTGATATCACTTGTTAAATCCACTTCAATCAGTTAATATGAAGGTGAGTAGACTGGTTAAAGGAGACAGTTGAGACATAGATTGTGTATGTGTGCCATTCCAGAGGGTGGATGGACAAGACAACATATTGAAGTGCCTTTGAACAGGGTATGGTAGGAGAAGCCAGGCACACCGTTTTGTGTCAAGAACTGCAACACTGCTGGGTTTTTCACACTTAATATTTTCCTGTGTGAATCAAGAACGGTCCACTCCCCAAAGGACATCCAGACAACTTCACACAACTGTGAGCAGCATTAGATTTGATATATTAGGATCCCCATTGTCCGACGCCAGTGGTGTCAGCTAGTCTTACTGGGGTACGAAAAGACATTACAGACAAAATACTTTACAATTTACATACATTGGAGTCAACATGGGCCATAATAGTTATACTGAGGAAGACCCTTTTGTGTTTCTAATGCATATTTCAGAGTTGTCTTAAACCTATGATGTTTCAATGACAGCTGACAACAGACTATCAACTTTTGATCTATTGGCTAATGATCAATACTGATTTCTTTCAACTATAGCCTATTTGTTCTCTCATTTAAGGACAACCTTTTCACAAAATCACAAATAAAATATCTGCTTTGGGCATTATGGTAATGACTTCAGAAAAAATTGGTTGGCAAGCACTTGTGCTTCCACAGAAGAAATCAAACAATGCCTAACAGATCAACTCCACAAACCATGTTGGTGCAGCTGCACTTAGTTGTCAAGACAACACTTCCTTTGTATATGTTCTCCTAAACCTGCAGGTTAGAAGGTAGAGGCCATTACCAGACTGATTAGCATCAGGCCCATCCTCAACCAATAGGGCAGAGTATGCTAATGAGGCTCAGAAAATAAACAGCCATCAGTCACCGGCCACCCAGCCAATCTGATGCTTGTAATGCAGACCATGGCTTCTGAATCCTCCTCTGTTTGTGATTTCACGTCTGAGTGGTCAGAGGACTGATACGTATCCACAAGCCCAGCGTATGCTACAGTATTCTCCCTAGGGGAGAGCAGCGTGTCGATGCATCCTCACTGAGTCAAGATGAAGGGTCAGAGGAGCCCTGTTAATGTGGGGACCACTGTGGAGAGGTTTTGTACACATACACACGCACAGAGACACACACACACACACCCACTCACAGAGACACACAGTCAGAGGGTCAGAAATGTCATTATTTTTCCCAATACATATCCTGATACAGACCATTTTGGGTCAGGCAAATAAGAACAGGGGAACCTGGCAGCGCTCTACTAAAATAGAATTTGTGTGAATAGAATATGTTAGTATTATATGTATGTATGTGGAGAGCACTAGTAGTATTTATTTGGATGCATGTGAAGCGCACTAGTAGTATTCATATGGATGTACACTACTTGACCAAAATTATGTGGACACCTGCTTGTCATAAAAAACATGAGCTGGCGCACACCCAGAATAATTATTTTGTATGGAGTTGCTGACTTAAGGCGAATAAACTATAAACTATAAAAATAGAGTCGCAAACTCCATATTTAAACTCCCAGTAATTATTGGGTAAATCACCAACGTTTCGGCATCACTGTGCCTTCTTCAGGGTGCTCGTCGAACAGCTGATTCCAAAATCAGTTGGTCCCCCTTTGCTACGATAACAGCTTTCATTCTTCTGGGAAGGCTTTCCACTAGATGTTGGAACATTGCTGCAGGGATTTGCTTGCATTCAGCCACATGAGCATTAGTGAGGTTGGGCACTGATGTTGGGCAGTTAGGCCTGGCTTGCAGTCAGCATTCCAATTCATCCCAAAGGTGTTTGATGAGGTTGAGGTCAAGGTTCTGCAGGCCAGTAAAGTTCTTCCACACTGCATGGACCTCGCTTTGTGCACAGGGGCATTATCATGCTGAAACAGGAAACTGCCTTCCCAAAACTTTTGCCACAAAGTTGGGAGCACAGAATCATCTACAATGTCATTGTATGCTGTAGCGTTAAGATTTCCCTTCACTGGGACTAAGGGGCCTAGCCCGAACCATGAGAAACAGCCCCAGACCATTATTCCTCCTCCACCAAACGTTACAATTGGCACTATGCATCTGGGCAGGTAGCGTACTCCTGGCATCCGCCAAACCCAGAAATATCCGTCAGACTGCCAGATGGTCAAGCGTGATTCATCACTCCAGAGAACACGTTTCCACTGCTCCCGAGTTCATTGGCGGTGAGCTTTACATCACTCCAGCCAATGCTTGGCATTGCGCATGGTGACCTTAGGCTTGTGTGCCGCTGCTCGGCCATGGAAACCCCTTTTATGAAGCTCCCGACGAACAGTTATTGTGCTGACGTTGCTTCCAGAGGCAATTTAGAACGTGGTAGTGAGTGTTGCAGGACAGGCAATTTTTACGCGCTATGTGCTTCAGCACCCGGCGGTCCCGTTCTGTAAGCTTCTGTGGCCTACCACTTCGCAGCTGAGCCGTTATTGCTCTTAGACGTTTCCACTTCACAATAACAGCACTTACAGTTGACCGGGGCAGCTCTAGCAGGGCAGACATTTGACGAACTGACTTGTTGGAAAGGTTGCATCTTATGACGGTGTGATGTTGAAAGTCACTGAGCTCTTCAGTAAGGCCATTCTACTGCCGATGTCTGTTTATGGCTGTGTGCTCTATTTTATACATCTGTCAGCAAAGGGTGTGGCTGAAGTAGCCGAATCCACTAATTTGAAGGGGTGACCACATACTTTTGGATATATAGTGTATGTGGAGAGCACTAGTAGTATCCATATGGATGAATGTGGAGAGCACTAGTAGTATTCATATGTAAACTCAGCAAAAAAATAAACGTCCCTTTTTTTTCAGGACCCTGTCTTTCAAAGATACTTTGTAAAAATCCAAATAACTTCACAGATCTTCATTGTAAAGGGTTTAAACCATGTTTCTCATGCTTGTTCAATGAACCATAAACAAATAATGAACATGCACCTGTGGAATGGTCGTTAAGACACTAACAGCTTACAGACGGTAGGCAATTATGGTCACAGTTATGAAAATTTAGGACACTAAAGATGCCTTCCTACTGACTCTGAAAAACACCAAAAGAAGGATGCCCAGGGTCCCTGCTCATTTGCGTGAACGTGCCTTAGGCATGCTGCAAGGAGGCATGAGGACTGCAGATGTGGCCAGAGCAATGTCCATACTGTGAGACGCCTAAGACAGCGCAACAGGGAGACAGGACGGACAGTTGCTACACGTGGCAGACCACGTGTAGCAACACCTGCACAGGATTGGTACATCCGAACATCACACCTGCAGGACAGGTACAGGATGGCAACAACAACTGCCCGAGTTAGACCAGGGACGCACAATCCCTCCATCAGTGTCCAGACTGTCCGCAATAGCCTGAGAGAGGCTGGACTCAGGTCCTCACCAGACATCACCGGCAACAACGTCACCTATGGGCACAAACCCAAAACCACTGTCGCTAAAAAGTGCTCTTCACTGACGAGTTGCGGTTTCGTCTCACCAGGGGTGATGGTCGGATTCGCGTTTATCGTCGAAGGAATGAGCGTTACACCGAGGCCTGTACTCTGGAGCGGGATTGATCGGGAGGTGGAGGGTTCGTCATGGTTTGGGGCGGTGTGTCACAGCATTATTGGTCTGAGCTTGTTGTCATTGCAGGCAATCTCAACACTGTGCGTTACAGGGAAGACATCCTCCTCCTTCATGTGGTACCCTTCCTGACATGACCCTCCAGCATGACAATGCCACCAGTCATACTGCTCGTTCTGTGCGTGATTTCCTGCAAGACAGGAATGTCCGTGTTCTGCCATGGCCAGCAAAGAGCCTGGATCTCAATCCCATTGAGCACGTCTGGGACCTTTTGGATCTGAGGGTGAGGTCTAGGGCCAGATACTGACTGTTATTTTTGATTTTGACCCCCCTTTGTTCATGGACACATTATTCCATTTCTGTTAGTCACGTCTGTGGAATTTGTTCCGTTTATGTCTCAGTTGTTGAATCTTATGTTCATACAAATATTTACACATGTTAAGTTTGCTGAAAATCAACCCAGTTGACAGTGAGAGGACTTTTTTTTCTGAGTTTATGTGTGTGAAGAGCACTAGTAGTATTTATATGGATGAATGTGGAGAGCACTAGTAGTATTCATATGTGTGTGAAGAGCACTAGTAGTATTCCTATGGATGAATGTGGAGAGCACTAGTAGTATTCCTATGGATGAATGTGGAGAGCACTAGTAGTATTCCTATGGATGAATGTGGAGAGCACTAGTAGTATTCGTATGTGTGTGAAGAGCACTAGTAGTATTCCTGTGGATGAATGTGGAGAGCACTAGTAGTATTCCTATGGATGAATGTGGAGAGCACTAGTAGTATTCCTATGGATGAATGTGGAGAGCACTAGTAGTATTCCTATGGATGAATGTGGAGAGCACTAGTAGTATTCCTATGGATGAATGTGGAGAGCACTAGTAGTATTCATATGTATCTATGTGGTGAGCACTAGTAGTATTCGTATGTGTGTGAAGAGCACTAGTAGTATTCCTGTGGATGAATGTGGAGAGCACTAGTAGTATTTATATGTATCTATGTGGTGAGAACTAGTTGTATTCATATGCTAGGAATCTGTTGGAAGGCTTTAGGATTTTCTAGACACCCTGTGACAAGCACACATTTATTTCACATACTTTGTTTTGTAGTACCTGTTTTGTAATTCATGGGTAGGATAATACAATCCAAGCAGCAGTACACGCCACAGCATGAACACAGATAGATTTTATGCATGACAGAATATGTCTTCAGTGTAGTAACGGTTTGTTGTGAATTGCGACATGAGTACATACATTCCTTTGGTTCAATCATAACCATGAGTAGTTTTTTTATTTTTGCTGTGCTAAGGTTCAAAACAGTACTCTCTGTTTCAATAGTAACAGAACATTGCTCTTGGTCCCAGGGGTTCTATGCTATACGCTGGTGGTTTTCTATATTGAAGAGTTTGCTAGAAGAGCTAATGTAACGCTGAGAGATGGCTATGGCCATATGTGACGACAAGGCACATTCTGAAAGAGTGTAGTTGATATGGTTCAGAAAGCCATTTTAGAATCCATTTCCCCCTACAGATTGGTGTGCTGGGAAGTTGTACAGTTTTATCACACACACACACACACACACACACACACACACACACACACACACACACACACACACACACACACACACACACACACATATTTCCTTATAATGTACAACCCTGTTGCTATTCTTAGCTTTTAGTGAAGCATCCAAAATGTCTCTGTAAGACTGAGTCCCAATCAAGACAACAACAGATGTACATTTATAGAGAAAGAGACGTCTTTTCCCTAGCGGTGAGATTTAAAACTTTAGATCTTCCTGTAAATCTCAATAAAAAATCGTATTTTTGAATGATTTGAACCAATGGCCATTAGGCATTTCTTCCCATGTTCACCATCCCCTTAACAGAGATAACGATTATAGATCAAAGTGGACTCTCCCTCTGGGCCCTGTAGTGTAATTGACTGTTAGGCTGCTGTTTTTTGCCTCCACTGTGCTTTTTGTATACTCTAAAGTAACAACAAACACTGCAGTTATTGAATGTACTTAAGAAGCACTGGCTATCATTATGAATATGAGCTTGTGGAAGACTGCTGGATTCATGGACAGACTTATCAGTCTCCTTTGTATAAACAGAATACACTTTCCATGATGTATGTTATCAACACTGACAGAAATTTTAAGCATTGCTTCAAAAGTCACAAAATTATCAATCCACCATACATCGTTGTAATCCATGTTGTGGAGATTTCCAGTGATTACAAGGCTATTACCAGTGCCAAAACGAGCAATCGACACAGTATTTTGAGGTTGCATTGGTATTGATTAGTAGGCGACATCTCATCAGTCTTGAGCACTTTTTCCAGTTCGTTAGGTTGGCAGCCATCTTGGCACTGGGGGGGAAATGATTATGGCCTCCATTTGTTCCGGCAGGTTGGCATCGTCACTCAATTAATCTGTAACTTCCAAGGAATTGTGTTTAAACGGAGGCAAAGCCACAGGCATCCATCATCCTCTCCTCGTCCATTTGTCAACATCACTTGGGTTGAGGTTTGTATACAGGTTCCCCCACTGCACTGATGGGAATTTTGTTACGTTGCAAACACAGAGGCTGAACAGCACAGTATCCGTCATCAGCCAATAGGGGCATCTGGTTCAGATTGGGCATCATTTTTTTTTTTTTGAGTTCATTGATTCGCCAATCCCTTTTGGCTTGATACATCATGCTGTCAGTGATATATACAGTAGGAGCAGGCTGGTTGTGTAGTAGCGCTTGTACTAATATTAACTTGTCTATGTCTGTGGGAGTATGATTTTAAGTGTGTGAGAGTTTGTTTTGTGTATTGTGTACAAGTCTATACTATTCAGTGTTTGAGGATACTTTGTGTTCACCTGGAAAGGGATTCAATTGCTATGCAATTGTTTAAGCAGGCAGGCGAAGAGTCTAAAAGTAGGCCCTCTGTTTGAAGGACATTGCTTTCCTCCCACTGTGCAGCAGTGTGCTTGTCATGTGGGTCTGACACTGCAGACACCCATCTGGGATTCCAGAGTAATTTACCTCACCAAAACAAAGTGCCCACACTTCATTAACAAAGTAGCCTGCACATACTAAAATATCTGCTAAGAACTAGAGGAGAATGGAAGGAAACAGGTATAATTAACATTTACAATGTTACAATACACAATGTGTATAAGTAACTCATTAATATACAATATTTGGATATTGAATGCAATGTCTCTTCCCAGAAATGTTTCATCAACACAAGGCTGTAATAAATTACATTGGGTTTAATTTGTGGGAGAAGCAAACATGGCTTCTGTGAACATTGATGCTTTGTTTGAGAGCCCCTGAAGTGTAAGATAGTAAATCAATTTAATGTTAATAATAATTGTGTTCCATTGAAAGCAGTCATAGGTTTGCTTCAAGGTAACTTTTGAAAAAAGGATAGTTATTTTCTTACACTGGCGTTAGTGTCAAACGCACGTTAGTTTGCAATTTCGTAAAAACTGGCGCACTGGCATTTTCTAGCCACAACACCAGGTTCTGTAATTTACCTGTCTAACATCAGCACCCTTCTGCTCAGATGGGATGGGTGGAAATATTTGAGGAGTGTCCTTAAAAACATGATCCAACGTGCTTATTTCAGGAAGGGCTGGTAGGGATATTTAAGACCAACTAAAAGCTGGTTTAAGAGGTAACACGGATGGTTATGTCATGAATGTTGACGGGAGAAAACGCAGCCTATCCAGCCGTGACACACACTGCCCATATGAACATGGAACAAGATGTGCTTTTGGTGCCTGTATACTTTGTATTTATACCCCAAAAAATCTGACAGCAATATGCAACAGTTACAACAATTTTATGAGTTACACTTCATAGAAGGAAATCAGTCAATTGAAATAAATTCATTAGGCCCTAATTTATGGATTTCACATGACTGGGTAGGGTTGTACCTGGTAGGTTCCTTTATAATTTGTGTGAGATTGGGGGCATCTAGTTTAGATTGTAGGTGTTCTTCCAATATCTTCAATATGCACCTCAAAATTGGATAAGTACACATGCAGTTGCGTCCCCGCTGTGTCTGTCATCACTTGTAGCCTGTGAGGAAAACCTGATCACATGATGGAGAGCCATGTGAGTGAGAGGTGCTTTGGAGCACGCAGCACTCAGAGAGAAGGGCACAACGCAGCACTGCACGTCAAGGGCACAACGGCCACGGGCCGTAAAGGGCATCGATTTGTTTTAGGGTACATTAAGGCCACACAAAGGGGATGCAGCCATGACATTCAAAGCATTATCAAGTGCTTGTCAAATTGTGAATAAGAGACCGATAAAGTGTGTACAGAGCCTGCACAAAAAACAAAGCAGAGCTCATGCCTTAAGAAACTTTTTTTGAAATCATCATTAGTCGCATCATGCAGCCTTACAATGTATTAAAAATCAAAACGTATAGCCCAATGTTTGTAGAACAACTAAAGTTACATTAATAACTCAAAATTTTGCATATAGGAATACCTGTTTCTTTGTTAACCGCTCAACACAAAATAACCGCATGTGCGCACTCCCTCAAATCGTTTGGAGAAAATATCCTTTCTATTTTATTCAGCTTTGTTCAATTGTACTCTTCATACGATAAAATAATTTAAAAAAAATCTAAGCAAATCCTGTTTGCTAAATTAACTAGTGTAGCCCACAGCCATTTGGCATAGCCAGGACCTAACATAAGGACAACTCAGAGTATGCTATTCTGTTCTTCTGTACCAAAGGTCTGCGGTGGTGGAAGCCAGGAGATGTTAAATGTGTTAATGTTAATTAACGTCAATTACCGTGAGACAGACAACTATTTGCTTGACAATCACCGACTGACAAAATTTTGTGACCGCAACAGCCCTAGTTGAGGCACATGGATACTAACAGCTTACTACACAACATACACTAAGTATTACTTTCTTAGCTACAGTATACATATCTCCCTGGCATATTATATAATTTATGCTGCAGCGTACAATACATTTTTGGACTCACTTTGTTGTGCTGTGCTCACTTGAACAGGAAGGTGGCACAGCAGTTCTTCTTGTGGGCAAATTTTGTCATCAAACTTCTCTGTGAGTTCAAGACAACTGGGAAATCTGGGGGGGAAAAAACAAGGTCGAATCATGACTTCAGTGATCTTCAGGTCAGAGCTCTAGAAAGAGGCCAGAGTTCCCAACTTGGAACGCCGAATTGGATGACCGTTCAAAACTTATTTCCCCAGTCAGAGCTCGTTTTTTCAGAGTTCCCAGTTGTCTTGAACTTACTGAAGTCTGAGATTTCCCAGTTGTTTTGAATGCGGCAGAAGTCATGCTGGATTGACAGCATAGACAATGTATTCAAACTTTTCTGGCCCATGTCCAATGGCCGATAAGCCCCGATACGTTTTATCTATAATTTTTCTTCATTTGAAAGGATTTGCCAGTAGTTTGTCGACTTAATTCATGAAGATGACTGCCTGTCTAGCTTGCTAGCTAAGATTTTGAAAGTATGTTGTTGACATGATCAGTCCAATCAAAGCTACATTAGATATAACGTGATCTGACAATTTTATCTGTTGCCAATGACCTTGAGCCTTCTTGGATGGGCACTTCGAAAGTAAATCTATGGCAGCACCCTAGGAGCTTGAATTTGAGCTCTCCCCGTAGATTTTGCACTGGTGTAGTGTCCCCATGAGTGACAGAACACTGAGCCAATCACGGCGCAACTACAGAACATGACGAACCCCTACGCTCCGTAATTTCCGCTGGCTGACCAACCACCATGGAAAGCACTGAGCTATGCTGAAACACCTGCACTGTGAAGAACCCTTACTCAAGAAAGCAAAAGAGGCCATGTTTTTATGCGGCTTTATTAACTAAATTATTTATTTTTTACATTGTTTGCAAACAGATATGGGACAAGTATTAATTGCAAAATAACATGCTAAACAGGTGGGGCTCAAAACAGGTGGGGTTCTGCCCTGAATGACAGGTCGCCACTGCACATAATTGTATGCAATACGTTTTTAATATCTATGTGTCTTTGTATTTATTATGGATCCCCATTAACTGCTGCCAAGGCTGTTCAACTCTTCTAAATACATGGTTTTCTAGCTTCTGAGCGAGATCTGCACCATTGGACAGAAAGTGTAAAGCTGTAGAAGATTCATTGCCATAGGTGATTGCAGCATCCCAGATGGCTTGAAAGGGTAGATATGCTAAAAAATGTTTGAAATTGAGGCATCCAGGTTGCTCGGTTAGAAAATAGATAGTTGAACCATGTATACTGTAAGTATCTTTTAATATACTGTATCTCTTTAGGGCTAATGTATGCAGCAGAGAGAGCTTCAGCGGAACAGAACATGAGAAAACAAGTCTAAATTGGTGCTAGGGGAAGCAGTGTATCCAACCAAAATGTTCTTCCTTGAATTTAAAGTCTCTCAGTAACAGCATTAAAATAAAATATAAAATCCTGACAGAAGTGTCTAAGATATTGAGCACAAGGCAACTAAGATGCAATTATCATGACTAGAAATGTCAGTTGTTATCAGCGGTGATGACTTTACATAACCTCTCTTCCAGTGTGTCATAATTACGGCATGGCAAATACTTTTGATAGACACACTTCATGATATACTGTAGCCTACAAAAAAAATTACAGACATTTGAAGACAAATTCAAATGAGCTTCACTAAGGGCTCTATTTTAACAAACCTAACGCAATGGTCAATCTAATCACTGGGCGGTAGAATACTGTCGGGTCAGGGGGTGTCAGAAATATTTTTGCTATTTTCACAAGTACAATTATCGGCGCAGTTGCTGGCGTTGGCGTGAAAGAGCTGGGTTTTGATGAATAAACAAGTTGTGAGTGTGTCAAGGCTTGGTCCCTCACTGGCCAATCGGAACGAGCTCCATGGCTAAATACTGTCTGTGGTTGCTTCAAGTTGTGTAATTACGGTGTTTTATGTATTGCCTTGGAATCAACTCCAATTCCAATTTTAGTATGTTAAACAGCTTACAGAAACAAAATAACAAAATGTAAACCTATCCCCTCTTTGCTAAATATGTTCACTTGAACCTGTTGTTCCACTGTTGTAAGTAATTGCATAGCTTCAATGTTGAAATATATACATAGCATTCACACTGATAAAGGGGCTAGGCCTACTGTAAATTGCATTATGGCTGAGCATGGCCATGCCAAATGTTGTCAATAAGCAATATTAAATTCACTAAAAAGAGAGCAAAAAATTATAATCAAATATAATCAAAGATCCAACATAAAAAGAAAAGAGAGAATGTCCACTCACCATCATACTGCTCCCAAATATAATGTTCTATATACATATTGGAACCACATTGCAGATCACATTCCTCCATATTGCCTGTGCGCCACAGACGTTCTCGACACAAAACCAGGAGAGTGAATCATTCTAATAAGTTTGGTTTTGATCAAATTAAATGAAAAACAAGCAATCTGTTTGTTTTATTCAAAAACAATAAATACATGTAAATAAGCACGTTGGATCATGTTTTTAAGGACACTCCTCAAATATTTCCACCCATCCCATCTGAGCAGAAGGGTGCTGATGTTAGACAGGTAAATTACAGAACCTGGTGTTGTGGCTAGAAATTGCCAGTGCGTCAGTTTTTACGAAATTGCAAACTAACGTACGTTTGACACTAACGCCAGATGTAGCGCTTGGTTCACCCCAGTCTTGACTGCCCTTGACCAGCACAAAAACATCCTGTGGCGTTTAGCATCGAATAGCCCTTGTGATAAAACTTCTCAGGGAAGTCAGGAACCAATACAATCAGTCAGTTAGGAAAGCTAAGGCTAGATTTTTCAAACAGAAATTTGCATCCTGAGGCACTAATTCCAAATAGTTTTGGGACACTGTAAAGTCCATGGAGAATAAGAGCACCTCCTCCCAGCTGCCCACTGCACTGAGGGTAGGAAACATTGTCACCACCGATAAAATTACTATAATCAATAATTTAAATTAGCATTTTTCTACGGCTGGCCATGCTTTCCATCTGGCTACCCCTACCCCGGCCAACATCTCAGCACCCCCCCCCCCCCCCTCCCCTGCTTCTCCTTCACCCAAATCCAGACAGCTGATATTCTGAAAGAGCTGCAAAATCTGGATCCCTACAAATCAGCTGGGCTAGACAATCTAGACCCTCTCTTTCTAAAATTATCTGCCAAAATTGTTGCAACCCCTATTCAACCTCTCTTTCCTATTGTCTGGGATCCCCAAAGATTGGAAAGCTGTCGCAGTCATCCCCCTCTTCAAAGGGGGAGACACTCTAGACCCAAACTGTTATAGACCTATATCCATCCTGCCTTGCCTTTCTAAAATCTTCGAAAGCCAAGTTAACAAACAGATCACCGACCATTTCGAATCCCACCGTACCTTCTCTGCTATGCAATCTGGTTTCCAAGCTGGTCATGGGTGCACCTCTGCCATGCTCAAGGTTCTTAACGATATCATAACCGCCATCGATAAAAGACAGTACTGTGCAGCCGTCTTCATTGACCTGGCCAAGGCTTTCGACTCTGTCAATCACCGCATTCTCATCGACAGACTCAATAGCCGTGGCTTCTCAAATGACTACCTCGCCTGGTTCACCACCTACTTCTCCGATAGAGTTTAGTGTGTCAAATCCGAGGGCCTGTTGTCCGGACCTCTGGTAGTCCTATGGGGGTGCCACAGAGTTCAATTCAGAGCGCGAAATTCAAACAACAGATGTATACATATTTAACTTTCATAAAATCACAAGTGTAATACATCAAAATAAAGCTTAACTTCTTGTTAATCCAGCCGTTGTGTCAGATTTCAAAAAGGCTTTACGGCGAAAGCATACCATGCGATTATCTGAGGACAGCGCCCCGCATACAAAACCATGACCAACATATTTCAACCAGGCAGGTGCGACACGAAAGTCAGAAACAGCGATATAATAAATGCCTTACCTTTGATGATCTTCTTTTGTTGGCACTCCAACGGTCCCAGTTACATCACAAATGGTTATTTTGTTCGATAATGTCCTTCTTTATATCCATAAAAACTTTGTATAGCTGGCACGCTTCAGTCAATAATATTCCACCCAGTTTCCCTCCATCAAAATGGATACAAAATAAATCCCAAACGTTACTAATAAACTTTTCCAAACAAGTCAAATCACGTTTATAATCAAACCTTAGGTACCCTAATACTTAAATAAACGATCAAATTTAAGACGGAGAATCATTATTGTCTTTACCGGAGAAAAATACCTAAGAACGCGCTCTCATTCACGCGCTTGGAAACACTACAGCCAAAATGGGAGCCACCTAGAAAAACTACAATTTCTGACTCATTTTTCCAAAAACAAGCCTGAAACTCTATCTTATAATAAAAGTAACAACCGTTGAAAATAGTGGTACGCTGATTTTTTTGGGGGGGGGGGGTTCCTTGGGGTTTTGCCTGACATATCAGTTCTGTTATACTCACAGACATTATTTTAACAAATCTACCAATTATATGCATATCCTAGCTTCTGGGCCTGAGTAACAAGCAGTTTACTTTGGGCACGCTTTTCATCGGGACATGAAAATACTGCCCCCTACCCAAGAGAGGTTAAGCAACAGCTGTCAGAGCAGCTTACCAATCACTGTACCTGTACACAGCCAATCTGTTAAGAGCCCACCCAACTACCTCACCCCGTATTGTTTATTTCCCTCTTGCTGTTTTGCACCCCAGTATCTCTATCTACTTGCCCATCATTATATGCTCATCTGTCATTTCAGTGTTAATGCTAAATTGTAATTATTTCGCCTCCATGGCTTATTTTTTGCCTTACCTCACTACTCTTCTACATTTGCACACACTGTACATAGAGTTTTCTATTGTGTTATTGACTGTGCGTTTGTTTATGTCTAACTCTGTGTTGTTGTTTTGTCGCACTGCTTTGCTTTATCTTGGCCAGGTCGCAGTTGTAAATGAGAACTTGTTCTCAACTGGCCTACCTGGTTAAAGAAAGGTGAAATAAAAAATATATACATTAAAATGTACCGTAATTTCCGGAATATAAGCCGCTACTTTTTTCCCACGCTATGAACCTCGCGGTTTATACAATGACGCGGCTAATTTATGATTTAATTTTTTTTCACAAGATTCACGCTGCCAAAAAACTGAGCACCGTCACATAATGTCACGTAAATCGAGCGCGCTCAAACTTCCCATCATTCTGATTACGGTAGTCATTTTGTCACCCTCATCATGGCAAAGACACGGAGAAATGCATATGATGCAGCTTTCAAGTTGAAGGCGATCGATCTGGCTGTTGGAAAAGGAAATAGAGCTGCTGCACGGGAGCTTGGCCTTAATGAGTCGATGATAAGACGTTGGAAACAGCAGCGTGAGGAACTGACGCTGACAACAAAAGCTTTCAGAGAAGAAAAGCAGATGGCCCTACCTAGAAAATGAGCTTGAAGACTGGGTCAACACACAGAGAGCAGATGGCCGAGGTGTTTCAACTGTGCAGATCCGACTGAAAGCCAAAACAATCGCCACCGCAATGAAGTTTGACTTTCTTGGTAGGCTACTGTTTACTGCAATTATTATTATTTTTTTTGTTACAAGCCGTGTTTCGTTAAAGCCTATTTATTTTTGTTACAAGCCGTGTTTCATTTAAAAGCCTATTTATTTTTGTTACAAGCCGTGTTTCGTTTAAAGGCTGTGTAAAGTTCCTTTGTTTCAATGTACCGGTAGGCACTTGCGGCTTATAGACGTGTGCGGTTTATTTATGTACAAAATACATATTTAAAAATATTTAAAAAATCTGTGGGTACGTCTTATATTTAGGTGCGCTTAATAGTCCAGCAATTACGGTACTTTCGTCAGCCAGCAAGATGAGTTTGTCTAACGAACAGCAAAAGCACTAGCCTATGTCAATCTACTATCCCCCATAGTACAAAAGTTGACCTATTCTGTGTGAGAAATAAATATTAGACTGTTACAGTAACCATATCAAAAATCAAATCAAAATTTATTTGTCACATGCGCCGAATACAGCAGGTGTATACCTTACAGTGAAATGCTTACTTACAAGCCCTTAACCAACAATGGAATTTTAAGAAATATAAGTGTTAAGTAAATAAGTGTTATGTGAATGGATAAGTAAAAAATAAAAAATAACATAGTTAAAGAGCAGCAGTGAAACAGTAGCGACTCTATTTACAGGGGGTACCGGTACAGAGTCAATGTGTGGGGGCACAGGTTAGTCGAGGTAATTGTGGTAGTAGGTTACATGTAGGTCGAGTTAAAGTGACTATGCATAGATCATTTCCAGAGAGTAGCAGCAGCGTAAAAGAGAGGGTGGAGGGGGACAACGATGACAATGTAAATAGTCTGGGTAGCCATTTGATTAGCTGTTCAGGAGTCTTATGGCTTTGGGGTAAAAGCTGTTAAGAAGCCTTTTGGACCTAGACTTGGTGCTCCGGTACCACTTGCCGTACGGTAGAATAGAGAACAGTCTATGACTAGGGTAGCTGGAGTCGTGTCACAGTAACCATATGCACACAAACCGCCGCCCGCTTTGAGTAAGAAATCATGAATGTATTTACGTGAAATGCCTGGGTTCGCCGGCGATCTCTCTTTCCTTCCATTCTCTCTTGAAGAGGCTTCTTTGAAGATAGGCTAGCCAGTCATATCGGTGGTTTGAGCAGAGTAACAGGATGGTCCTACTTAAATTCACTTTCGAAGATACTTTACATAGGACAGCTAATCAGCCGTACCAGTGATTGTCCGGCAGATGAGTTTATCGTCTCTACCTCGTGTTGAGATTCAAAGTTCAAACCACTTTAAACGTGCAGCTGCAGCTTCACGTCTTTCTGGTCTAATGTGTTTTTTCTTAACACATAATTCATACATTTTTCCCAAAAGGGGCAGTTCCGACAGGCGGACACGCTCTCTGACCTCACTCAGTGTGGTGATTACTCACTGTGCAAAGTTATTAAAAAAAAAAACTCTCTTACAGCTTCTCAAATCACATCCCTCTCTTAACAAAAACACTCATCATTTTTCATATTACATGCACAACGCAGAGTATGGACACTTTGTATATGTAGTCGGTATACTTTCCAAGTTACAGTATTTCCTTTAACATTTTTAATGACGTCACAAAATAACTAAGACAGTTACATTAGTTCTATGTTAGAAATATTGTTCCAGTATTCGTTGTTAGAATTTCAGCTGGAAAAAGTCTGTTGGAACAAAGAACATTCTGGCAGGTAGCCTAGTGGTTAGAGCCTTGGGCCAGTAACCGAAAGGTTGCTCGATCGAATCCCCAAGCTGACAAGGTAAAAATCTGTTCTACCACTTAAAACCTCTCTGGGATATGTGGGACGCTTGCGTAGAGAGCCAAATTCAAAAAAAGAAATATAAAATCAAACTTTCATTAAATCACACATGTAAGATACCAAATTAAAGCTACACTCGTTGTGAATCCAGCCAACACGTCAGATTTCAAAAAGACTTTTCAGCGAGAGCATAAGATGCTATTATCTGATGATAGCACAACAGTAAACAAAGAGAGTGTAGCATATTTCAACCCTGCAGGTGCAACACAAAACGCAGAAAGAAAATATAAATCATGCCTTACCTTTGACGAGCTTCTTTTGTTGGCACTCCAATATGTTTTTGTAATACAACTTTAGGTATTTTTAAACGTTAATAATCGATCAAATTGAAGATGGGTCTTTGTTTTCATTACAGGAGTACAACAAACTAACGCTACTTTTCTAGCCTTGCGCAACTCTCAAACAGTACACATAACGTTACACTAATTCCAGATGGCCGTACTACTGCACAAAGGAATAACCTCAACCAATTTACAACGACTGGTGACATCCAGTGGAAGCGGTAGGAACTGCAAACAGGTTGATTAGAAATCTATTATCCCAATGAAAACTCATTGAACAGACAGTGACCTAAAGGTTTTGCCTGCTACATAAGTTCTGTTATACTCTCATACATGATTCAAACAGTTTTAGAAACGTAAGAGTGTTTTCTATCCAAATCTCCTAATAATATGCATATCTTATATTCTGGGGATGAGTAGAAGGAAGTTGAAATTGGGCACGCTACTTATCCAAAAGTGAAAATGCTGCCCCCGATCCTAGAGAGGTTAACAAGGCAGTTTACCCACTGTTCCTAGGTCATCACTGTAAATAAGAATTTGTTATTAACTGACTTGCCTAGCGAAACAAAGGTTAAATAAAATAATTTTAAAAAATCCTTTGGTGAATCTTGAGAGCACAAGCCTGTATCTTCTCTCTTGATTTTCAACAGAGCGTGTGTTGTTAACATCCCACTAGTCCCCCCCTTCTATGGTGATTCTCATGGACAGTCATGACAATAGCCTATAGAAATGTTGCGTAACATGAGCTCATGGGCTCTCATGAAGTGTTTGATTAGATTTTCGATTCTGTGGGTCACATATACCTTTAAAAAAAAAAGTAGGGGGTGTGGATCAGAAAACCAGTCAGTATCTGGTGTGAATGCCATTTTCCTCAAGCAGCGCGACACGTCTCCTTCGCATAGAGTTGATCAGGCTCTTGATTATGGCCTGTTGAATGTTGTCCCACTCCTCTTCAATGGCTGTGTGAAGTTGCTGGATATTGGCGGGAACTGGAACACTTTGTCGTACACTTCGATCCAGAGCATCCCAAACATGCGTAATGGGTGACATGTCTGGTGAGTATGCAGGCCATGGTAAACCTGGGACATTTTCAGCTTCCAGGAATTGTGTACAGATCCTTGCGACATAGGGCCATGCATTATAATGCTGAAACATGAGGTGATGGTGGCACGACAATGGGCCTCAGGATCTCGTCACAGTATCTCTGTGCATTCAAATTGCCATCATTAAAATGCAATTTGTTGTCTGTAGCTTATTCCTGCCCATAACATAACCCCAACGCCACAATGGGGCACTCCGTTCACAACGTTGACATCAGCAAACCACTTGCGCACATGACGTCATACACATGTTCTGCGGTTGTGAGGCCAGTTGGACATACTGCCAAATTCTCTGAAATGAGGTTGGAGGTGGCTTATGGTAGAGCGATGAACATTAAATTATCTGGCAACAGCTCTGGTTGACATTACTGCAGTCAGCATGCCAATTGCAAGCTCCCTCAACTTGAGACATCTGTGGCATTGTGTTGTGTGACAAAACTGCACATTTTAGAGTGGCCTTTTATTGTCCCCAGCACAAGGTGTACCTGTGAAATGATCATGCTGTTTAATCAGCTTCTTGATATCAAACACCTGTCAGGTAGATGTATTATCTTGGCAAGGGAGAAATGTTCACAAACAGGGATATATTTGTGCACAAAATGTGAGAGCAATAAGCTTTTTGTGCATATGGAACATTTCTGGCATCTTTTATTTCAGCTCATGAAACATGGGATCAACGCTTTACATGTTGCATATTTTTGTTCAGTGTAGCAACTTCCCTCTCCTTACTGCGGCAAGCAGGAGCGAAGGACACTGTGCTCTGTGTTGTTGTGTTGCAGCGCAAACTCTCCCCATTGAGCAGTAGATTGTATCATGGTGACATCCAGATGGTTACTACCAATATTACAAGTTATTTCTCATGTATTCTGCTATCCTATTCGAAATAAAATCAAGTGGGATGGAACAAATTGGAGATGTTGACCAAATCCAGATGGTGGCCAATACTAAAAGGTATTTCTCCCTTGCCCATCGAAATAAACATCACTTTATTTTAACTAGCGCCGTGCTGCTGTTGTAGCCAGCTAGCCAGTATAGACTGGCTGGGAAAGACTTGTCAGGATGACTGACTGAACCGAATCCATTTGTCTCCACACTCGACTCTCAGCTGCGAGACATACGTCATCAATTTGAACACCAAGCGTGTCTGTATAACCTCTCCCATTTGAGTGCAATTCTGCATGCATAGGCAGACAGTGCCGTGCTGCTGAAATGGTTTGAGCTCTAGAGACTGGTCAGCCAACCCAACACTGTCATTAAAGCCCCACTACATAGGCTGTCAATGTGAGCTGTTTTATTCCAATACATGATATACATATTTTCATTGATAGCTTTGTCCATTTTTATTTTATTCTCATTTGTATTGGAGCTAAATGGCAAGATAGCTGGTATGATTGTAGTGCCTAAATTACATCTACATTGATGATCAATTATGACAATGTTGTTGTTGTTCTGTGTGTGTGTTTGTGTGTGTGTGTGTGTATGTGTGCCGTAGTGGTGGTGTGCGTGAAAATATGATAAGTGTGAAGAGGTGGGGGACAAGCATTGCTCTTCGCCTCCCCCATCACAGTCGCCCGTTGGTGGTTGCCAGGCATTTATCAAAGTGGTGCGGTCGGTGAAAATTGCAGTAGCTGTCTTTGCCTCAGCCCTTATCTCTACCTCTCTCCCTCCCACTTTCTCCCAGCTACAACTAAGCATCATCTGTTTTCTCTCAGATTAAGACTTGCTTTTTTGCTGTAATTTTTTCCCCAGACTACTTATTGCTTACCTCAAGCTCTCTCTCTCAACTTCAAGCCTCACAACTGAAATTGAATGTCTTTTTCCCTTCGTGGTACTTTGCTGGTTCCGGTCACCTCTAAAAAGGCACCTGTGATTGTGTTGTAGTGTAGAAGCTGTTTGATCTGACTGTAGGGGAACATGACTACGGTGAAGGAGGCACAGAAAACATCTCAACAACAAGAGCAGGTAATGATGCGCTTTCTTTCATTCAACCGATGTTATTAGCCTAGGCGATTCCCTATACTGAAATTGTAGTCTATATTAATGAGATTTTTTAAATCTTGTGTGAAGCCTGCAATTATTTACTGTAACGCCACAAGTAGCATTTTCTCACATCATTTTGTGTACCCCTCCCCTTCATTTTAAATATTTGGAATTGTTGTAGCCTATGCAGCGTGCGGCAAGACAACTGGCTCTCACACCAGTCAGTCACTCTTCTCTGTAATTCAAGGTGATTGCTTTCAGCGTCACTACCCCCACCTTAGTCTACTCCATTTAGCCTCCTTCAAATCGATTATCACCATCACGGACATGTATTAAGTAGCTGTTATGGGTGATGAAAATGATTTCCTGCACTTTGCAGTGCTCAGTCAGTCATGGAGCGTCCCGTCCCCCCCCCTATCCGCAGCACGTTGATAGCTCCTTGACTTGGCCAGTGCACGCGACCTGAGCATTTAGATTCACTACATTACCAAAAGTATGTGGACTCGTCGAACATCTCATTGCAAAACCATGGGCATTAATATGGAGTTGGTCCCCCCTTTGCTGCTATGACAGCCTCCACTCTTCTGGGAAGGCTTTCTACTAGAATATTGCTGTGGGGACTTGCTTCCATTCAACCACAAGCATTAGTGAGGTCGGGCACTGATGTTAGGCGATTAGACCTGGCTCGTAGTCGGCGTTCCAATTCATCCCAAAGGTGTTCGATGGGTTTGAGGTAAGGGCTCTGTGCAGGCCAGTCAAGTTCTTCCTTAAACTGCCACACAGATGGAAGCACAGAAGCACAGAATCATCTAAAATGTCATTGTATGCTGTAGCGTAAAGATTTCCCTTCACTGGAACTAAGGGGCCTAGTCCGAACCATGAAAAATAGCCCCAGATCATTATTCCTCCTCCACCAAACTTTACAGTTGTCACTATGCATTAGGGGAGGTAGCATTCTCCTGGCATCTGCCAAAACCAGATTTGTCTGTCAGACTGCCAGATGGTGAAGAATGATTCATCACTCCAGAGAACACGCAAGTTCCACTGCTCCAGAGTCCAATGGCGGCGAGCATTACACCACTCCAGCCCACACTTGGCATTGCGCATGGTGATCTTAGGCTTGTGTGCGACTGGTCGGCCATGGAAACCCATTTCAAGAAGCTCCCGACTAACAGTGCTTGTGCTGACATTGCTTCCAAAAGTTGCTTCCAGAGGCAGTTTGGAACTCCATAGTGAGCGTTGCAACCGAAGACAGACAATTTTTACACACTACGCGCATCAGCACTCGGCGGTCCTATTCTGAGAGCTTGTGTGGCCTACCACTTCACGGCAAAGCCTTTGTTGCTCCTAGACGTTTCCACTGCAGAACAACAACACTTACAGTTTACCGGGCAGCTTTAGCAGGGCAGAAAGTTGATGAACTGACTTGTTTGAAAGGTGACATCCTATGACGGTGCCACGTTGAAAATCACTGAGCTCTTCAGTAAGGCCATTCTACTGCCAATGTTTGTCTATGGAGATTGCATAGCTGTGTCCTCAATTTTATATACCTGCCAGCAATGCGTGTGGCTGAAGTAGCCGAATCCACAAATTTGAAGCGTTGTCCACATACTTTTGTATATATAGTGTATGACAGAATAGGTGGGACATTTTCAGGTAAAATATGATGTAGCCTACTGCAGGCAATCACACAGTTGTCCTTTCCAGTCGTCTGAGAAGCATCACTAACAGAAACAATAAAATCATTATCTGTAGGCCTAAGGCATTGTTTAAAAATGTTGCCTACTTCAATAGCCGGGCTATCATTTATGTTTGCCAAACAACGTTTTTACATGGCTCAACATGGTAATTTACTGAAAAGAACAACAAAGCATTCATTGTTTTGATTATGGATATGTAGGCGGGGGACGTTATTTTATGATGGTTATATTTATCTATTTGTCATTTCTTAATTACATAGATTACAGTAGGCTACCCAGTATTCAAGTGGTGCAAAATTGCTCATGTGACATTTTATTTGTGAATTCTTTATCTCAAGCAAATGTACCCCCCAGCAGTTGTTGGCTATTGTAGATTACTTTGTGAAGTGTTCGGTTAACTCACCAATCTGTTTCTATGGTACAGATATACTAGTATTGGCTAATTTAAAAATGTTCAGCACCCGCTAACACATTTCAGCACCTGATAGCACATTTCAGCACCTGATAGCACATTTCAGCACACGATAGCACATTTCAGCACCTGATAGCACATTTCAGCACAACTAAAAGGGCACCACCTAATACTAAATTCTGCACCATCAGAGGTTCAGCCTGTGTGACAGGTTTCAGCACCATTTAAATGGACAGCTCTTTGGACAGCATTTGTCATTGTCTGGACTGGACTCACTGGAGCCTCCTGTCTGTGCACAGCACCCCTTCAAATGACAGAAAAGGTGAGAAGGACAAATAGCCCCATAGAGCAGCCAACCTCCTCTCGAGTTTTCCACAGCTTTGCTCACGTATCATCTGCTATCAGTCAATGCCAGGGAGGCAGGGGAACGTCTCAGTTGCACACGATGCACTCAAAACATGCATCTGTACACTTCATTCACAGAATTACACACACCTGTCAGACATGTCAACTTCATTCACAGAATGACACACACCTGTCAAACATGTCCACTTCATTCACAGAATGACACACGCCTGTCAGACATGTCAACTTCATTCACAGAATGACACACACCTGTCAAACATGTCCACTTCATTCACAGAATGACACACACCTGTCAAACATGTCCTCTTCATTGAAAGAATGACACACACCTGTCAAACATGTCCTCTTCATTGAAAGAATGACACACACCTGTCAAACATGTCCTCTTCGTCCACAGAATGACACACACCTGTCAAACATGTCCACTTCATTCACAGAATACACATGCAGAAGACACAGATGCATGCAGTACATATTACATGTAAAAGATGGTTATAATGATTTAACTTGCAGTAGTCATGCGGTTGGTTGTACTATTGGTTGGGTCATACCCCTGTGCCCAGGGCACAGCACCAGACAGGGACACCCAAACAGCAGTCAAAATCAAATCAAATGTATTTATATAGCCCTTCATACATCAGCTGATATCTCAAAGTGCTGTACAGAAACCCAGCCTAAAACCCCAAACAGCAAGCAATGCAGGTGTAGAAGCACGGTGGCTAGGAAAAACTCCCTAGAAAGGCCAAAACCTAGGAAGAAACCTAGAGAGGAACCAGGCTATGAGGGGAGGCCAGTCCTCTTCTGGCTGTGCCGGGTGGAGATTATAACAGAACATGGCCAAGATGTTCAAATGTTCATAAATGACCAGCATGGTCAAATAATAATAATCACAGTAGTTGTCGAGGGTGCAGCACCTCAGGAGTAAGTGTCAGTTGGCCTTTCATAGCCGATCATTAAGAGTATTTCTACTGCTCCTGCGGTCTCTAGAGAGTTGAAAACAGCAGGTCTGGGACAAGTAGCATGTCCGGTGAACAGGTCAGGGTTCCATAGCCGCAGGCAGAACAGTTGAAACTGGAGCAGCAGCACGGCCAGGTGGACTGTTATCGCCCAGTATCTGTCACTGAGCGAGGCCCTTAGCACCATGTCACTGTGTTTGTGGGCGGCTGGGGGTGGAGTTGGTGTGATTGTTTGATAAACACAGGAGTATGAAGGCCCATCCACCACTCAAAAGGCTAATACTAAACATTATGGGGAAGGGGAGAGCAAGTGGAACGGATGTGAAATGGCTAGCTAGTTAGCGGTGGTGCGCGCTAATAGCGTTCCAATCGGTTACATCACTCGCTTTGAGACCTTGAAGTAGTGGTTTCCCTTGCTCTGCAAGGGCCGCGGCTTTTGTGGAGCGATGGGTAACGATGCTTCGTGGGTGACTGTTGTTGATGTGTGCAGAGGGTCCCTGGTTTGCGCCCGGGTCGGGGCGAGGGGACGGACTAAAGTTAAACTGTTACACAAGGCAGAGTAGAAAATGGTTATTTGATTTTGATGATAATTTGGTTTTGTCTGAAAAGGAATTTGGTTTCTAGAATGTTAAGATAGTATTAGGCATGTGAGCCTTTCCAGATGAATAAAACGAGAAAAAGGTGCCGTGTTAGGCTCGTTTCCAGAGAGTGAAGACCTTCTGGTCACAGAGCATTAGAGCTCTTCTGCCCAACCCGAGCCCAACGGCAGAGCACGCGCAAATGTCTCAGCTTCAAAATATTAGTGGTAAATTTAGTGATACCCGAGCCCTTCCCGTACCCTAGTTATTGATGGAAAAACAAGCCCTACCCGGCCCTAACACGATGTATAATGTCGGGGCCCGTCGGGGTCGCAGAGCTCTAGTTTAGAGTGACGAAAAGTAGCTAACCGCTAACTGCTCTCTCATGTCTCTTCATTGAGCAGAGCAGCCCAAGCGGAGCCGTTGCTATGGATACTTACAGACCCAGAGCCGCTATGAGCAAGCTGCGAGCTGCGCACAGGGAGCGAGCGAATGAGTGACAGACAGAGCCGGGAAGCTAATGGATATACAAACGGAGGAAGTTATTTCTGATTTCGGGTTTAGGGAAAGGCCTTAAATTTGGCAGAAGCTGTCGGCCCTGGTAGGGCTCAGGCTTATAATTCATGCCCATGCAGGGCTCTACAGAGCATTGTTCCTCCCCAGTGACGGAGTGAACCAGTGCCCAGGGTAGAGGGTGCTGCTTAAGTGCCTCGCTGATGAAGAATTGGAACGATGACTGCTTAAGTTGATGTTAATTAAAGCGGCCACTTTACTTAAAACAAACACACAGGGGCATGAAAACTTTAGGGAATGTAGCGACATCCTCTGCTGATTCAGGGCACCTGCTTTGCTCAGGCTACAACAGTCAAACCATGCTATGTCAATTCAGCTTACTCGGTCAGTATTTTGAGTAAATGTATTGATTTATTCATTATGTTTTGTACAAGTCAAGATTGGAAAAGCGTGCATGGAGATCAGCTTACAGAGGATCTGTCTGACATGTATAGTTTTAGCATTTAGGTAGATTTGTTATTCAACAGTTTTAATTGGCACTTACCTTTTTGAATATTTCTGTTGGATGATTGTATGTCCTCCATGTTGAATGCCAATGTAAAATGTCACTGTGGACGTGACTAGGGGCCTAGAATAGATTCCAACCTGCGTTCTTTGCTCCTAATTGGGTAGAAGGCAGTAGCACAGGACAGTAGTTGAACATGCTTTTGACAGGTACTTGATTTGTGCCTCTTGGTTCAGACCTTTACGATGAGGCTCTATAAAAGTATATGACAGCCGACTGCAGAATAGCTATTCATAGTTATGGTAAGGAGATACACTAGTCTCCATTTCAGACAGTACGAGATTTGAGGATCAATAATGTCTACTTGGAGATAAATAATCTGATAATGCCTTTAAACCAAACAGTATGCCACTGTGTAGTTAATCCAAGCACATTAAATATGTGTATTCATTGGCACACCTTCCTTGGTTTGTCACATATTGGTGCAGTGTAAAGTTTCCATGACATTGTGCATTCTAGAGTGATTGTGTATCCTTAAGCTTATTTTGCTGCATTTCCTTTCTCGCTGGTTGTACAAATTCAGCAAAAGCTAATGGGATTGATAAGCAGCGTGGCTAAAATGAACATTTTAACAAGAGAAGGGGATAAATAAAGATATATTCCTCCTTTTTCCCAAGTGCCCCCAGCTAATAAAAGGAAAGGGATAATGGATTAAGGAGGGAATTGGTTTCTTGATTTCCCCCACCATTGTTTGTGCCATAGTTCATCGTAAGGGCAATTATGAACAATTGAGCCGTGATGTTTGAGGCTAGAGGGGAGATTAGACAGTAGATTGAAATGCGACCACCACAGCAATGCGTCATGATTGCTGTCATGATATAAACACTCCTGTCTGGGGATGCTAGTAAAGCTCAATAGCTTCAAGGGGGACTTTAATATAGCCATAAATATTAAAATTAAATGTTTTGGCCCTGCCTCTCCTTTCTTTCTTTCTGTTTTTGTGTCCCTGTAGACAAACAAAATGCCACAGCAAGTGGTCTTACATCCTACTAATAGTTGTCTTAGGCACTGCACTGTGTGTGTGTTCATGTTCGTTTGTTCGTGTTGGAAAGTCTGTGTTTTCTAGCAGTACTGCATCTCTGGAGAAATACTGATCTTGTGCAAAACCTCCTCAATGAAGAAAAGGTCAGCATTTCTTGTGAGGTGTGAAGAAAATGTTTTTTTTTTGTCCTCCTTTGTTATGTTCTAATTGTGTCTCTGGGCTACGTGAAGCAGCGGTGATATGCTTATTTAGCCGATTAAACACAATTCAGTGTTTTCATATCAACCTTCAAAGCCTTTAGCATCATGGGCTGGGTAATTCCATTGGGGAAACATGCAATTGTTGCATAATTTTTCTTTAAGTATTTCAAAGAGAATGATATGTGTGAAATAAGATCCCTTGTTTGAGGATAAAAGTATGTTTTGTTTTGCAAATAGGTCTAACTAATCAAAGACATTACATTGAGAAAAGAAAACGATAACTATAATCTGTCAGTTTTTGTTTTTGACTGCATTTTTTAAAGATGGGAAATATCCAAGCCACATTGAAAGTAAAAAGTTGCAGCTTTAGTTTGAGCACTCTTCTATACACATTTCACTAGGGAGCATTTAAAATTATTTTACTATTCAAATAATATCATGATATTGTTTGGGATATTCAGATAGTCTAAATTCTAAAATAAATCTATGTTTTTGCTATTGACTCTTGATGCTCATGGCAGAGGTAAACAGAAGAAGTGCTGCTTTTCTCCGGTATTCCGGCTAACGCCTTGATCACACCAACAGCCCAGAAGTACATTCATTTCCAATGGAACGCTGCGTTTGCCTTGCAGCATTGCGTTGCAGAGGCAGTTGCAGTGTGTTCTGTGTGGTGCATACGTTGGATTTATCTAATGTACGTGTCAAACTGTATGTGTAGACGGCTTGATAGAAATGGTAAAGCTAGTTTTTGGTAGTCGAAGACGAATGTTCAACTTTTGCTGCACACATATCCAGATGATGCTGCGTACCATTTTGCGAAACTACGCTGCAGGTGTGATCGAGGCGTAACAGCAACAGTGAAAGAGAAGTCTGATTTTCGCCATGATAGAACAGATTCTGTTACAAAAAGCTTTTCTGGTGAGTGTTTTGCATTGATCTGTGTCAGGTATAGTGGAAACTCCATTAGGTGAGCGCCTGTAATTACTATTTGAAGTGGGGAAAATAGCATACTAATGTCAGGGCAGCTTGGAGTGCTAAATGCGCATCAATAGCCAGCAGTATCTCAACGCACTGTTATAAAACTAC
Source organism: Salvelinus fontinalis (assembly GCF_029448725.1). NCBI lineage: Eukaryota > Metazoa > Chordata > Actinopteri > Salmoniformes > Salmonidae > Salvelinus > Salvelinus fontinalis. The sequence continues at coordinate 18,943,413 of NC_074671.1, read as the reverse complement.
TTTTCAAGTTTCTTTTATTAAATTACTTATTTTAAATGTTATGGTATATCCTTGTAGGTAAACATGTCACAAGGATAATTAAATGTAATTTAGACAAAGCTTTTTCATTGTTAAAATAGGCCTAAAACAAAAAGTCTAAAAATTAACACTCACTCAAGTAATCAAATACTAATGTCTGTTCTGATATCCAGATAATCTTGCCCATCCCTACTTAGCTGAACGGTGCTGGTCTATTCACGCATCCACAATAGTGTGTAATTGTGTCTCATGTCTCTGTGTCTGGCTGTCTGTGAATGTATGCGGCTTGGTAAAAATGTGTGTGTGTTTATCTATGCCTGACAGACTTTACCTCAGTCTGGATGCTTTTGTCTGGGCTTGTCGACCTCCTGCAATTAAAGCCCAGAGCTGCAGAGCAGGGAGGGCGAGGAGGGGTAGCCATGTTTCACCGAACCTCTAATTGGAATGTTGACCATTCCGAGGTTAGTGGCGACCACCAGGGTTCCCGCTGTCGCCTTCACATCGCACCGGCACTGACAAACAGGGATAGGAGTGAATAGTAGTCACATCTGCTGGTACAAGCATGTTATTGCCTGTACCAGCAGATGTGAATTACACAATTGTGCTGTTCATGTTCCAACTTCATTGAACAGGTTGTCAGGGACTGTTTCTATCAGCGTCTTGATATGATGCCAGAAGTCATTACCTGTTCTGTTTGTGCCAACATTTGACATTGATTTCGCATTGGATTTTTGTTTGCAGAACAAAGTAGGCATAGTATATTACTGTATTCCCTTTTCAGTGTTTTCCACAGGTACATAGTGGACAGCCAAATGTAAAAAAATTGCCAGCCAGGCGTCCCTGTTCAAATTGTTTTGCAGAAGGAACTCTGTTGGTGGCATCTGGAACATTCTAATGCCTTGATTCCACCCGAAACACACAGCTAAATGATTTAATACTTCATCAAGTTTAGCTCCCAGATTGGAAAAAGACATGACTTTACAATTTAAATGACTGAAAATGTATGAATTCATTGTATTGTTAGTTGTTTTGGTTATTGTCTAGATCTAGGCCTATATAATCCGGACTATTTTCTAAGTAAGAGAACATTGTAAACCTTTAACCTGTCTTATCTTGATTAAAGTTTTATTTACAGTTTTACTACAAGATATGAATTGCCACAATGATGTTTGTTCTTCAAATTATGTATTTAATTAAAGCAGAAAATGACGTAAATAGAACACATTATCTTGAAAAATAGATGAAAGGTTAGTTTTTCTACCTACCAATTTTTTACATTTTTTTCAGATTTTTGCTCTCAACCACACTTGTTTTGTTGTTGAAAACAACAAAATAAACCACATCAGGAGACCTCTTAAGATCTGAGAAATGTTTAGTTTTGGGTGTAGTTACCATTTAATTAAAGTGTGCACCTAGCAAGAGGCTGTTTAGAGTTTGTTTTATGTAGCACACATGGATACACACAGGATTGATGAAAATAATCATGATATCATTCTGCCATGTAAGCATAGGCTACTAAGAGTTAACATTTAATTGAGAAGGTATTTGGGAAAAACTTTCCGTCGACAAGAAGACTGTTTTCATTATCCTCATCACGAACGGCTACACAAAGTGGTAGACACCCGCATCACAAACAAACAGGAGCATTCTCGTTGCTTCTTCAGAAGTTACAAATCACTGATGGCATTCTATTCATGTCTTATGATGAACTGGCCCCGATTAATACATGTTCAATACATTTAGTTGATTCCCTACTAAGGTCAGTACATTATTGCATATTGTTGAATTCCATTTTAATGCCAGGATTCCGTCAAGGCCCTAATTATCATATTTGGACCAGAATGAGGCTCTCCACTACCTATTGTTCCTGAAGTGATGATTATTCATCGAATATTTTCATACTTTATCTGCAGATAATTGCCAAAAAGCATAGGCCTACCATTAGCCTATGCAAATTGGCGAGCCAAATGAACTTCTCTCTTGCTGATGCGATTCGGTAGGCTACACTAACTGACGAGACGAGATTCACTCATTTTAGCATCACTGTTTGGCAAGCCCAGACATCCTAGGAAAGGAAACCTAGGAAATATTTTGGTTTACTTGTCCCAATGCAATACTATGGACATATATCCCCTTTGCATGTTTTATGAAGGGCACTTTATTCAGTCAGTTCGACACCTTTTATAAACTAGTTAACACTTGCTGTTCAGTTGACAATCAAAGCACAGTAAGTGACCTACTATGCACCATGACTCAGCATGGCTGGCTATGTAAAACACGCAAAATAAAATAAATAAATGTGCCAGAAAACAATAATTAGGCTAAGTCATGGATTTCGCAAACAACCACAGCGCACACAAATTGTACGGGGAGGCAGGACAGACAGAAGGCTGCGTTTCCCTGTCATCGCTCGCTTTTTGACTGACAAACGCCTATCTTATCAATAGATCGCTAGATAAATATCGTTCATTCTAACGGGAGACTAACGAATTGAAACTTTTAAATTAAAAGTTGCCTAGTTAATATGAAGTGGAAAAATAACCGGCCTAAAATGACTGTAACTGGTTGATTAGCCGACGCTAATGACAAACTAGGCAGGTCACCTGTAATTCAAGTCAGTATTCAACAACCATCCATGTCTGCAGACATCGGGAGATGACGTGGGAACCTATCATTAGGGGCAGTGATCACTGTTATCTTCAAATAGGCTTTGGTTTTGTTACGGTGTTGTGGATGGCCATAAGTATCTGCCTCTGGTTCCAAAGGTTGCATGTTCAAATCAAGCGATAGAAATTCGTTTTTTATATTTTTGTTTTAAGCCTATCCCAAAGCTTAACCATTGCGAGTTAATGCCTAACTTTAAGAATTTGGAGTTAATGCCTAAACTTAACCTTGGAACGACACAGAAAAGTAACTAAACATTTCAAAATTTGACGTTTGGAACAACTTCGAAATTTGATGTTTAAGAAACGTGTGAACGTCTAATTCTGACGTGAGACTGTGAGAGCTTGTGGTGGAAAACACTTCCTTTTCTCAGTCATTAAGTATTGACTATCTATTTTGCACTTCAGAGGCTGTTCCCAGTCCACTGTACAGTGTCACTGTACCTGGCTGCATCTGCTTTAGAAGCAGAAGAATTAACCTAACATGTCGTTCAAACCCAGGTCCACTCCTAACCTCACTGTACATGCTGACGTTTATCGCCGTCTAACTATTAGTGTTATTGACACGGCCGCTAGAACTCTTGTCGCCCAAGAATATCGTTATCACTCCAATTTGACAGATTGGATTGTTAATGAGATTACGGCGCCGGGAGTGTTGATGTAAAGTATTACCCAACATCATTATTTCCCTTTTAAGGGAAGCTAGCTTTCCTATTATCAATCACTTATCCTTGGAAGTCCATTGGCAAGCCACATCCGATTAATTTTCCTTAGAACCATATGAAAACCAACGTCTTGGCAGACAGGATTTGGCCAAGGCAGATTGAAAACCCCTTAGCTTTTTTCTTAGTCAAAATATTGGCAGCCATTTTATTTACTTTCATGGGGTATGCTGGTGATCATGCCTGGAATGCTGTCTTGCATGATTACATTGCCTGTGTTCACTCCCCCCCCCCCCCCCCCCCCCCCCTCCCACACACACACACTGAGGACAAAAAACATAGGCTTTCAATTTAGTCTTCCCTCTTTTTTTATGTTACCTCGTTAGCTGGCATCTCAAATGAAAATCAAGTGTTCGGCTAATGCACTCCTCATTTCCAACAAATGAACGTTCAGCTTTGTTCTAGTATTAAACGCCATAGAAAGCTTGATTAGGGCTTTTGATTTATCAGTTGTTGAACTGATTTGAAAATGTAGTCCACACTGAGCTCTGGCTCACCACACCAGGATGCTAATTACTACCTCAAGTTTCATTTTCACATTTCTTGTTTTTTTTACACTTTGTTTGTTTTAAGATATAGATTTTGAAGTTCACTACCCTGACTTTGATATTATGAGCTGTATCGCTCTGTTTCTACATTCCTGGGTAGTGTGCAGTGGGTAGCCATGGGTAGTAGAGATAAATCACTCAAATACTCAAATAGACATTACGTTAATAGAGGTATTGCCATCTTCACGTGAGTTGTGACATGAAACCTCAATGTGAAGTCATGCAAATAGCACAAATCGTAGTGTTTGTGGTCCTGGTGTCATTTGTAGGGAAATGATGCCTAACTGCAGCATTGCAATACATTTCTTCTGATATGTGTCTGTGGTATAATTGGGCCTCTTGCTTTAGCTGTTGTAGTGACTGAGTACAGCTGGGTGGTGTTCATTAGGACACACTGCAGCAAAACGTTTTTTCATGGGAAAGAAATTTGAACGTTTCTTATTGGACAATTAAAAATGGTACCAACCCATTTCATTACATTTCCGAGAGCTATCTGCTAGGGTTGTGACGATACCAGTATCAAAATGTTTTTCCGATGGCATAAATGTAAACACGAAGCATACCTAAAGTCTTTGGTCCTGTATGCTATAGCTTTGAAATTAAATGTGTCTCTGGATGACAACTTAATGATGCTTATTTCCAACATTAGGGCTGTTTTCCTAAAGAAGTGAAATCCGCTTCGTGTTTTGTTTCTTAACGAGTATTGTGATATTGGTATCGTCCCAGCCCTAGCATCTTCTGTTTCATGCCTACTGTGACTACTGAACACGAATCTGGGCTTTCTTCTTGCTGTTCTCTCATCTCCCTGGTGGCGTCTTATTGAACTCTTGAACCTCAAATCTTTTCTCATAGGTCCTCAGGCTGCTGCCAGTGTACAGCTGAATTATAGTGGGTGTGCCTGCGTACCGAGTGTAAAATAGGATTTCTGAAAAAGAGGAGTTCGGATATGAACCTGTGACAGTTTCAAGTAAGCTCTGAATTAGGAGTCGTAGAAATAAAAATGTAGGTTGGCTCCTTTCCTTTCGTCCCAACTTCATCAGGGAAGAAGCATGCATCCCTCTCACAATCTAGCATTCCTTATTAGAAGAGAGTTGAAGCAGAGTTTTGATCCAGTTTGTAAAAAAAAACAACAACATCAGAATAACGCATCTTGGAAGGATTGGTGAAACCAGCAGGATTGCCACCTATTTAATCCACACCTGCCAGTGGAAAGTTAAATAAATATATATATATATATATATATATTTTTTTTTATTATTATTATTTTTCTCCCCAATTTTGTGGTATCCAATTGGTAGTATCTCTGGTGGCACAGCTAGCACTGTGATGCAGTGCCTTAGACCACTGCGCCACCTGGGAGGCCAGTCTTGTCTTATCGCTGCAACTCTCATACGGACTCGAGAGAGAGGCGAAGGTCGAGAGCCATGCGTCCTCCGAAACACAACCCAACCTAGCCGCACTGCTTCTTGACACAATGCACATCCAACCCGGAAGCCAGCCGCACCAATGTGTCGGAGGAAACACCGTACATCTGGCGACCGTGTCAGCGTGCACTGAGCCCGGCCCGCCACAGGAGTCACTAGTGCACGATGGGACAAGGATATCCCTGCCGGCCAATCCCTCCCTAACCCGGACGAGGCTGGGCCAATTGTGCATTGCCCCATGGACCTCCTGCTCGCAGCCGGCTGCGACAGACCCTGGGCTCAAACCCAGAATCTCTGGTGGCACAGCTAGCACTGTGTTGCAGTGCTTTAGACCACTGCGCCACCCGGGAGGTCTTTTTGTTTTGTTAAGAGGTCCTTTGAGAGACAACAATAAAGGGGATTAAATGTGTCCATCCCGTGGATTTAATCAAGAGCAGTTAATCATGATTTGGTTGGTAGGTTTACTTACAAACCTTTTGTGCTGAAGCATCCCTGGCAAGTGATCAGTCATTTTATGTTCTGTTTACCTCCAAACTAAAGCCCTTTTTGCAGAGATAAATCTCAAGTCCATAAAACATGACGCAAAGGTGGGTTGGTGTTTTATCTTCAACTGAGGTCCCCCCATTCTATGGCAAATAGAAATAGAGCCCACTACCTTAGCATGGTGTGGAATTATGCGAGGCTTTGGATGAGGTGGAAGTAGGCCTACACTTGGAAGAGAAAAACAACAGCCACAGTGGCCAATAGGGTGTTGGCACTTAGTTGATATGGTTCTGTCAATAGAAGATGGGAGAACGTGAGCAGTAAGTCCATAGCATGGCATTGTGTGCCCAGACCTCCTCTGTGTTGGGAGAGTACACTGACTAAACCCTATTAGTACATTAAGTGTATTGAGCAGGAGCAATGTCCTTGTCTTCACACGTGCTAGGTGTCAAGAGAAACCCCATTGTGGCTTTTAAGTATGGAGTATATTGACTGGGAAGCGAGCGATGTTGTTTTAAGTGTCACAGTGTGTGTGTGTGTGTGTGTGTGTGTGTGTGTGTGTGTGTGTGTGTGTGTGTGTGTGTGTGTGTGTGTGTGTGTGTGTGTGTGTGTGTGTGTGTGTGTGTGTGTGTGTGTGTGTATCTGTCTCGCTTAGTGTGTGAGTCACAACTTCCCTAATGTCAAGTTTTAATGATATCATTTTGCTCAGATGCCGGATGAGGTTTGGAGCATGACACCATTCGACACAGGCACGCAGGCAGAGCGTGACGTCTAGACCCAAGTGACAAATGTGCCCCCTCCAACTTATCAGTCTCCCCTGCTGCCCTCGCTTGCCAGCCTTCAAAGCCATTGCTCCAGCTACATGGTGATTCAGCGATCTGACTATGATTCCAACATCATATTAAAATACCACAACCCCTTTTCTGCCCAACTCAGAAATGCTTTCTTCACTTCCCGTCTGTGAGATTATCATTATCATAATTAGCTCGTCATCTCTGCTTTCCTTCGATAACGGCTTTGCTCCTCCTACACTAATGATAAAAGTAGCTTAAGAGAACAACACAACATTTGAACAGGCGATTCAAGCCACCTACGCTCAGCATACATTCACTTTAGGTAAAGTCCATAGGGAAATGACTTCCTTGAACAGCCTGTTCTTGACAGCTCCAAGGTTTCTTGACTCTGTGTCTGTTAAAAATCAACTCTACCCACTTTTTAGATTCACTGTTTCTATCAATGCTGTTCTCGACTGGAAATCTTTGTTTTTTTTCTTCTCATGGGATCCATCTTGGGAGTTAAGGGTAGCGTTTCTGAGTTTTTCAAGCAGTTTTCCTCATCCGACATCATTACAGGTGGAAAATGGCTTCTATCGTCACTTTGCGTTCCTGAACGTGCCACTTCTGATAGCCAAGTGAAGAGGACTACTAGAAGGGTGGCATACGTATTTATGAGGTTCACGTGAAGTAAAAAGGCCTCGAGTCACATTCTGAATTGAGAATGGATGAATTAATTATGTTATAGACTGAATAATGTTCCATTCATGGGAAAAAAATTTGGAGGCATAATTACTGTCCCCTTTATTTGATAACCTAGAATAGTTTTTGGGACATGATTTCATTTTGAATTCATCCATTCTAGAGTGGTTTGTTTGTTTGTGCTTTGTTAAGAATACTCCAATGCACTTAAAATACTGTAAAGAAATGCACTTTTCTCAAACTACCTTCTGAAGCACTCCCTGCAATATTTCCATTAGGACAGTTGATACATTTTTTCACATTTGTCCCACTTGCCCCTCTGGCACCAGTCGAGGCTTCGTTCTGGATGTGCGTTTCATGGAGAGAGATGGAAGGGGGAATACATAATGAATAGACCAACCTGAATAAGTAGAAGAAGCATTTCTGAACTCTGTTAATTATTGAGACGCTTATAGCTTATTTCCTGGTCACTTGACACTGTAGGTTCTGATCCACAGTGCTGAAAGCCTCACGCTGCCTTTGCTTTGACTGCCGGCTCACCAGATTAGGTTTTCTTCTCTCAGCTATGGCTGTCAGGCCCACACACTCCAGACAGATAACAGTTGGGATGAATTTGGGTTTGAAAGAGTATTATTTTCCAATGAGAATGCTGTGCTGCGTTTACTCTGGTTTATTTCAGTATTGGTGCAGTATACATGTAGTGGTTGAGTAAAGGACTAGGTGTTCCATCTCAGGTACTGCAGCTTCACTGAACTGACTATGTTGAGCAGTGTTTTCAAATGCTGTAGTGTTTTCACGTACCCTTTTGTGTGCTGGTTAATTGCAATCCATTAGGTGCATTTTAAGAACACACAAAGAAAAACAATTTATCGGAGTGAACACTCACGGTGCTGTGAAAAGCACACCAATGGTAATGCTCTGTGGAAACGGTACAATAGTATTTCAGGACTTTGAACCAATAACATTGTCGGTTAACTTTGTTTGCCCGCTTAACTAAGAGTATTGTAGCGGATAGCGACAGTACAATGCCCCTTGTGGATCTGAACCTGGGTCTCCCAGGCCATAGCCACTGCTCCAATAGGGTTAACCCACCCGTAACTAGCTTACCTTGGCGAGGGTTGCTACAATATGTTAGGTTAGCTTAGGGCTGTTGTGGTGACCGTATTACCGCCACACTGGTAGTCACAAGTCATGACCGCAGTAAAATTCCACGTGACCGTTAAGAAATCTCCTCTTCTGCACTCTGGATATGCGTTGGTAGTACCCAGTACTCACCAACGATCATCAGGTCCTAATGGCCTGCTACTCAGGGCTTTATTGTCCCTCTAACCACTCTGACGTCAATGCAAATGCAATCGAAAATCACAAACACGTCATCAACAGTATCATACTTTTAAAACTGACCTCACTGTGATGATCAATTTGAAGAAAGAAGTTCAACAGCAGGTTGAAACAGTGTAAAACATGGTTGTTGTGGATGTTATTTCAAACCCTAACACAATGAAAGGGACAGCTCTTTCTAAAGTGATTCATTCAAAACAGCCATAGGCATATTAGAGCTTATGCATATGCATTATGCATACGCATAGGCCTATAAATGAGCCCAAGCCCCCCCCCAAAAAACGGAATTAAAATAATGATTGTGCCGTTATACTATACATAGCCTAATAGCTTACCGCATATTACACAAGGCAGAAAAACATATTTTTAAAACTGATTTAAGATGTCTTTGGTACATACTTGATCGAGCCTATAGTCTTTTTTCCGCCTGTTCCTGCCCATTTGATAATGGGCCATTCTAAATCTAAACTAATTTGACATATTAGTAAAGACAAGATTCAATTGAGAATAGTCTGATGGGTGAAAATATGATCACTTGATAAGAGTACAGCATGTGCAGCCTGAGGCAAGGAACAGAGCGCAAGCTTTTTTTTACTACTTTCTAAAATCATCTATAGTCTATAGTCGCTAAGACATTCTAAGGTTTGTATCATTCACAACTAAAGTTGCCAAATAACTCAATCTAGTGTATAGGACCAGTTTCAAATGATCATTTTTACACTCCACATAACCACTTCATTTGTGCACTCTCTCCGGAATGGGAAAATATCCTTTCTATTTTATTCAGCTAAGTTCAATTATATTATTCTTACTATAAAATCATAATATAAAATAATGGCTCAGGACGTATAAACATATCTTGTCTGCTAAATGAGCTAGCCTACAGCCTATGGCAGGGCGCATAGCCAGATAACATACAGTAGGCCAACTCATATTCTGTTTTTTGAAATACATCTTCTTCATATCATAATGTTTCTTTAGACCTGCCTAAAATAAATAATGGATTTATTGTGATGGTGTATATTCAATTGATTGGACTTTTAAAAATGTTGATACTTATTACTATAAAATCATAATATAAAATAATGGCACGGGAGGTATAAACATATCTTGTCTGCTAAATGGAGATGCTAAACGTGTTTATGTTAATTAACAGTCAATTACCGTGAGACCGGCAGTCTTCTGCATGACAATAAGCAGCTGACAAAATGTCATGACCGCCATAGCCCTAGGTCAGCTCAGTGTTTCCAATAGTGACTCCCTTTCATACACCCTATTATATGACTAGTATGCCTACAGATCACAGCAGGGGCACCTCGCTCACAGGACCGCTGTATTCTTATTGGACGGTAATGGTGTTCGAGATTCCCAGCAGGTGCCTCAATAAACCCTCTAATAGAGCAATTATTCTCAAACAAAAGGTCAGCTCAGGCGTGACGACAGCCCCGGCAATCAATAAACCCCCCAATTATGACAGAAGCACCGGGACTATATTTGGTCCCTGCCGCAAAGCAGAGGATGAATACGTGGGTGTGATCGGAATTCAGGCTGAACTCATTCTCTCAATGTGCCTCCAAGATTAGGTTACAAAAATGCATTGGAGTATTTGCTTTTTCCACTTACATTTTTATAAACCCCTTTAAGTCCTGCAACAGTTACCTTGAAATTATGACATTTTTTTGGTGTGGGGGGTGCTTTTGTCTACTCACTAAACTTTAAAAGATTTGAAGATTTGTATTTGAAGGGAATTAAGTTGATAATTTGTGACTGTTGCGCCAAGCTCAAATTCTTGTACTCAAAAATATTGTGGCATTTTGAAAGTTTGTTTTCTCTGGTGTGCTCTGTCAATATGCATTTGTACGTAATGTGTACAAATATGGTTTTGCAGGTTGAAATTGGATAGATGGGCAGTGCAGCACACTTCACATTAGCATAATAACAGTCCTGTCACTGTCTGTTCCCCTCTCGCTCACACTTTCCCATTTTGATAGAAGGTCCAGCATGATGTAGCCAAGCACAACCTGATGATGACTGTCATCTCACTGAAGGCACTCAAGTCTAGTGGACTAGCCTACAGCCAGAGTGTTTCTACAGCAAGTAAACAAGGACTATTATCAAACTGGCCCCGTGATATCACACACGACAGACGCGTCACATCCCCACTGAGTGGAATCACAGAGTGTTCCTGAATTAGACCTAATGTATTTGCGCATGATGGTCCCCATTGCTACGGCAACATTGATTTATAGGGAATAGGATTGCTTGTTGCCTGGCTTGTGTCAAAAGCTATTCTAGCGCAGGCGTTGAATTTGATGGTCCGGCCCGCACACATGCATACACTCTAAGCATATTTCGACACACACACACATAGTATGTCAGCATAGCAAAGGTTAATGTATGTAATATAACATAACCATATTGAACTCTTTTCTGTTTGAAAATCAATACCAGCATTCATATGGCTCTGCTTTTGTTTCACTTTTTTGTTTGAACATTTGCAGAACAGACAAATCAATATTTTTTATTTCCATCACTTCAAGGTTGGTGCACATTTTTTCTGCATCTCTGGCACACATGAAAGCTCACCATATTTGACACACATGAAAGTTTGTATGACACATACAGGTTTTGTGATGGAGCTTGTATGCTATTTATATTCCTGTTTGTCAGAACAGGCGAGACTTAATTATCAAAATGTCACACGGCACGCCATTTTTCTATTCCATCGCTCGCTGCTACGTTAAACGCTACTCAATCTTACAGCATTGTATTTTACAGTGCAGTTGTTACTGTATAATTTTCACTTCTCTGCCTGTCAATGTCCAAGCATCTAGACACACTCAGTCAAATGTGACAATCAGCTTGTGTATCAACACACTGTAGTAAGCCAATCATCCAATTCTGTCAGCATGCGCCTAGCTCTCCCCTTGTAGGTAAATTATGGCATTGTGCATATATGTATTTATGTATACCTACTGTATTGCTTGTGGCACTCAAATCAGATGGCATCAAATCAAATACAATTTTTTTGATCACGTACACATATTACAGAAGCAGTGAAATGCTTATGTTTCTAGCTCCAACAGTGTAGTAATACCTAACAATACAAACAATGCACATTAATCCCCCCCAAAAATAGAAATTAAGAAATATCAGTGTCCAGAATATATGTATGTGTGTATGTGTATAAATACACACATGTGTGTATGTGTATATATACACACAGTACCAGTCAAATCAAAAGTTTGGACACATGTACTCATTCAAGGGTTTTTCTTTATTTTTACTATTTTTTACATTGTAAAATAATAGTGAAAACATCAAAACTATGAAATAGCACATGTATAATCATGTAGTAACCAAAAAAGTGTTAAACAAATCAAAATATATTTTATATTTGATATTCTTCAAATTAGCCAGCCTTTTCCTTGATGACAGCTTTGCACACTCTTGGCATTATCTCAACCAACTTCAAGATGAATGCTTTCCCAACAGTCTTGAAGGAGTTCCCACATACAGTGGGGCAAAAAAGTATTTAGTCAGCCACCAATTGTGCAAGTTGTCCCACTTAAAAATATGAGAGAGGCCTGTCATTTTCATCATTGGTACGCTTCAACTATCACAGACAAAATGAGATTTTTTTTCTCCAGAAAATCACATTGTAGGATTTTTAATGAATTTATTTGCAAATTATGGTGGAAAATAAGTATTTGGTCAATAACAAAAGTTTATTTCAATACTTTGTTATATACCCTTTGTTGGCAATGACAGAGGTCAAACGTTTTCTGTAAGTCTTCACAAGGTTTTCACACACTGTTGCTGGTATTTTGGCCCATTCCTACATGCAGATCTCCTCTAGAGCAGTGATGTTTTGGGGCTGTTGCTGGGCAACACGGACTTTCAACTCCTTCCAAAGATTTTCTATGGGGTTGAGATCTGGAGACTGGCTAGGCCACTCCAGGACCTTGAAATGCTTCTTACGAAGACACTCCTTCGTTGCCCGGGCGGTGTGTTTGGGATCATTGTCATACTGAAAGACCCAGCACCGTTTCATCTTCAATGCACTTGCTGATGGAAGGAGGTTTTCACTCAAAATCTCACAATACATGGCCCCATTCATTCTTTCCTTTACACGGATCAGTCGTCCTGGTCCCTTTGCAGAAAAACAGCCCCAAAGCATGATGTTTCCACCCCCATGCTTCACAGTAGGTATGGTGTTCTTTGGATGCAACTCAGCATTCTTTGTCCTCCAAACATGACGAGTTGAGTTTTTACCAAAAAGTTATATTTTGGTTTCATCTGACCATATGACATTCTCCCGATCTTCTTCTGGATCATCCAAATGCTCTCTAGCAAACTTCAGACGGGCCTGGACATGTACTGGCTTAAGCAGGGGGACACGTCTGGCACTGCAGGATTTGAGTCCCTAGCGGCGTGGTGTGTTACTGATGGTAGGCTTTGTTACTTTGGTCCCAGCTCTCTGCAGGTCATTCACTAGGTCCCCCCGTGTGGTTCTGGGATTTTTGCTAACCGCTCTTGTGATCATTTTGACCCCACGGGGTGAGATCTTGCGTGGAGCCCCAGATCAAGGGAGATTATCAGTGGTCTTGTATGTCTTCCATTTCCTAATAATTGCTCCCACAGTTGATTTCTTCAAACCAAGCTGCTTACCTATTGCAGATTCAGTCTTCCCAGCCTGGTGCAGGTCTACAATTTTGTTTCTGGTGTCCTTTGACAGCTCTTTGGTCTTGGCCATAGTGGAGTTTGGAGTGTGACTGTTTGAGGTTGTGGACAGGTGTCTTTTATACTGATAACAAGTTCAAACAGGTGCCATTAATACAGGTAACGAGTGGAGGACAGAGGAGCCTCTTAAAGAAGAAGTTACAGGTCTGTGAGAGCCAGAAATCTTGCTTGTTTGTAGGTGACCAAATACTTATTTTCCACCATAATTTGCAAATAAATTCATAAAAATCCTACAATGTGATTTTCTGGATTTTTTTCTCTCATTTTGTCTGTCATAGTTGAAGTGTACCTATGATGAAAATTACAGGCCTCTCTCATCTTTTTAAGTGGGAGAACTTGCACAATTGGTGGCTGACTAAATACTTTTTTTGCCCCACTGTATGCTGAGCACTTGTAGGCTGCTTTTCCATCACTCTGTGGTCCAACTCATCCAAAACCATCTCATTTGGGTTGAGGTCGGGTGATTGTGGAGGCCAGGTCATCTGAAGCAGCACTCCATCACTCTCCTTCTTGGTCAAATAACCCTTACACAGCCTGAAGGTGTAAAAAAATGATAGTCCCACTAAGCGCAAACCAAATGGGATGGTATATTACTGTAGAATGCTATGGTAGCCATGCTGGTTGAGTGTACCTTGAATTCGAAATAAATCACTGACAGTGTCGCCAGCAAAGCACCCCTACACCATCACACCTCCTTCATGCTTCACGGTGGGAACCACACATGCAGAGATCATCCGTTCATCTACACTGCGTCTCACAAAGACACGAAGGTTGGAACCAAAAATCTCGAATTTGGACTCTTCAGACCAAAGGAGAGATTTACACTGGTCTAATGTCCATTGCTCATGTTTCTTGACCCAAGCACGTCTCTGTTTCTTGTTGGTGTCCTTTAGTAGTGGTTTCTTTGCAGCAATTCGACCATGAAGGCCTGATTCACACAGTCTCTTCTGAACAGTTGATGTTGATGTGTCTGTTGCTTGAGAATTATTTGGGCTACAAGCTGAGGTGCAGTTAACTCTAATGAACGTATCCTCTGCAGAAGAGGTAAGTCTGGGTGTTCCTTTCCTGTGGCCGTCCTCATGAGAGCCAGTATCATCATAGCGCTTGATGGTTTTTGCGACTGCACTTGAAGAAACATTTCAAAAATTTCAAAGTTCTTGAAATTTTCCGCATTGACTGACCTTCATGTCTTAAAGTAATGATTGACTGACGTTTCTCTTTGCTTAACACTTTTTTGGTTACTTCATGAATCCATATGTGTTATTTCATAGTTTTGATGTCTTCACAAATGCAGTCGGCATTTGGGGTATTCCAGATCGGGTGAACAAAAGGACTTGAGTTCCTGTACGTTACCACAGTCACACCATGAGTAGTTTATCATGACACATGCACCTCCACCTTTTTTACCCCTCAGAGAGTTTTCTTCCTGTTCATGGGATGGATGGAGAAACCCGCAAGCTGAATGGACGGGGACAGTATATGCGGAGAGAGCCATGATTCCGTAATCAGAGTATGTTACAGTCCCTGATGTCTCTCTGGAAGGAGATCCTCGCAGTGAGCTCGTCTACTTTATTGTCCAGGGACTGAACTTTAGTGAGTAATATACTCGGAAGCGATGGATGGTATGCATGCCTCCTGAGTTTGACTAAGAACCCACTCCTTATTCCTCTTTTCCGGCGACAAGCGTCTTAGGGCAGCACCTGGGATGAATGGAATTGCCTTGGAGTTCAAACAAAGGACCCAATTCAGTGAATTCTAATTTATTTTAGAAATACTGGTGTGACAGTTGATCTAATATCCAAAAGTTATTTCCGACTGTAGTGAATAATTCAAGAAATGTCCTGAGCAAATAATGTAAGAAATTATACCAAAATAAATACTGCAAAGTTGGCAAGGAGCTAGAAACAGGGCGACCATGTCTATCGGCGCCATCTTGTTAGATTATCTTTAACATCTGGATGAACAAACTGTTGAAAAGACAAGGAGTTTTAAAGATTTCTCAAATAAATTTGGGCCATATAACATCCACTTTATAAAATGACAGGAATCTACCTTTCTTGTGCTATTGCTGACCTTCAGTGTCTGACCAAAGGTGAAAATGTTAATCATATCAAATAAAAACTGAGGGGAAAAACATGGATTCCTGGGAAAATAGATAATGGTTTCCTTTTTCATCGTTTCAATTCCAAAGCCTCCTATCTGTTTTTAGTCAGTGGGAGAGAGTGTTGGACCTTACCTATGTTATGTTGTCAGAAAGAGAGAGAATAAGGTGAACTACAGGAGAGTGCTTTCCTTGCCCTTTTTTTTAATGAATGTAGTCTAACATGGTCCACCATAGAGCTCACACCACCCATCCTCCCATAGCACCGACTACTAGTATATAAAACAAATTCACAGTAGGACTTTGCAGCAACCACACACTATTATCCATGATTATTATTTGACCATGCTTGTCACTTGTGAACATTTTTGAACATCTTGTCATAGTTCTGTTATAATCACCACCCGGCACAGCCAGAAGAGGACTGGCCACCCCTCATAGCCTGGTTCCTCTCCAGGTTTCTTCCTAGGTTTTGGCCTTTCTAGGGAGTTTTTCCTAGCCACCGTGCTTCTTCACCTGCATTGCTTGCTGTTTGGGGTTTTAGGCTGGGTCTCTGTACAGCACTTCGAGATATTAGCTGATGTACGAAGGGCTATATAAAATAAACTTGATTGATTCTGTGGACTGAGTCTATTCTATGGAATACACTCTTATCAACTACTGAACAAAATCCATGCACCATAAACAAAACCTTATTAAGTATTTTCTGTATTAACATTGACGAGTGCATATGCGTCATGGCATGTGTTGTACAAAAACCCTGTAATTGAAAGTCTTGTGCAGAATCCGTCTTGGCTTTTTGTCAGCTATTTAAGAGTGAGATAGCTGCCTTCAACCCATCCTCAACATATTTCTCACCTCCTGTTCCCCTGGAAACAGGGGCTGTGCTCTCTGAGGAGATGTGCTCCCTTCATCCGTGTGTCGCTGAGGGGGAGCCTCCACCGAGTTGGCAGCACTTTGAATGAAAGGAGGAGAGAGACCGAGTAGGATAGGGAGAGAGAGTGCGGTGGCTCAGTACCTAATTTCTTAGCCTAAATAGCTTCCCTAAAACATATATCACTTGACATATGCCAACAGAATGCACATACATTGGAAAAGAAAAGTGTTCTCCATATCAACAGATGTCATTGGAAAAGAAACGTGCACCGTTGTAACGGTACAGTTCTAGACAACGTAGTCTTTCTATCACTTTTCTTTTGCCTTTGTGTTGTTTTTTTGAAGTGATGGTTGCCGTACTTTCATCCATCCGTTATTGGGCTTTTGTCTCCTTGTCTCATTTATTGATGGACCCCTCTTTTGTTTTTCGGGACTTGGCCCAGTTTGCTTTCATATTTATTGCACACACCCACACAGTCTAATGCACACAAACACAGAAACACTAATGCATTTATTTTTTCTCGCTCTCATGGGAGACCCAGAATCATCCTTTTTTCCAGTGTATGTTTTTGACAGGAATGCAAACTGCTTTGCTTATTTTTTGGCCTTCTGTACCTGTCAACTAGGAAAGCACTTTCTCTGGGCTATATTCAGGAGGAGGAAGATTAGGAGGAAAATAGAGAGGAAGAAGAGAAGAGGTGGAATGTACTTTGGATTTGAGGTGAAGGTCTCTTTCCTTTTCGGTCCCCCAATAAAAGTTAAAAGAACAGTGTACATGATGAACTGTTTTGAGGTCTTCCTATTGGAACATGTTGTTGACTGTTTTCCCCCAGAGTAGGATAGAAAAACAGCACTTGAATCAGACCATTATTTTAGAGATACTATGGTGCATGTGTGTCACGTTCCTGACCTATTTTTATGTTATTTTGATTATGTTTAGTTGGTTAGGGCGTGAGTTGGGGTGGGCATTGTATGTTGTGTGTGTTTGGTTAGTCTATGGGTGTTGTATGTGTATGGGATAGTGTTTGTTAGGTTGTCTAGTTATGTCTATGGCTGCCTGGATTGGGTCTCAATCAGAGACAGCTGTCATTCATTTGTCTCTGATTGGGAGCCAGATTTAAGGTAGCCATAGGCAGTAGGCTTTTGTGGGTGTTTGTTCCTGTGTCCACACATGGACGGTTGAAGGTTAGTCACGTTTGTTGTTTTGTAGTTTTGTAGTGTCTTGTTTTGCTGTTTTCATTAAAAGATGGCTTATTTCCCTCAATCCGCATCTTGGTCCTATCCATGCTCCTCCTCGTTTGAGGAGGAGAACAACATTGACTGCCTTTACAGAAACACCCACCACAACAGGACCAAGCGGATTGAGGAGAGAGAAAAAGAACTAAGGCACTGGACACAGGAGGAATGGTCTTGGGAGATCATGGACGGAAAAGGACCCTGGGGAAGGGTTGGAGAGAATCGCCGCTCTCGGGAGGTGAAGAAGCCAGCCACAGCCCAGGAGCGGTGGATTGAGGAGGCAGCACGTATGAGAGGCTGGAAGCCCGAGAGGCTCACCCAAGAATTTCTTGGGGGGGGGCTAAAGGGGAGTGTGGCGAAGCCGGGTTGGATAACTGAGCCAACTCCCCGGGCTTGCCGTGGAGTAAGAGGGCGTCGTACTGGTCAGACACCGTGTTATGCGGTAAAGCGCACGGTGTCCCCAGTACGCGTGCTTAGCCCAGTGCGGGCTATTCCACCTTGCCGCACTGGGAGGGCTAGGTTGGGCATCGAGCCGAGTGCCATGAAGCCGGCCCAACGTATCTGGTCTCCAGTACGTCTCCTCGGGCCGGCGTACATGGCACCAGCCTTACAGGTGGTGTCCCCGGTTCGCCTGCATAGGCCAGTGCGGGCTATTCCACCTCGCCGCACTGGCAGGGCTACGGGGACCATTCAACCTGGTAGGGTTGGGGAGGTTCGGTGCTCAAGAGCACGTGTCCTCCTTCACGGTCCGGTATATCCGGCGCCACCTTCCCACCCCAGCTCAGTACCACCAGTGCCTACACCACGCACCAGGCTTCCAGTGCATCTCCAGAGCCCTGTTCCTCTTCCACGCACTCTCCCTATGGTGCGTGTCTCCAGCCCAGTGCCTCCAGTTCCGGCACCACGCACCAAGCCTCCTGTGCGTCTCCAGAGCCCTGGACGCACTGTTCCTGTTCCCCGCACTCGCCCTGAGGTGCGTGCCCTCAGCCCGGTACCTCCAGTTCCGGTACCACGCACCAGGTCTAGAGTGCGCCACGAGAGTCCAGTGTGCCCTGTTCCTGTTCCCCGCACTCGCCCTGAGGTGCGTGCCCTCAGCCCGGTACCTCCAGTTCCGGTACCACGCACCAGGCCTATAGTGCGTCTCAGCCGGCCAGAGTCTGCCGTCTGCCCAGCGGTGCCTGAACGGCCCGTCTGCCCAGCGCCGTCTGAGCCATCTGTCTGCCCAGCGCCGTCTGAGCCATCTGTCTGCCCAGCGCCGTCTGAGCCATCTGTCTGCCCAGCGCCGTCTGAGCCATCTGTCTGCCCAGCGCCGTCTGAGCCATCTGTCTGCCCAGCGCCGTCTGAGCCATCTGTCTGCCCAGCGCCGTCTGAGCCATCTGTCTGCCCAGCGCCGTCTGAGCCATCTGTCTGCCCAGCGCCGTCTGAGTCATCCGTCTGCCACGAGCCATTAGAGCCGCCCGTCTGTCCCGAGCCAGTAGAGCCGTCCGTCAGTCAGGAGCCGCTAGAGCCGTCCGCCAGTCAGGAGCTGCCAGAGACGCCCGCCAGTCAGGAGCTGCCAGAGACGCCCGCCAGTCAGGAGCTGCCAGAGACGCCCGCCAGTCAGGAGCTGCCAGAGACGCCCGCCAGTCAGGAGCTGCCAGAGACGCCCGCCAGTCAGGAGCTGCCAGAGACGCCCGCCAGTCAGGAGCTGCCAGAGACGTCCGACAGTCCGGAGCTGCCCTACAGTCCGGAGCTGCCCTACAGTCCGGAGCTGCCCTACAGTCCGGAGCTGCCCTACAGTCCGGAGCTGCCCTACAGTCCGGAGCTGCCACTCAGCCCGGACCTGCCGGAGTCCCTCAGCCCGGACCTGCCGGAGTCCCTCAGCCCGGACCTGCCGGAGTCCCTCAGCCCGGACCTGCCGGAGTCCCTCAGCCCGGACCTGCCGGAGTCCCTCAGCCCGGACCTGCCGGAGTCCCTCAGCCCGGACCTGCCGGAGTCCCTCAGCCCGGACCTGCCGGAGTCCCTCAGCCCGGACCTGCCGGAGTCCCTACGCCCGGACCTGCCGGAGTCCCTACGCCCGGACCTGCCGGAGTCCCTACGCCCGGACCTGCCGGAGTCCCTACGCCCGGACCTGCCGGAGTCCCTACGCCAGGACCTGCCGGAGTCCCTACGCCAGGACCTGCCGGAGTCCCTACGCCAGGACCTGCCGGAGTCCCTACGCCAGGACCTGCCGGAGTCCCTACGCCAGGACCTGCCGGAGTCCCTACGCCAGGACCTGCCGGAGTCCCTACGCCAGGACCTGCCGGAGTCCCTACGCCAGGACCTGCCGGAGTCCCTCAGCCAGGACCTGCCGGAGTCCCTCAGCCAGGACCTGCCGGAGTCCCTCAGCCAGGACCTGCCGGAGTCCCTCAGCCAGGACCTGCCGGAGTCCCTCAGCCAGGACCTGCCGGAGTCCCTCAGCCAGGACCTGCCGGAGTCCCTCAGCCAGGACCTGCCGGAGTCCCTCAGCCAGGACCTGCCGGAGTCCCTCAGCCAGGACCTGCCGGAGTCCCTCAGCCAGGACCTGCCGCCCCTTATCCCGGTGCTGCCCCTTATTTTAGGTGGGGTTAGTGGGAGGGTGGTCATTGGGAGGGGGATAAAGAAGCGGGGATTGATTATGGTGGGGTGGGGACCTCGTCCACCGCCAGAGCCGCCACCGTGGACAGACGCCCACCCAGACCCTCCCCTAGACTTTGTGCTGGTGCGCCCGGAGTACGCACCTTAAGGGGGGGGTTCTGTCACGTTCCTGACCTATTTTTATGTTATTTTGATTATGTTTAGTTGGTTAGGGCGTGAGTTGGGGTGGGCATTGTATGTTGTGTGTGTTTGGTTAGTCTATGGGTGTTGTATGTGTATGGGATAGTG
Organism: Salvelinus fontinalis; assembly: GCF_029448725.1. NCBI lineage: Eukaryota > Metazoa > Chordata > Actinopteri > Salmoniformes > Salmonidae > Salvelinus > Salvelinus fontinalis. The sequence goes on along the minus strand of NC_074671.1, from coordinate 18,922,900 downwards.
TTTGTTAGGTTGTCTAGTTATGTCTATGGCTGCCTGGATTGGGTCTCAGAGACAGCTGTCATTCATTTGTCTCTGATTGGGAGCCAGATTTAAGGTAGCCATAGACAGTAGGCTTTTGTGGGTGTTTGTTCCTGTGTCCACACATGGACGGTTGAAGGTTAGTCACGTTTGTTGTTTTGTAGTGTCTTGTTTTGCTGTTTTCATTAAAAGATGGCTTATTTCCCTCAATCCGCATCTTGGTCCTATCCATGCTCCTCCTCGTTTGAGGAGGAGAACAACATTGACTGCCTTTACAATGTGCCTTAATATGTGGTGTTTTTTATCATGTGTTGGTCATTGTTGCGTGTCCTGCCATTGTAAGTCATTGATGATGCATGATGAAATAAAACAATTTCTAAAATTGAGGTGAATAAAGTAATACTCGACTCTACTCTCATAGAGTATCTGCTAAAAGCTAGAACAGCTTGCATTTAATGTAGGCTATAAAGCCCCATCCAACTCACAGTATAGGTACGTATTTAAATGCATGCATTTTCAACAGATGTAATCACATCATTACCAGTTATACACCTACAAAACACCATCACTGAGGTCCCTGGCTTCGGATCAGCGGAGCACTGGAAATCCATTGAACTTTCCTCGCTCTACTTCCCCTCGCAGACGTCTCGAAGTGTCTGACCTGTCTGGGCCACTCCACTGCCTCTGAGCCTTAGCCCTCTGCATCAGGGCTTGTTAGCCGTGCTCTACCGGCTGTGTCAGTCAAACCCGATTTGGTCATCCATTGCATGAATTATCAGTATTCTGTTGGGGTTCTGCACTGGGGAAGAAGTCAGGATCACTGCACAGATGAGGGACTGTTTCAGATCCGAGATGCTCACTTGACTGTCTTGTGTTTTCATTGCCACTGCAGTAGTTTAAAGGCAAGACGATAAAGGTCCCAGTTGAGTATAGTTACACCCTCTAGTAGACATGGGTTCATATACTATTTGAAATCATTTCAAATGCTTTATGTTAACTCAGCAAAAAAAGAAATGTCCCTTTTTCAGGACCCTGTCTTTAAAAGATAATTCGAAAAAAATCCAAATAACTTAACAGATCTTCATTGTAAAGGGTTTAAACACTGTTTCAATGAACCATAAATAATTTATGAGCATGCACTTGTCGAACGGTTGTTAAGACACTAACAACGTACAGACGGTAGGCAATTAAGGTCACAGTTATGCAATAAATTGCAATGTCCATACTGTGAGATGCCTAAGACAGCGCTACAAGGAGACATGACGGACAGCTGATCATCCTCGCAGTGGCAGACCACGTGTAACAACACCTGCACAGGATCGGTACATCTGAACATCACACCTGCGGGACAAGTACAGGATGGCAACAACAACTGCCAGAGTTACACCAGAAACGCACAATCCCTCCATCAGTGCTCAGACTGTCCACAATAGGCTGAGAGAGGCTGTACTGAGGGCTTGTAGGCCTGTTGTAAGGCAGGTCCTCACCAGACATCACTGGCAACAACGTCGCCTATGGCACAAACCTACCGTCGCTGGACCAGACAGGACTGGCAAAAAGTGCTCTTCACTGACGAGTCACGGTTTTGTCTCACCAGGGGTGATGGTCGGATTCGCGTTTATCGTCGAAGGAATGAGCGTTACACCGAGGCCTATACTCTGGAGCGGGACTGATTTGGAGGTGGAGGGTCCGTCATGGTCTGGGGTGGTGTGTCAGAGCATCATCGGACTGAGCTTGTTGTCAATGCAGGCAATCTCAACGCTGTGCGTTACAGGGAAGACATCCTCCTCCCTCATGTGGTACCCTTCCTGCAGGCTCATCCTGACATGACCCTCCAGCATGACAATGCCACCAGCCATACTGCTCGTTCTGTGCCTGATTTCCTGCAAGACAGGAATGTCATTGTTCTGCCATGGCCAGTGAAGAGGCCGGATCTCGATCCCATTGAGCACGTCTGGGACCTGTTGGATCGGAGGGTGAGGGCTAGGGCCATTCCCCCACAGAAATGTCCAGGAACTTACAGGTGCCTTGGAGGAAGAGTGGGGTAACATCTCACAACAAGAACTGGCAAATCTGGTGCAGTCAAATCAAATGTATTTATATAGCCCTTCTTACATCAGCTGATAACTCAAAGTGCTGTACAGAAACCCAGCCTAAAACCCCAAACAGCAAGCAATGCAGGTGTAGAAGCACGGTGTCTAGGAAAAACTCCCTAGAAAGGCCAAAACCTAGGAAGAAACCTAGAGGGGAACCAGACTATGAGGGGTGGCCAGTCCTCTTCTGGCTGTGCCGGGTGGAGATTATAACAGAACATGGCCAAGATGTTCAAATGTTCATAAATGACCAGCATGGTCAAATAATAATAATCACAGTAGTTGTCGAGGGTGCAGCAAGTCAGCACCTCAGGAGTACATATCAGTTGGCTTTTCATAGCCGATCATTAAGAGTATTTCTACCGCCCCTGCTGTCTCTAGAGAGTTGAAAACAGCAGGTCTGGGACAGGTAGCACGTCCGGTGAACAGGTCAGGGTTCCATAGCCGCAGGCAGAACAGTTGAAACTGGAGCAGCAGCACGGCCAGGTGGACTGGGGACAGCAAGTAGTCATCATGCCAGGTAGTCCTGAGGCATGGTTCTAGGGCTCAGGTCCTCCGAGAGAGAAAGAAAGAGAGAATTAGAGAGAGCATACTTAAATTCACACAGGACACGGGAGGAGTACTCCAGATATAACAAACTGACCCTAGCCCCCCCGACACAAACTACTGCAGCATAAATACTTGAGGCTGAGACAGGAGGGGTCAGGAGACACTGTGGCCCCATCCGATGATACCCCCGGACAGGGCCAAACAGGAAGGATATAACCCCACCCACTTTGCCAAAGCACAGCCCCCACACAACTAGAGGGATATCTTCAACCACCAACTTACCATCCTGAGACAAGGCCGAGTATAGCCCACAAAGATCTCCGCCACGGCACAACCCAAGGGGGGGCGCCAACCCAGACAGGAAGATCACATCAGTGACTCAACCCACTCAAGTGACGCACCCCTCCTAGGGACGGCATGAAAGAGCACCAGTAAGCCAGTGACTCAGCCCCTGTAATAGGGTTAGAGGCAGAGAATCCCAGTGGAGAGAGGGGAACCGGCCAGGCAGAGACAGCAAGGGCGGTTCGCTGCTCCAGACCCTTTCCGTTCACCTTCACACTCCTGGGCCAGACTACACTCAATCATATGACCCACTAAAGAGATGAGTCTTCAGTAAAGACTTAAAAGTTGAGACCGAGTCTGCGTCTCTCACATGGGTACGCAGACCATTCCGTAGAAAAATGGAGATCTATAGGAGAAAAGACCTGCCTCCAGCTGTTTGCTTAGAAATTCTAGGAACAATTAGGAGGCCTGCGTCTTGTGACCGTAGCGTACGTGTAGGTATGTACGGCAGGACCAAATCGGAAAGATAGGTAGGAGCAAGCCCATGTAATGCTTTGTAGGTTAGCAGTAAAACCTTGAAATCAGCCCTTGCCTTAACAGGAAGCCAGTGTAGGGAGGCTAGCACTGGAGTAATATGATCAAATTTTTTGATTCTAGTCAGGATTCTAGCAGCCGTATTTAGCACTAACTGAAGTTTATTTAGTGCTTTATCCGGGTAGCCGGAAAGTAGAGCATTGCAGTAGTCTAACCTAGACGTAACAAAAGCATGGATTAATTTTTCTGCATCAATTTTGGACAGAAGGTTTCAGATTTTTGCATTATGTAGATGGAAAAAAGCTGTCCTTGAAACAGTCTTGATATGTTTGTCAAAAGAGAGATCAGGGTCTAGAGTAACGCCGAGGTCCTTCACAGTTTTATTTGAGACGACTTTACAACCATCAATATAAATTGTCAGATTCAACAGAAGATCTCTTTGTTTCTTGGGACCTAGAGCAAGCATCTCTGTCTTGTCCGAGTTTAAAAGTAGAAAGTTTTCAGCCATCCACTTCCTTATGTCTGAAACACAGGCTTCTAGCGAGGGCCATTTTGGGGCTTCACCATGTTTCATTGAAATGTACAGCTGTGCATCGTCCGCATAGCAGTGAAAGTTAACATTGTTTTCGAATGACATCCCCAAGAGGTAAAATATATAGTGAAAACAATAGTGGTCCTAAAACGGAACCTTGAGGAACACCGAAATGTACAGTTGATTTGTCAGAGGACAAACCATTCACAGAGACAAACTGATATCTTTCCGACAGATAAGATCTAAACCAGGCCAGAACTTGTCCGTGTAGACCAATTTGGGTTTCCAATCTCTCCAAAAGAATGTGGTGATCGATGGTATCAAAGTTAGCACTAAGGTCTAGGAGCACGAGGACAGATGCAGAGCCTCAGTCTGACGCCATTAAAAGGTAATTTACCACCTTCACAAGTGCAGTCTCAATGCTATGATGGGGTCTAAAACCAGACTGAAGCATTTCGTATACATTTTTTGTCTTCAGGAAGTCAGTGAGTTGCTACGCAACAGCTTTTTTTTTTTAAATTGAGAGGAATGGAAGATTCAATATAGCGGGATAGTTTTTTACATTTTCTGGGTCAAGGTTTGGCTTTTTCAAGAGAGGCTTTTACTGCCACTTTTAGTGAGTTTGGTACACATCCGGTGGACAGAGAGCCGTTTATTATGTTCCACATAGGAGGGCCAAGCACAGGAAGCAGCTCTTTCAGTAGTTTAGTTGGAATAGGGTCCAATATGCAGCTTGAAGGTTTAGAGGCCATGATTATTGTCATCATTGTGTCAAGAGATATAGTACTAAAACACTTGAGTGTCTCTCTTGATCCTAGGTCCTGGCAGAGTTGTGCAGACTCAGGACAGCTGAGCTTTGGAGGAATACGCAGATTTAAAGAGGAGTCCTTAATTTGCTTTCTAATGATCATGATCTTTTCCTCAAAGAAGTTCATGAATTTATTACTGCTGAAGTGAAAGCCATCCTCACTTGGGGAATGCTGCTTTTTAGTTAGCTTTGCGACAGTATCAACAAAAAAATGTCGTATTGTTCTTATTTTCCTCAATTAAGTTGGAAAAATAGGATGATCGAGCAGCAGTGAGGACTCTTCGATACTGCACGGTACTGTCTTTTCAAGCTAGTCGGAAGACTTCCAGTTTGGTGTGGCGCCATTTCCGTTCCAATTTTCTGGAAGCTTGCTTCAGAGCTCTGGTATTTTCTGTATACCAGGGAGCTAGTTTCTTATGACAAATGTTTTTAGTTTTTAGGGGTGCAACTGCATCTAGGGTATTGCGCAAGGTTAAATTGAGTTCCTCAGTTAGGTGGATAACTGATTTTCGTCCTCTGACGTCCTTGGGTAGGCAGAGGGAGTCTAGAAGGGCATCAAGGAATCTTTGTGTTGTCTGAGAATTTATAGCACGACTTTTGATGCGCCTTGGTTGAGGTCTGAGCAGATTATTTGTTGCGATTGCAAACGTAATAAAATGGTGGTCTGATAGTCCAGGATTATGAGGAAAAACATTAAGATCCACAACATTTATTCCATGGGACAAAACTAGGTCCAGGGTATGACTGTGACAGTGAGTAGGTCCAGAGACATGTTGGACAAAACCCACCGAGTCTGATGGCTCCAAAAGCCTTTTGGAGTGGGTCTGTGGACTTTTCCATGTGAATATTAAAATCACCAACATTTGTATTATTATCTGCTATGACTACAAGGTCCGATAGGAATTCAGGGAACTCAGTGAGGAACGCTGTATATGGCCCAGGAGGCCTGTAACAGTAGCTATAAAAAGTGATTGAGGAGGCTGCATAGATTATGACTAGAAGCTCAAAAGATGAAAACGTCTTGTTTTTTTTTTGTAAATTGAAATTTGCCATCGTAAATGTTAGCAACACCCCTTGCCTTTGCGGGATGCATGGGGGATATGGTCACCAGGAGGTGAGGCCTCATTTAACACAGTAATTTCATCAGGCTTAAGCCATGTTTCAGTCAGGCCAATCACATCAAGATTATGATCAGTGATTAGTTCATTGACTAATTGCCTTTGAAGTGAGGGATCAAACATTAAGTAGCCCTATTTTGAGATGTGAGGTATCACGATCTCTTTCAATAATGGCAGGAATGGAGGAGGTCTTTATCCTAGTGAGATTGCTAAGACGAACACCGCCATGTTTAGTTTTGCCCAACCTAGGTCGAGGCACAGCCACGGTCTCAATGGGGATAGCTGATCTGACTACACTGACTGTGCTAGTGGCAGACTCCACTAAGCTGGCAGGCTGACTAACAGCCTGCTGCCTGGCCTGCACCCTATTTCATTGTGGAGCTAGGAGTTAGAGCCCTGTCTATGTTGGTATATAAGATGAGAGCACCCCTCCAGCTAGGATGGAGTCTGTCACTCCTCAGCAGGCCAGGCTTGGTCTTGTTTGTGGGTGAGTCCCAGAAAGAGGGTCAATTATCTACAAATTCTATCTTTTGGGAGGGGCAGAAAACATTTTTCAACCAGCGATTGAGTTGTGAGACTCTGCTGTAGAGCTCATCACTCCCCCTAACTGGAAGGGGGCCAGAGACAATTACTCGATGCCGACATCTTTCTAGCTGATTTACACGCTGAAGCTATGTTGCGCTTGGTGACCTCTGACTGTTTCATCCTAACATCGTTGGTGCCGACATGGATAACAATATCTCTATACACTCGCCAGTTTTAGCTTTAGCCAGCACCATCTTCAGATTAGCCTTAACGTCGATAGCCCTGCCCCCTGGTAAACAGTGTATGATCGCTGGATGATTCGTTTTAAGTCTAATACTGCGGGTAATGGAGTCGCCAATGACTAGGGTTTTCAATTTTTCAGAGCTAATTGTGGGAAGCTTCGGCGTCTCAGACCCCGTAACGGGAGGAGTAGAGACAAGAGAAGGCTCGGCCTCAGACTCCGACTCGCTGCTTAATGGGGAAAACCGGTTGAAAGTTTCTGTTGGCTGAATGAGCGACACCGGTTGAGCATTCCTACAGCATTTCCCTCCAGAAGCCATGAGAAAGTTGTCCGGCTGCGGGGACTGTGCGGGGGGATTTATATTGCTATCTGTACTTACTGGTGGCACAGACACCGTTTCATCCTTTCCTACACTGAAATTACCCTTGCCTAACGATTTCGTCTGAAGCTGGACTTGCAGCACAGTTATCCTCGCCGTAAGGCGATCGTTCTCCTGTATTTTATGAGTACAGCGACTGCAATTAGAAGGCATCATGTTAATGTTACTTTAGCTTCGGCTTTTGGAGGTCCTGACGAACCATGTCCAGATAAAGCGTCCGGAGTGAAAAAGCTGAATGAAAAAAAAAGTTGAGGGAAAAACAAAAAATATAAACGGTAATTAAAAAGTAAAAACCGTAAAGTTGTCAGGTAGCAAAGTAAGGTTGGCAACAAAACGCACAGCAACACATATTGTCCCATGTACATTGTGGTATTTACCAATGGTCCCTAACAGTCTATGAGGAGAAGATGCACTGCAGTACTTAATGCAGCTGGTGGCCACACCAGATACTGACTGTTACTTTTGGTATTGACCCCTCTTTGTTCAGGGACACAATATTCCATTTCTGTTAGTCACATGTCTGTGGAACCTGTTCAGTTTATGTCTGTTGTGGAATTTTGTTATGTTCATACAAATATTTACAAATCAAATCACATGTTAAGTTTGCTGAAAATAAACACAGTGAGAGGACGTTTCTTTTTTTGCTGAGATTAATTGAGTAGTTCAGCCCAGGCCTTCTAGTCAGAACAAAACAAGCCTGTTCAGTACAGTGACTACTGTTTATAAGGGCTTTTGTGGGTTGAGCTTAGATGTACAGTAGACATGTTACATCATGATTGCATTTCAAAGAGGCCAATAGTCACCATGATGATCCAACTGTTCTACACCAATGGAGACCTCCCAGGGTTTGACATTGAACTTTTTTCGATTATTTTTAGCTGTCCGAAAGCTCAAGTCACTTGTCCAAAAATAAAAATGGTCTCTAACACCGTGGGCTAAAAAGGTGACTGAAAATGGTTAAATGATGTAAGGAACCACTTCATAAAATAACATTCATTATCATCAATGGTATTGACAATGGAAGGCTGCTGGTCTCTGATCCCATGTATTACAGTAGATCACCTGCTGTTGTGGCCTTGAGCAAGGCACTTAACCCTCCACAAAATACTGCACTGATAGGCTACTGTATAAACCCGTGGTCTGTCAACCCTCCATCTGGAGAGCTACTGGGTGTGCAAGCTTTTGTCCCAACCCTGCTCAAACATACCTGAGTCTGTAATGAATACTCGGGGAGAAAAAGGTGTAGATTACTGCGCAGAGCGCGGCAGGTGTTTATTTCGCCTTCGCAGAAGGCAGGAATCGTGGTCACACACAGATAGGCAAACAGGCAGGTGAATCAAAACTAGGCCTAAAGGCTATAACTGGTTCTCACAAATGAGCTAGGAAAAGGCTTAGTAGAGTCAAAACGAACAATACCTCAAAGGCACAAACAGAAGGAACTGAACTAAATAAGGAGTTGATGAGACCAGGTGAGTAACTAACACAGGTGAAATCAATGAACACAAATGAAAGATAGTGCTTACGTTCAAGAACACAAAGAAACAGGGCTACGTTCAAGAACACAACGAAACAAGAAGATTAATACAGATCCGTACAGAGTCAGCTTATCAAGGTCCTGTTGAGCAGCTGATTTTATACAATGTAAAAAATAACTACTGTACAAAGCCTGCACACCCAGTATCACTCCTGGACTATCTTGGATGATGGTTGACCACCCTGCAACATTACAATTACAACATTACGAATACTTTTTATGTCTTTATAAAATGATTCCCAAATGTTTTTACTTGCCCCGAGGAAATTCGAAGTGTTATTGTCGAGCCCTGCCTACTTTCTAACTCTCAACCAGACCTATTTCTGAAAACAAATCCTTGCAATATATATATTTAGGCCTAGATCTTATTTGTGTTGTGTTTTTGAAGTAAAGTGTAATTTTTTTATTTAACTAGGCAAGTCAGTTAAGAACACATTCTTATTTACAATGACAGCCTAGGAACAATGGGTTTACCTGTCTTGTTCAGGTGCAGAAGGACAGATTTTTACCTTGCCAGCTCGGGGATTCGATTAAACAACCTTTTGGTTACTTTGCCCAACACTCCAACCACTAGGCTACCTGACACCCCAGCCTTTTAGAGGTGATGAAGCTGGTCAACACCACAGCGGGGAGTTGAAAGCAGCCCCAGCATCATCATTATGAATAATGGTTGAGGGGACAGGACAGTGCATGAGTCATTTAGATTTATTTAAATGTCTTTCAGTTTTTGTTTTTCGTGCATTTTTCGGCTGCGATTGGTCGCCTCCACGTCAACTGTCTCTACACTAATGATGAATTGTGTGTGTGTAGTAGGGTTGCATATTTTTCCAGTATTTTACAATTGTTTCATCCCAAGAATAAATCACTTTTCTCCCGGGTAACCCGGTATTTTCCACCAAAACCAGATGTATCATTCAAAAGCATTATAAAGCATATAAATAGCCCTATGTCTGGTTTTGATTAAAGCTTTGATAAAAAATTTAAGCCTGATGCTACCTGAACTTGATGAGCCATACATTAAATACATTTAATGAGCCTTATGTTAGAGACATTTAATGAGCCCAAGCCCAAAAAAGCCCAAATGATTGCGCCATTATCCAATACATACTGAATATGATACAGGCTACTACGCATTACACACGACAGAAAAACATAAAAGCCCGTAGATGTAGCTAGCTATAGCCTTTTGTAAATAAATTAAACTAGTTCCGGTAGGCTAAGTGTGTCACGCCCTGACCTTAGAGAGCCTTTTTATGTCTCTATTTGGTTTGGTCAGGGTGTGATTTGGGGTGGGCATTCTATGTTTTTTTTTCTCTATGATTTTGTGTTTCTATGTTTTGGCCGGGTATTGTTCTCTTAGGTAGCCCTTTTCCCCTCCTTTCGTTGTGGGTAGTTGTCTTTGTTTGTGGCACTATAGCCCTGAAGCTTCACGGTCGGTTTTGTATTGTTTTTGTTGGCGTCATTCCACAATTAAAGTAATGTACGCTCACCACGCTGCACCTTGGTCCGCTTCTTCCAGCATCGGCCGTGACAGAACAACCCACCACAAACGGACCAAGCAGCGTGGTCAGGAGGAGAGGACAGAACGGAAACCCGAGGGGCAGCCCCCCCCCCCCCCCCCCAGTGGGTGCTGAGGGGTGGCACAGGACTTACAGCCCAGTACGTCCTGTGCCAGCACCCCGCAGTTGCCGGGCTAGGGTGAGCATCCAGCCAGGACGGGTTGTGCCAGCCCTGCTCTCCAGACCTCCAGTGCACCTCCTCGGCCCAGTATATCCTGTGCCGGCTCTACCCACAGTGTCTCCGGGGCGTCTGCACATCCCAGTGCATCCTGTGCCAGCGCCCCGCATGTGCAGGGTGAAGATAACCATCCAGCCAGGACGGGTTGTGCAGGCTCTACGCTCGAGACCTCCAGTGCGCCTCCACGGCCCAGTGTATCCGGTGCCTCCGCCAAGAACCAAGCCTCCAGTATGTCTCGCCAGCCTGGTGAGTCCTGTGCCTGCTGTCAGAACCAGGCCTCCTGTATGTCTCCCCACTCTGGTGAGCCCTGTGGCAGCTCCACGTACCAGACTGCCCATACGTCTCCTCCCTCCAGTGATGATCCATGGCAAGAAGCCTCCAGTGATGATCCATGGCACGAAGCCTCCAGTGATGATCCATGGCAAGAAGCCTCCAGTGATGATCCATGGCACGAAGCCTCCAGTGAGGAGTCATGGCACAAAGCCTCCCACGACGTCCTCCAGTCCGGAGCCTCCAGCGACGGCCTCCAGTCCGGAGCCCCCAGCGACAGTCCCCAGCAGAGCCCCCAGAAATGGTCCCCAGTCCGAAGCCCCCAGCAACGGTCCCCAGTCCGGAGCCCCCAGCGAGGGTGCCCAGTCCGGGGCCCGCAGCGAGGGTGCCCAGTCTGGGGCCCGCAGCGAGAATCCCCGCACCAGAGGTGCCACCAAAGTGAGGTGAGCCAGTGGTGGAGCGGGGTCTGCGTCCCGCACCTGAGCCGCCACCGCGGATAGATGCCCACCCAGACCCTCCCCTATAGGTTCAGGTTTTGCGGCCGGAGTAATTAATTTGCATTTTATTGCATGATGCTGGAAGAAGCGGACCAAAGACATAACTACCCGTATTCTATTAGCTGCTGTATTCAGCAAACAAGAGCTTGCTTCCCTCTTTGAAATGTCTATTGGTATAAGAAATGCTAAAGAAAGGTATGTCTAGCAAGATATTCTACTCTAGCTTTTCCTGCATGGGACTCTAAGAGCTAAGGAGCATTTTTTAAGGAGAGAGGCCAGCGAAGCACAGGTGTGTGTGTATTGCGCAAGAGAGAGGCTATAAGTTAGAAGCTTATTATGCATAACCAATTATTAATTCGATAAAAATAAGGCTAATACTGTATTGAATTTATTACCTGAAAGAGGTAGGCAAGGACATCTATATATAGGGCTATATGTAAATCTAGAACAGGATTATCGATTTTGGATGCAATTTGAATGGAGTTGACAGAGAGAGAGAGAGACTGCGAGAGAGTGCTGGCATGTGCACTGATTTAAAGCAACGATATACGAGTGATAGGCTGTTTAAAAATATATATAATCTTTACAATTAAAAACAAGGTCACCCCCGAAAGCCAGATGGAAATGGGTTAATTAGACGCCCATTCAGTCTTTATATTACTGTAGCATAGACTATACTGCAGCAAATGTAGGCCTATCTGTCACAAGGAAAAAAGTTACCATGATGAGATGATAGGTCTTTCATGCATTGTGAACTGCGCTCCATACAGAGATGAGCTGTCTGTCCCCACACTGAGCGTTGATTCATCATGCAGAGGCCGTAGAGAAGCCAGATTTAGACATGCTGTTCATTTAAATAATTAATTATAATTTACCGGTTTCTCGCAGTTATTTATCCCGTGAAAAGGGAGTTGTTTTGGTTGGTAAATCTTGGTAACCGGGTTTCTGCCATTCAACCCTATTGTGTAGGGAGGGGAGGAGAGAGGGGTCACGGAGGATGGGCGGTTCTGAGATGGACATGTGTGAGTGGTTGTCCATCTATAAATATATGTTAGTATTTCTGCGAGTCTGTGTATTCACTTCATTGATTTTAATAAAGTTTCATCAAAATATAGATGGATGTGTTTAGGACAATGTAGCCTCTCTCACCATTTGTAATATTTTATGTGGACTTTGCATAGACATCCAGATGTGATATTTGTCAGTGGCTACTCTAAAAGGCAGGCTTCGCTCTCATATTCTCAGGGGACTGTGGAACACGATTAATATGAATAAATCAACAACAACAGGTGGCTAGATCGAAATCTTGTGTCAAACAGCTTTTGGCTTCACCAGGGTTGCCATGAGAACATAACAAACAGACTAAGAAATTGAAAATAATTAAATTCAGAGTGAATGGTACATTTTCCCAGCAGGCATCCTGTGAACTACTTGGGCAGAAAACTCTTTCTAAATGTGTATATATATATTTTTGGAATTTCAAAGTTAGGCCACATGCATCTTGGCCAAAGTCTCTTTGCTCATAATTTATTATAGGAGACTTTCATCTTGAGTCCTAGAGAGCTCTCTTGTGTCCTTCAAACATTTTGCAATATCAATTAGATGTTTAGCCTTAAAGAAACCTTCTGATGTGCTTTGGATACATTTTGTCCACCATGATTAACCATCTGAATTCATATGAAATTTGGCAATAGCCTACAACATTGACCTTGCTATAGAAATCTACTACCATATTAGCACAGGTAAATGTCAATAGGAGTATGGGTGTCCTTCTTTCTCATGCCCCCATTTCATTACCCAGAGTGTGTCTGCCTGTGCGTATTGTTTCCATGGCTAGCGTGCAGTGTGGGAATGAAGGCTTATAGAAAACAACAACGGTAAAGAGCCTTTTCAATTCTTCATGTTCCTGGGAGGTACGCACACGCATACGCTGTGGCCAGGCGTGAATAACAATCCCTCAGTCTGGACAGTGCGGGTTGCTTTGCCCTTGAAGTCTTGCATTTTGGCCGGTTCTCTCTATCCATCCCTCGCTCCGCAGATTACTTTTTAATAACTTTGCCTCAAACTTTTTGATTCGAACATTGGTAACTGTCGATACCTTTTCGACTGGGTTGAAATGCGGCTCAACATCAGCCGAGGATGAAACATTGGTTGGATGTCTTCCTCTCGGATATAGATTGAGGACTTTTGACTCTGTTGATGTTATAGGGACTTGACTGGCTATAAGTGTTTTTATTCCATACATGCAGTAGGTTTGTGTTTCCGATTGTGGCACACCACATAAACCATCGTTGAATTCAATATGTTGACTGATCATGCGATGATCACATACATATCAATTCCACGTAAGGTGGCGGGAAATTAGGTTTACATTTACTTTACATATATAAAGTTTAACACTTTTTTGGTTACTATATGATTCCATATGTGTTATTTCATAGTTTTGATGTCTTCACTATTATTCTACAATGCAGAAAATAGTAAAAATAAAGAAAAACCCTTGAATGAATAGGTGTCTCCAAACTTTTGACTGGTACTGTATATAAAGTAGCATCTTTACAATTTTTTTCTAATTTTCTTTTCTAATTTGTTTGTCTTGTGATTAGAGGGGGAATAGAGGGAAAGGGGGATACCTAATCAGTTGTACAACTGAATGCAATCAACTGAAATGTGTCTTCCGCATTTAACTCAACCCCTCTGAATCAAGTTCTGCACAGGCTTGAGGGAAAAGCCCAGATCATTAACATTGCTGGGCTCGCCAAATGGAGACTGCTCTTAATTTGTCTGTATCCCTACCATCCTGGACACACTGATGGACTGCGATGAAACAAAATTCTGTAGCCTGGTTTATGATCCATCCTTCATGACTGAACTTAGCGTTCTGGATTTTATCAAGAAATATTTATAGCCTCCCACTCCCAACAAACAACAAAAAAACACAGGCGCACATACATCCATTATACATGAGATTAGCGTGGAATAGTTCTCTCACACAAGTGACTCATCAGCATAGACACATGTGCACCAAGCAGATGAACATCACAGAAGATTTTCCCATGAATATCCTCATCATTCAAACTATTGTGTACTACTAAACATTTACGTGCACTTAAACCATTAAAAGCTTTTGGTGTCCAACATCAGTTGCCATTAGTTGAAATCTGTGGAAATAATGTTAAGTGATCACCCTACCCTCCACACGCTTCAGAATGGTAATTTCCTTCCTTTGCCAACAGTTCAGCTTCCTTGTTCAGGAGGGACAACATGTATGACCATCCAGCCATAGGCTGGTGTATAACTCAGTTCTCCTGTAACTGACTTTGGTAGACGTCGGAGCACGGTGTGCCATTTCATATAGATTTTACAGCAGGAGGTCAGTTGGCTGTCGCACCCTCTGAGCCTCTCTAATGGACTGGAAATGAATCACTCCCAAATCAAACAATGCAAGCAGAAAAAAAAGGGGTTGAAGATTATTTTTTCCCCCCGTGAGCAGATAGGAGGCACACACTGTTTATTCATGTCTCTGTCGTCCTCCGTGGTCCGCTAGACTTGGTTTTACAGAATGGTTTTTAACTGTGAGGCACGTGACTAGGATGCACCCTGATACCCCTTAAAAATATGGTGTGCACCGTCTGTTGTGCATAACATGAGTATTTTAAAGGTGAATCCTTCTGAGAAAACACTAGTCAGATAAATACTTTTTTTTACATAACATCAGTCAAAACAAAAGGGAGAGGATTTGGACAGCCTTGAGGTTAATCTAATAATATTTAGGAAAATGAACCAGGTCTGAGAAGACTGAAATGGGAATAAAACAATCCCTCTGTTTTTGAGGATTATCCCTGAACCGTGAAACACAAGGATGCAGGAGGACAGCAGATTGCATCTTTTCTCTTGCTCAGGTACAGCAAAGCCTGAATGTTGATAGGGACTGCTGTGTGGCTATAAGGTCAACACAACAAGCACTGTTATTTTTATTGGTATTACACTGTCAATGGTACTGACACTATTATCACTGCTTTGACAAATTGAAAAACCATCGCCGATACCCAAATGACATCAGCCACTGCCCAACCCTTACCACTACACTTCACTATTACACCTGTTGAACACTGTAAATACATACAACTTTCTCTCTCTCGTCAACTTCATGTTCCTCACTTCTTATTTGGCCCCAAACGTTGTTTACTGGCTCTTACGTATGACTGCCGATAGTTGTATTATTATTGTCACTTTGATCAACTCCAACCAGATATATCACGCAACATTGAATCAGGCCTGATTCAGAGCTAATGCTAAGCAGCAGCAGTAATAGTAGCTGACTCCACACTGCTGCAGGCCCTGCCACTGACTTTACTTACTGCTGGCTTCCCAATGATGCCGTTTCCAATAAAGACACTGTATATCTACCTTCGAAAATGCTGGTAGGCTGAGGAAATCCTTAATTCATGTAACCGATGGACAATTTAACATGACTATGGTAGATGTTATGGACGTTTGGGATTGCTGCAGTTGGCAAAACCTTTTGATGATGAACGAAAGCTGATGACCTGGGTTTGCTTAGCCAGTTGGTTACAATACCAAGTCATTCTGAAACATACTGACACTTTAGGCTTACCCCTCTTTTCCCCACCTCACCCTAGGGTTCTGTTGGATTGAGCTTTTTGGATTCCTCTGATTGTACAACAGGTCTTAGCTTTTAGCGCTGTCTGTCTGTGTGTCTCTGTCGCTCTCGCTCTCTCTCTCTCGCTCTCTCTCTCCTTTGACATACTGTGTAATTCCAAGAAGATCTATTCATAGGTCTCTCTCAATAGGGTTTCTGTAGTCCTACCCCTCCTACAGCTTCTCCATGCCCACCAGCCAGAAATGGTCTACATAACAGCTATTTCCATGCATTCTTCATGACCGTTCATTATGAGCTTCTTCATTAAAATAGATCCCTTAGGATGATTTGGTGTTCTTCGTGACTAAATTAAATTAACATGTAATCATGCAGGGGGAAACATACAGTATGCACACACACCCCTGGGGGGGGGGGGGGCATGTTCAAACCCACCCAGGCGAGGGAGCTATGTCCTGCGGCTGAGGCAGAGCCCCAGAGTCATAGCACCACAGGCAGAAAGGCCCAGACCACAGACCTCAATGTTGGATTTCAGGGAGGCAACTCTATTCCACCTGTAGCCCAGGCTCCATGGCCTGTTCTGATGACAGGATCCCAGTCCAACTTTATTTTCTATGAAAAGTTATATTTTTTCTTCCAACGTCAAAACTCCCCTCAATGAAAGTAAACTTCAGTTTGAAAGCTAACCACTCACTGCTGAAGGAGATCACCAGCTTCCTTTTAGAAAATTCTCCACAGATGAATTTCACTGCCTTTCTATACAGTCTGCATTCAGGTCTACTCCTTTTTGTTGCTCCCTCTTCTAGTTCTTGCATTGATTTCTTCATAGACTTTAATCAGTTGTTTACGTAACCTTCTGCCAAGAACATAGTGTTGACTTGTCTCCTCTTTTCACCACCTCCAACCTCCTCTCTACAGTTACCCCCCCCCCCCCCCCCCCCCCCACCCCCACCTCTAATCACGTCTTCATTAATCCAGTGCAGACGGCCACCCAGATAATTGTGCTAATCATTATCATAATTGCAGATCACAGAGGCATGATCGGGAAGGTTAGCCGCCGTGTTTAGAGAGCTCACAAAGTCTTGGGCACTGGAAGTGTAATTGCCTTCTGGCTGAGGAATCTGCTGAACTGTTTCAGAAGTTCTATGGGTTTGTGAGATTGGTGAAAAGATGAGGTAACCAGTGGATAATAAAGGGGACACTGTGTATTGATCACTAAGTGAGGTTTCCAGAGATGGAGATGGCTGGTCTATGCTCGATACTCTTTGTGCTGGCGGGGCCCACCTAATGAGCCACATCTATGGATCGTCACATTCAGAGAAATCGAAGCCAAAGACTACCATTTATCAGCCTGGAAGGAGACCAGTATCTCTAATGGCAAGCCATACCAGGTAGCACTTTTTGAAATCAGATATGGCGTTAAAGATATTCTAGATATAAGAATCTTTCCATATTGGAAAGGGTAGCGTATTATAGTCTATAGGCCTACCTGTAAAAACGTTGATGTAGCCTACAATAGTTCTGAGGGACTATAGTTTCACTGTACAGTGAACTTTAGGCTTGGGCAATATCCTGGTATACGGTATTAACTTTATATTTCAAAATACCGACAGGGGTGCACCCCAAATGACAAATACTCCAGTATGGTAAGTTAAGCATATCTTAAAAATAAAGGAGAGCCGCACACTCTAGGAGCTCAGATGCAAAAAGTTAAGCATATCTATAAGAAATGTAAGATGGGTCAAATAAATGATATCCAGCATCAGGGCTCCAGCATTTGGTTTGATAACTTGCTAGCTAAGTGGCTTGATGTCAAGATCAAGCTTCTTGGTTACAGCAGAGACATTCAATCACCTCCTAGATCAAGATCCCTATTGCCTAAATTGTTTTGTGTGTAAATAGCTTTGAAATAGCGCCACTTGTTTGCACTTCCAATAATACCGTATACCCCAGTATGGAACAGAAACGGTATAAATATCTGGATATCGCCCAACACTACTTTGAATCCACAATCTGAGTTAATAGAAGCTGGTATACAATGACTGTTCACATCGTGTCTGTGTTGTGTCATAGTATGAAAAGTGGAGGCCAATCAGAAATTACATGCGATGTAGTCCACATCTAACAATTTACCTAATCACATACGTCACTTCATGATCCAATATATAGATACAGTAGAGTATATTATTTTTAGGCTTTTACATCCCATTTCTTACTCGGAACAAATCATTTGAACTTGTTCATAATGAATACATTAACACACTACAGGGTATTTTGCTACTGCAGTCCTAGATAGGCCTATCATGCAGTTTTTATCCATTGTGTAAGACTCACGTCTCATCTGAGAAGTCCTTATTAATGTTACCATGTCTTCACCTCCGCTGAAGGACAGTATTTAGTTCAGTTTACCTTATCTATGCTGGAATGTATAACATATTCTCGAGAACTACACTCCCTAGCTGGACTTGACTTTGAGCTAATTAGGAGGAAGACTCCCAACTCTTCAGTACGAGAGGAAATGAGGCTATGGGGATCTTGTTAGGCACACAACCAAAGAATGATTATCTGTGCTTCTATATTAACCCCAAAGGACAAATACTCCTGTGTGGTAAAGTAAACTGTGTAATAACACGTGCCTGTGAGGAGGATGGAAGCTCTGGGAGAGAGTTCCCAGACTTAGCCAGAGGGAGCACCTGTGTTGCTGTCCTCAGTACTGTATGTGTCAGTGAGGGCTCATTATATCATCATCACTAGTCATCACCAGTACATTGGACTTTAATGTTCCCCTTAATTGGATTGGCCATCCATTTTGATGGCAAAATTGTTACTTAATTCACAGGTTCCCTTCAGATGGTCTCTCAGGAGTGAAAGTGTAACCTATATTTGAGCGAGAGAACAACTTTTGTCTTAATTTTGCATTTAGACTGCCATGAACGTTATGAGTTATGTTCGGAATTTCTTCCATCTGATCACGCCTTTCTTAACAAACATTTTCATTTGATATGAATATACTATGATGGTTGACAATAAGAAACAGGAAACCGTTCATTTTCATGCGGGTGATTTATGTACAAGTTGACTATCTAAATAGAGCGTTAGATATGTTACTCCATTTTCTCTTCTGTCTGTTTTGTACTTCAGTATGCCTGTTCTGTGGCAGAGCTAGTATAAAAACCAACCTTTCATAGCTAAAAGGTTCAGGATAATGTTTCTATTCATGGGAACCCTCTGATGAAGTCCACATGCTAAAAGATGAATAGGAGAATAAAGGAATTGAGCAAATGGACTGAGAATGAGATTCTTCTCTCGACTGTGACACAAAGGCAGGCTTGAAACGACTGCTATTTTGTCCAGTATAATCCATAAAATTAATGTGGGATCTTATTTTCCAACTAAATGGAAAATTGCCACCAAATTGCATGTTCTTTGAGATGGATGACGGCTTATCTTCACAAAATAATTTTCTTGGCCCTCCCAGGCTGTTCCGTAGGTTATTGCCAAGCATTTGTGACCTGCCTGACCGATACCCTTTGAACATCGTTTTCAGACACATTAGAGTGCATCAGGAATAAATTGAGCCCCTCCTCTCCCCTAGATAGGGAAATTGACCGAGCTAGTTAAGCTTTCTTTAATGCTTTGAGATCACAAAGCCTTAGGCTGCAAGTGTAAAATCGACTTTGAATGTATAAAGAAACTGGTGTGTTCAGGTCCCACTCAGTTGAATAAACACATATGTGTGTGACACAATTAAAGATAATAAGACATGAAAATAGCATTGATGTATTTTCTGTTTATTGCATCCACTCTGTTACTATGTCAAGGAAACACTGTACATTTCCTGTTTCTTAGCAAAGGCATTTCAGCAGTGGTGTAAATTACTTAAGTAAAAATACTTAAAAGTACTACTTAATTCGTTTTTTGGGGTATCAGTACTTTACTATTTATATTTTTGACAACTTTTACTCCACTACATTCCTTAAGAAAATAATGTACTTTTTACTCCATACATTTTCCCTGACATCCAAAAGTACTTGTTACATTTTGAATGCTTATCAGGACAGAAAAATTGTCCAATTTACACACTTATCAAGAGAACATCAGTGGTCATCCCTACTGCCTCTGATTTGCTTAATATAAAGAAGTTGAAATTATTTGTATTTTTACTTTTGATACTTAGGTATATTTAAAACCAAATACATGTAGACTTTTTCTTAAGTATTAGGTGACTTTCACTTTTACTTGTGTAAAGGCTGTCACTCTCCTCATCCTCAGACGAGGTGAGGAGAGAAGGATCTTCGGACCAAAACGCAGCATTTGGGAAATAAGCCATCTTTATTATAAATACGACGGCAATACGAAACAAAACAAAAACACTTTCAAAACATCAAAACAAGAAAACGACGTTGACGAAACCTGAACATAAACTTACATAACTAAACATAAACTCACGTACAGGAAACAGACGACATCGAAACGAAACGAACAGCCAAACAGTCCCGTATGGAAAATACATTTAACGACACAGGAGACAATCACCCACAAACAAACAGTGAGAATGCCCTACCTAAATATGACTCTTAATTAGAGGAAAACGCAAACCACCTGCCTCTAATCAAGAGCCATACCAGGCAAACCAAAACCAACATAGAAACAGATAACATAGACTGCCCACCCAAAACTAACGCCCTGACCAATTACACATACAAAAACAACATAAAACTGGTCAGGACCGTTACAACTTGAGTCAATTTCTATTAAGGTATCTTTACTTTTACTCAAGCATGACAATTGGGTACTTTTTCCACCACTGAATTTCAGTCACAGTAGTTAGTGTTAGGTTAGGGTTAGGGTTACATACCCCGTTTTATATTATATGGAGCCTCAGGGGCTGAATTTGATGTATAGCCTCTTCTAAATTGAGTGTAAAGTCATGTTCTGTAGTCCCTACACAATATGTGGGGGAGAAATATATTTGTCCAAACCTGTGGTGAATTCCACAGTATTAATACAATGATTGTCATGAATAAAATAGAGGATAAACTAATACAATTTACAAAACTGGCAATACAAAGTTTGAGGCAATACTGCCGTGGAAAGAGGACTTTATGGTTTTGCGTTATTGATGCAGCGTCCTATACACAACTCCTACAAAGTTTCAGACATCGCAACTGTTCAGAATAATAAGCTCATGAAGCTATGCACGCCATGGCACACTGGCAGCTTTGAATGCAGGAGAACATTCTCCATCAGATGGGCTTCACAATACCCAGAACAGCACTGTTCTCCCATCTCTCACTGCACGAGTTAATGCACAGTGAACGTTACCATTGCAGACTCTCAATCCAGACCAGAATTCATTCAGTGATTATTGAAAACTCCCCCTACTTTCATTCAATATAGCTGGAAGGTACACAGAGATGAACTGATATTGTCGACAGGCTGGGAAGCATCAGAGTAGCTTTCATAGGAGATGGAGGGAGAGGTTCCAGTGTAGCTAACATTCTTCTCTAGAGTAACACATCTTTCTCAAGGCGGTTGAATATTGATTAAACTACAACCTGTCAGTGAAGTTCGCTGCTCATAGTACCTGATGCTGGGAAGTCTGTATTTCTACCTCTTGTTTATTTGGTGTTTATTAGATTGCGCAAATGCTGTACAATTCTTAGTATGAGAAAAAAAAACTTTCTACTGATCAGAGATGGAAATATATTTCTTCTTTCAGATAACTTGGCTGACCAATATCTTCTAGCCGTTTAAAAATGTCACTCCGTTTTGGCTGTGTTATCGTTCGTCACCGAAAATCAATTTAACCTAGTGACAGACATGTTGACTCAAGCATGCAAAAGCGATATGCTTTAAAATGTATTTGCAAGTTCAATCATGTTCTACCAATTGGGAAAGTATTTTTAAAAATGTACTACTAAGCACAGTAAACATCTGATTCTGACTTTCACGGGAGAGCATATCCATGGAAAAATAGTACTAGGGGACTGACTCCATCCCGCAGTCATGATTATCTCAAATTAAAAGACTTCAAATGGTCTTGCAGTGTTGGATCATCCTAGCCCTGCAAGCGTTTTTGTATATTGATGTTTGTTTAGTCAGCTGTGACTACCCACGGGCTGTTTACAATACAACGCTCATGCTTTGTCACAGCAGAAGCCCTGCACTCGTTACTGGTGTGAAGCAAGGCCCAGGCACTCCGGCATTACTGCCCAGGGTAAAGTCTCAATTGATAAACATGACCCAGACCAGAATGCACCCCCTCTATTCTCTCGGTCTTTGATCTCTCTGCTTCTCTGTTGCCTACTGAAGCTGAGAGGTGAAGATCTTATCAAGTGGTTGTTTTCTTCTGTTTGAGGAATATGTCTAAAGCTGTGGAGTCTGCTGTGACTTAAGTGTCTTTCTTCATGTGTGTTATGAATAATTTTGTGTGTGTGTGTGCCAACCCTGATGTGTTACAATTGAATGCTACTGTGTCGGTGTTATGGTGAGTGCAGGTCTATTATATTGGGTCTAATGTAAAATCCCTCATCTGTTCTCCAAAACATTGTGATGTTTATCCTTTCATATTGGCACAATCATCCTCAGTGGTCCTTTAACTGTACGCAGTGGGCAATTAAGGTTTGTCCTATATATAAATATGACACTTATGTATATAATTTTCAATACATTTGCTAACATTTCTAAAAACATGTTTTTGCTTTGTCATTATGAGGTATTGTGTGTAAATTTGAGGATTTTTTTTATTTAATTCATTTTAGAATAAGGCTGTAACGTAACAAGATATGGAAAAATTCAATGGGTCTGAATGGTTTCCCTAATCTGTTCTCCAAAACAGTGTGATATTTATCCTCTCATATTGGCAAAATCATACTCAGTGCTCCTTTAACTGTACGCAGTGGGCGATCAGGGTTTCCCTTATATTTAAATCCTTGCCGCCACTCCCAAAAATGTGATACAAAAATAGCAATTCAGGATGGTAAAATATTTGCAGTGCAAATTTAAATGACTAAAACCAGATATAAAATATGTATAAAAGATAATGGACTGTGTAGTGGAGGGCTAAAGGACTGTGTTATTCTAAGGTTTCTGGTATGGGCGTGTTCGCCTCGGCATCGGTCAGAACGCATTGATGGGAAGACAGTTAATGGTTGGCTTGTAGTTTACTTGAAGATAGACAGTATATAACACCACAGTATGTACAGTGCCTTCAGAAAGCATTCATACCCTTTGACTTTTTCCGCATTTTGTTGTGTTACAGCATGAATTTAAGGGTTGTGAAGCTCTTACAGATTTACCCAGAAAGACTTCCAGCTGTAATCGCTGCCAAACGCAAAGTGTTGTCTCAGGGGTGTGAATACCTATGTAAATTAGATATACATTTCTAAAAACAGGTTTTTGCTTTGTCATTATGAGGTGTTTTGTGTAGATTGGGGTGGATTTTTTTGTGTGGAAAAAAAAGATTTAATCCATTATGGATTAAGGCTGTAACGTAACGTGTCACGTAAAGTGGAAAAAGTCAAGGGATTTGAATACTTTCGGAATTCGGAAATAATCAGACCCCTTTTTTGCAAATGTATGAAGTAGAGGTCGACCGATTAATCGGAATGGCCGATTAATCGGGGCCGATTTCAAGTTTTCATAACAATCGGAAATCGGTATTTTTGGGCATCGATTTGCCGATTTTATTTTATTTTTTTAAACACACCTTTATTTAATCTTTATTTAACTAGGCAAGTCAGTTAAGAACAAATTCTTATTTTCAATGACGGCCTAGGAACGTTCTGGCTCGTTCAGGGGCAGAACGACAGATTTTTAACCTTGTCAGCTCGGGGGATCCAATCTTGCAACCTTACAGTTAACTAGTCCAATGCTCTAACACCTGATTACATTGCACTCCACGAGTAGCCTGCCTGTTACGCTAATGCAGTAAGCTAAGGTAAATTGCTAGCTAGCATTAAACTTATCTTATAAAAAACAATCAATCAATGACTGTCATTGCTCCAATGTGTACTCAACCATAAACATCAATGCCTTTCTTAAAATCAATACACAAGTATATATTTTTAAAACTGCATATTTAGCTAAAAGAAATCCAGGTTAGCAGGCAATGTTAACCAGGTGAAATTGTGTCATTTCTCTTGCGTTCATTGCACGCAGTCAGGGTATTTGCAACAGTTTGGGCCGCCTGGCTCTTTGCGAACTAATTTGCCATAATTGTAGGTAATTATGACATAACATTGAAGGTTCTGCAATGTAACAGGAATATTTAGACTCATGGATGCCACCCGTTAGATAAAATACGGAACGGAATAAACGTTTTGTTTTCGAGGTGATAGTTTCCGGATTAGTCAAAGGTATATGGTTTAGAGAGAAATAGTCGACGCGTTATAATTCCTGTAATAACTTGAGGCTGAACTTGAAAGGCGTTCCTTCGTTATTTTACCGTTCATGTCTTCCATAGAGAATGTCTTGATCTACTTCAAATAAGGTCTGTGTTTCGCGGAGGAGCAGACTGACAGGGGACCATGCAGACAAGCTCTGCTTTCTGCACTACAACCCAAAACTTCTTAACTGGGAATATTGAAGACCGATGAAAGCTCGTGGTTCGTTTTAACATATGTTCTCATGTTATTTGATACTAAATAGATTTTATTTATGTATTATATTAAGTTAAAAATAAAAGTTTTAATTTCTCATTCAGTATTGTTGCAATTGTCATTATTACAAAAATGTGTGTGTGTATGATATGTATATATATATATATATAAATACATATATATATATTTGTTTTTTTAAATCGTCCCGATTAATCGTTATCGGCTTTTTTTGTCCTCCAATAATCGGTATCGGTATCGGCGTTGAAAAATCATAATTGGTCGACCTCTAGTATGAAGAATAAAAAACTGAAACATCACATTTACGTAAGTATTCAGACCCTTTACTCAGTACTTTGTTGAAGCACCTTTGGCAGCGATTAGAGCCTTAAGTTTTCTTGGGTATGAGTTTCTCCCATTCTTCTCCGCAGATCCTCTCAAGCTCTGTCAGGTTGGATGTGGAGCATAGCTGAACAGCTATTTTCAAGTCTCTCCAGAGATGTTCGATCGGGTTCAAGTCTGGGCTCTGGCTGGGCCACTCAAGGACATTCAGAGACTTGTCCCGAAGCCACTCCTGCATTGTCTTGGCAGTGTGCTTAGGGTCGTTGTCCTGTTGGAAGGTGAACCTTCACCCCAGTCTGAGGTCCTGAGGACTCTGGAGCAGGTTTTCATCAAGGATCTCTCCGTACTTTGCTCCGTTCATCTTTCCCTCGATCCTGATTAGTCTCCCAGTCACTGCCGCTGAAAAACATCACCACAGCACGATGCTGCCACCACCATGCTTCACCGTAGGGATGGTGCCAGGTTTCCTCCAGACGTGATACTTGGCATTCAGGCTGAAGAGTTCAATCTTGGTTTCATCAGACTAGAGAATCTTGTTTCTCATGGTCTGACAGTCCTATGTGCCTTTTACTGAGTGGCTTCCATCTGGCCACTCTACCATAAAGGCCTGATTGGTGGAGTCCTGCAGTGATGGTTGTCCTTCTGGAAGGTTCTCCCATCTCCACAGAGGAACTCTGGACCTCTGTCAGAGTGACCATTGGGTTCTTGGTCACCTCCCTGATCAAGGCCCTTCTCCCCCGACTGCTCAGTTTGGCCGGGCGGCCAGCTCTAGGAAGAGTCTTGGTGGTTTCAAGCTTCTTCCATTTAAGAATGATGGAGCGCACTGTGTTCTTGGGGACCTTCAATGCTGCAGACATTTTTTGGTACCCTTCCCTAGATCTGTGCCTCGACACAATCCTGTCTCGGAGCTCTACGAACAATTCCTTTGACCTCATGGCTTGGTTTTTGCTCTGACATGCACTGTCAACTGTAGGACCTTATATAGACAAGTGTGTGTGCCTTTCCAAATCACCGGAAACACTCGAGGCTGTAATCACTGCCAAAGGTGCTTCAACAAAGCACTGAGTAAAGGATCTGAATACTTATGTAAATGTTATATTTCAGATTTATATTTAATACATTTGCTAAATGTCCTAAAGAACATTTTTTTGCGTTGTCATTATGGGTTATTGATGAGGGGAAAAACCCATTTCATCAATTTTAGAATAAGGCTGTAACGTAACAAAATGTGGAAAATTCAAGGTGTCTGAATACTTCCGAATGCACTGTATATTTGTAGCATTTGGGTTTTTCAATTAGGTAAATGCAGATGGGCAACCCAATGCTTCAACTATGCTGCATCAGTTGGGCTACGGTTATAATGCTTTTAAGTGGAAATTATATTTCAGATGGTGTCAACATCATTTCATTTTCACTCATTTTGGAGTATAATGTCCTTTTTAGCAAAAGTTGATAAAACGAGATTGCTCAATGGCAGGGATACAGAATGTCTGGCTGGCGTCCTACTGTATCTACATCCTAAAGCGGTCTACTCAGGCTGGATAGAACTAAAACAGTATGGCACTTGTAGTGTGTTTGTGGTGGTTCTGTGGAATCCGTGTTGTTTACACCGCAGTCCACTAACTCCTCCCGCCTGGCGTGACGAGCCCTCGGCAGTGACCCCTGCGAAAGCACCCCCGTTTCGCCAGAGTGCCACCGGGGATTGTGGGAAAACAGGTTGCTGGTTTTAATGAGTGTGTGTAATGGGTGGTGTGGTAAAAAGCCCCCTGCTGTTCCTCTTCTCTCCAGGCTAATGATGTCTGCCACTCCATTCAATTAAGGAGGGAAAGAGGTCACTAAAAGGCTTACCTCGTAGACCAGCCCACTCTGTTCCAGAGCGTGTGTTTGTGTGTCTGGTGGTGGTGGTGGTGGGGGGGGGGGTCTATTGATTAAGACCTTAGCCACAGATCCTCTCTGCACGTCCTCTGCTCAGAACTTTGTACCCCCCCTACCGTAAACTAATTAGAAAGTTATTAATGCAGCTAATGTTTTAGGCTTTCAATGACCTTTTAAAAGACTCCCCTAGCTTGGTTGTTTTTGTTTATTGGACTTGAACTATAGAAATGTCAAACTTTCTTTTCATCTTTGTTTCAGATTTTTTTGATGTAAGCCAATGTTTCATGTTGTTGTTGAGGTTGCTGCTGTTGTTCAGGTATAAGCCTCAATAAATTTATGAGGACAGATCTATTCAGTGCTACCACTATCAATCATAATTGTACTGGCATAATCATTTTTTTCAAAAATCATCAATAATAAGGATTATTATTGGTGCAAAAAGGGGAAGGCTGAAAACCCTTTTCTCATTCCACTCACTCCATACCCAGCAGGGACCGTTTGTCAAATTGATACTTTAACATTTTATTTTGCACTTAAGACAATATTAAACCTTGAATATATAATTCATTTGTTTTCTCCCAAAACATGGCTCAAGGTTGCACCATAATTTGAAATAATTTTTCGAACAAAAAGCCTCTTGACGGCATTCACCCACCAAAGTTACCAATATTCCGAAAGCTCATTTTTTATCTGTCACATTCGTTTGCCAGTGATGGCCGCTGACACCTTGCCTCATTGAGAACCCCCCCCACACACACACATCTCCTCCATTCCTCCTCCTGGCTTTTGCTCATGGCGATTCTATTTGAGAATTTGTGGTGTTTCCGTAGTCCACACTTGTCCTTGACTGACCCATCCATTTTAGTTATCCACCTTTCGCTCCCCCTCCCTCCCTCCCTCCCTCCCTCCCTCCCTCCCTCCCTCCTTCCTTCCATTCTCTTTTATTAGTTATTTGTGTAAATTTTTCTCACTTCCTCTTCCCCCCTACTATTTATACTAATAGACAGTATCACTCCATTATCTCTCTCCCTTACCCACTTCTCATTTCTTTCTCCCTTTGCTTCTCTTCCTCTCCACAACCTTTCTCTTGTTCACTCACCTTGTTCACTCTCCTTTCCTGATTTTCTATCTCCTCTCTTTCTCTTTCTGACCGTGTGTTTCTCTCTGTCTGTTTTGTCTGACCAGGAGCTGGTGGGGAGTAACCCTCCTCAGAGGAACTGGAAGGGAATTGCGATCGCCCTGTTGGTCATTCTGGTCATCTGCTCCCTGATCGTCACCTCGGTCATCCTGCTGACACCAGGTAGGTGGGGAGTGGTAAGGAGGGGAGGGAAGACTCCCGTACGATATGGTATAAAAGGAAAAAACACAACAATACACGTGTTGAACAATACACGTGTTGTTGTACAGGGTCAGCCATAGTAGTATGGCGCCCCTGGAGCAAATTAGGGTTAAGTGCCTTGCTCAAGAGCACATCGACAGATTTTTTCTAACATGCACCCTGGGTCACAATGTTTTACATGTCTCAGAGTATTGCTCTGATAGGTGCAGTGCAGTTGCCTTGTACTCTCCCGTAACCACAAAACATATTCACTGCATGTAGTTGGAGAGTCCTGCGTATGTGCACTTTCACACAAACACAATTTACAGTGTTACATATAGTGCCCCAGTCTCTCACAGGTACACTTATAAAACCGTCACACACAGTAGCATATATTTATACCCAGACCCTCACTGGTATAGCACAAACCCCCGCAGCGCCTGCAAGATCTATTCAATTATTATTATTATTGGGGA
Organism: Salvelinus fontinalis; assembly: GCF_029448725.1. Classification (NCBI taxonomy): domain Eukaryota; kingdom Metazoa; phylum Chordata; class Actinopteri; order Salmoniformes; family Salmonidae; genus Salvelinus; species Salvelinus fontinalis. The sequence continues at coordinate 18,894,551 of NC_074671.1, read as the reverse complement.
GGGGGGAGTTCGGCCCCCCAGATAGCATATGAAAACTTCACAAGCCATGATTTTTTAGGGGGAATTACAGGAAATTATCTTTAAACTGCTACATTTTCTCTCAGCCTCATGGCAAAATGTGAAGATTAGCAGGAAATTAGCTCTAAAACGGCAACATTTTCTATGCCTTACGACTCAAACTGAATTCTTACGTAATTCTATGTTCACTACATACTTCAGTCTGAGACTGCCAACATTAAAGTTGTTTGTGGTGATGTCAAAATGAGGGGTGTTGTACAAAACAAAAGCATGAGCAATTGGATCATCTCTAACCAATCAGAGTAAGCCAATGACACATTTTCAAAAGGCCGCTTTACCCACGTGTGTTATTGGTCTGGCACAACCCATCGGTTTCTGGGACCAATCAGAACGGTTAGAATGTGTTTGCATTCTAGAAATCGTCGAGGAGGTTTCTCAGAACCAGACTCATTGCGGAGAAGAAGCTAACGTCCGTGGGCGTGGCGTAGCGTTTGGCCGGACCATGAACTTTGGGTAGCCAGGCAAGTATTTTCTCTCAGCCTCATGGGAAAATACGTAAAATAGCATGAGATTAGCTATAAAATGGCAAATTTTTCTCTCTGACCCATGGCAAAGGGAAAAAAAAAAAAAAAAAAAAAAATGAATAGTCATATTTTTTTGCGAGCGCCGCACAAACCTGCGCTACGCCTCTGCGGACATGCTTCGATACTTGCTTCTATCCTTTTAATTCCAAGATGGCATAGCAGTCAGACGTCATTTGTCCTCGTCTTGTCATGTCCCGTGTATATATATATTACATATTTTCTTCGCATATCTTTTTATATATATTATTTTTTCTTCTAAAAACTCAACTTTAAAACAATCCTGCAACCCGCCTCACCAATTAAAAATATATAAATATATTATTCACCTCAAATCTGAAATCCACAACAGAAGCTAGCCAGAAGCTAGCCAGTTCACTGGCTAACGTTAGTATTCAGCTAACCACGGTTGGCGGTCATCAGCTATCCTTTAGCTCGAAAAGCTATCGCCAGTTTTGTACAACGTGACTCAGACCAGAGCATACCGAACCTATTTTCTCTCCATATCCCCGGATTTCTACCGCAAGCTCAGTGTCACGCCCTGACCATAGATTGCTTTGTATGTTTTTATTTTTTGTTTGGTCAGGTTGTGATGTGGGTGGGCATTCTATATTTGTATGTCTATGTTGTCTATTTCTTTGTGTTTGGCCGTGTGTGGTTCTCAGAGGCAGCTGTCTATCGTTGTCTCTGATTGAGACAATATTAAGGTATCCTGTTTTCCCACTGAGTTGTGGGTGATTATTTTCTGTTTAGTGTGTGTCGTCACCTTACAGAACGGTTCGTTTGTCGTCTTTTGTTGTTTTGTTTAGTGTTCAGTTTATTTGATTTAAAATATGAACACTTACCACGCTGCACCTTGGTCCTCTTCTCCTTCTCCCGACGACGTCCGTTACACTCTGGACATTTACACCTGGATCTTGCAGCTAGCTAGCTGCTATCCGAGTGACTATTGGCTTACGTCGGTCTCGGAGCAAACATCAATTATAGCTAGCCAGCTGAAGAGTTCCATCAGCCACTCCTGGGCTACAATCACCTATCCGGACCCGTTTTACTGCCGATACAGAGCCCCACCGGGCCTTCACGACTGGACTACCGACGTTATCTGCCCGATGGAGTTATCCAAATGGCCCCTCCGTCGCGACGTAACCTGAATGCCCATCTGCGGCCCGCTAATCGTTAGTTGTCTTATCGGCTGCTATCTGAATAGGTCTATCGGACTATTTTCTTGGGTCACTATAACTATATCTATTTTGCCAATTGGATTGTTCCCCTCTACCACACTGAACCCCACTAATCTACCGACGGAAACGCACGAGGTGGCTAAAAACAGACCTCCATCCTCTGCCAGCTTGCTACCCATGGCCCGGCTAGCTGTCTGAATCGCCGTGACCACAACCAACCTCACTACTCACTGGACCCTTATGATCACTCGGCTAAGCATGCCTCTCCTTAATGTCAATATGCCTTGTCCATTGCTGTTCTGGTTAGTGTTTATTGGCTTATTTCACTGCTCATTATAGCTTATCCAACCTTTCATTTCCACCACCCACACATGCGATGACATCACCTGGTTTCAATGATGTTTCTAGAGACAATATCTCTCTCATTATCACTCAATGCCTAGGTTTACCTTCACTGTATTCACATCCTACCATATCTTTGTCTGTACATTATACCTTGAAGCTCTTTTATCGCCCCCAGAAACCTGCTCCTTTTACTCTCTGTTCCAGACATCCTAGACGACCAATTCTCATAGATTTTAGCCGTACCCTTGTCCTACTCCTCCTCTGTTCCTCTGGTGATGTAGAGGTGAATCCAGGCCCTGCAGTGCCTAGCTCCACTTCTATTCCCCAGGCGCTCTCTTTTGATGACTTCTGTAACCGTAATAGCCTTGGTTTCATGCATGTTAACATTAGAAGCATCCTCCCTAAGTTTGTTTTATTCACTGCTTTAGCACACTCTGCCAACCCGGATGTCCTAGCCGTGTCTGAATCCTGGCTTAGGAAGACCACCAAAAATTCTGAAATCTCCATCCCCAACTACAACATTTTCACCTCTCTATAAACAGGTCTCTCGCCGTTGCCGCCTGCTATAGACCACCCTCTGCCGCCAGCTGTGCTCTGGACACCATATGTGAACTGATTGCCCCCCATCTATCTTCAGAGCTCGTGCTGCTAGGTGACCTAAACTGGGACATGCTTAACACCACAGCCATCCTACAATCTAAGCTTGATGCCCTCAATCTCACACAAATTATCAATGAACCTACCAGGTACCACCCCAAAGCCGTAAACACGGGCACCCTCATAGATATCATCTTAACCAACTTGCCCTCTAAATACACGTCTGCTGTTTTCAACCAAGATCTCAGCGATCACTGCCTCATTGCCTGCAGCCGTAATGGGTCAGCGGTCAAACGACCTCCACTCATCACTGTCAAACGCTCCCTGAAACATTTCAGCGAGCAGGCCTTTCTAATCGACCTGGCCCGGGTATCCTGGAAGGATATTGACCTCATCCCGTCAGTAGAGGATGCCTGTTTTTTTTTTTAAATGCCTTCCTCACCATCTTAACTTCTCTAGGGTAGGTGAGACGCTAACGTCCCACCAGGCCAACATCCGGTGAAACTGCAGAGAGCTAACATTTTAAATACACCATTCGTTGCATTAAACATTCTTGTAAATACATGTATCTTACATCATTTAAAAGATGAACGTCTTATTAATCCAGCCGCTGTGTCAGATTTCAAAAAGGTTTACTGCAAAAGCAAATATGCGATTTTCTGAGGACGGCGCCCCACATACACAAGTATTACTAGCATTTTCCAACCAAGCATTAGCGTCACAAAAGTCAGAAATAACAATAAAATAAATCGCTTACCATTGAAGATCTTCCTCTGGTGGCAATGCCAAGTGTCCTAACTGCACAGTGAATGTTCGTTTTGTTTGATAAAATACATTTTTATAGCCTAACACGAAACATTTGTAAACCGGTTGCGTTGTGATTTCCCTCTCATTCAACTTTGGACGAAGCATTCATGGTAATTACACACACTAAACAAATGTTTATCCAGTCATGGTTGGTTTCATTGCAATCCTCTGGTTGTTACTAACACAACCATACATGATGGCTCTTTTCCCGGGACGTATTGACCGAAACAAACCCATTTGAAGACACCAATCAATGACCTCATTGCGCACCAATGGTAGGACCGGTCTATCGTTGATTGACTGTATTTTGGCCCAATGACCACTGATCATCTTGAAATCTAGCTTTGAGGATAGCCAATGAGCTGAGGTAAACGACAATATGTAATGGTTATATGTTTGAAGACCAGCCTTTGTCGTAAACTCTGGCGTAAAAGAGGTTCATTCGCCATTGCAAATCCTACTTGACGGAGCCACGAGTGTTACGCATCGTAGTACATATTCAATAGCATTTTCAACAAGTGTATATATTTAAATTATGGTGAATAAATCAGGAAAAGCTAAAACAAAGTCTAGGTATACAGATTTAACCCAAATTATAGAGGAAATTGATAGAGACAGCCCCCCATCTCACAGCTAGCCTTCAGGGAGCTGCTCATCCAAGAGCTTGCTAGCTACAGCAAGTCCACTGCAGCACCTTCTGCTCCGTCAACCAGTGGTGTTCACCTGCCCAGATTCATCTCTGCAGGCATGAATGTGCCTCAGGGCAAAAAGGGCCCAGTGGGGAGGAGACGTTGTGCCCTTTGTCACAGGAAATGCCCCATCACCTGCACCACCTGTTCAGTAAGCCTCTGCTTTACAGCAGAAAGAGACTGCTATGGGCCATGGCACCAGCAGCACAATATTGTGTAGAGGACTGAGGGTCTTCACAATATTTATCTATTTATTTATTTATAAAAAATACAATATTATAAATAGAAAATGTGTAAATAGTTACCCTTGTTATTTGTTTGCTTATTATTATTTATTTATTTTATTATTATTTTCATATATGAATATATATATATATATTTATTTTGTTGGTGTGTGTTAGAATAGCATTTATGTATTTTGTATATAGTTATTTCCTTCAAAATGTATCACTGTACCAATTCGGCCACTTGGGTACATTTGGGTACATTTGTGTGGGACACCTGCGTGACTTCATGCTCAATGTCATGTAGCTCGCTCATTTTTGAAGTTATCTGTCTAAAACTTTGCTCAGCTATTGTTGCCATCTTATGTTCTTCATTCAAATTATCCACAGCATCCTATCTGTATGTTTGGCTGTTCTTGGTCATTTGAAAGATGATGCAGCAACAATAAAAAACAGAAAACGTATGTTTAATTCCTTGTATTTTCTTCTACCAGATCTATTGTGTTATATTCTCCTACATTCAATTCACATTTCCATAAAATTCAGAGTGTTTCCTTTCAAATGATACCAAGAATATGAATTATCCTTGCTCCTGGGCCTGAGCTACAGGCAGTTAGATTAGGGTATGTCTTTAGGCGGAAATTGAGAAGAAGCGGGGGTACCCCAAAGAAGTTAAATAAGCATGCCCCATTCAAGAAATTTAGAACCAGGAACAGATAAAGCCCATGGATCTCTCCAGACCTGACTGCCTGTAACGTCCTGACCAGAGTTCTTATGTGTTTTGCTTGTTTAGTGTTGGTCAGGACGTGAGCTGGGTGGGAATTCTATGTTGTGTGTCTAGTTAGTCTGTTTCTGTGTCCAGCCTAATATGGTTCTCAATCAGAGACAGCTGTCAATCGTTGTCCCTGATTGAGAATCATATATAGGTGGCTTGTTTTGTGTTGGGGATTGTGGGTGGTTGTTTCCTGTCTCTGTGTTTGTATTCTGCACCAGATAGGACTGTTTCGGTTTGCCACATTTTGTTATTTTGTTCATTGTAAGTGTTCACTGTTTTTGTTTAATTAAACATGTTGAGCACTGGCTACGCTGCGTGTTGGTCCGATCCCTGTTTCACCCTCTCTTATAGTGAAGAGAGGGAAGGCTGCCGTTACACTGCCCTTAACCAACACAAAAACATCCTATGGCGTTCGGCATTAGCATTGAACAGCCCCCGTGATATGCAACTTTTCAGGGAAGTTAGAAACCAATATACACAGGCAGTTAGAAAAGCCAAGGCTAGCTTTTTCAAGCAGAAATTTGCTTCCTGCAACACAAACTCAAAAAAGTTCTGGGACACTGTAAAGTCCATGGAGAATATGAACACCTCCTCCCAGCTGCCCACTGCACTGAGGATAGGAAACTCTGTCACCACATATAAATCCACTATAATTGAGAATTTCAATAAGCATTTTTCTACGGCTGACAATGCTTTCCACCTGGCTACCCCTACCCCGGGCAACAGCACTGCAACCTCCCACAAAAACTCGCCCAAGCCTTCCCCATTTCTCCTTCTCCCAAATCCAGTCAGCTGATGTTCTGAAAGAGCTGCAAAATCTGGACCCCTACAAATCAGCTGGGCTAGACAATTTGGACCCTTTCTTTCTAAAATGATCTCCCGAAATTGTTGCAACCCCTATTACTAGCCTGCTCACCCTCTCTTTCGTGTCGTCTGATATTCCCAAAGATTGGAAAGCAGCTGCGGTCATCCCCCTCTTCAAAGGGGGGGGACACTCTTGACGCAAACTGCTACAGACCTATATCTATCCTACCCTGCCTTTCTAAGGTCTTCGAAAGCCAAGTCAACAAACAGATTACCGGCCATTTCGAATCCCACCGCACCTTCTCCGCTATGCAATCTGGTTTCAGAGCTGGTCATGGGTGCACCTCAGCCACGCTCAAGGTCCTAAACGATATCTTAACCGCCATCGATAAGAAACAATACTGTGCAGCCGTATTCATTGACCTGGCCAAGGCTTTCGACTCTGTCAATCACCACATCCTCATCGGCAGACTCGATAGCCTTGGTTTCTCAAATGATTGCCTCGCCTGGTTCACCAACTGCTTCTCAGATAGAGTTCAGTGTGTCAAATCGGAGGGCCTGTTGTCCGGGCCTCTGGCAGTCTCTATGGGGGTGCCACAGGGTTAAATTATTGGGCCGACTCTCTTCTCTGTATACATCAATGATGTCGCTCTTGCTGCTGGTGAGTCTCTGATCCACCTCTATGCAGACGACACCATTCTGTATACTTCTGGCCCTTCTTTGGACACTGTGTTAACAACCCTCCAGACGAGCTTCAATGCCATACAACTCTCCTTCCGTGGCCTCCAACTGCTCTTAAATACAAGTAAAAGTAAATGCATGCTATTCAACCGATCGCTGCCTGCACCTGCCCGCCCGTCCAGCATCACTACTCTGGACGGTTCTGACTTAGAATATGTGGACAACTACAAATAGCTAGGTGTCTGGTTAGACTGTAAACTCTCCTTCCAGACTCACATCAAACATCTCCAATCCAAAGTTAAAACTAGAATTGGCTTCCTATTTCACAACAAAGCATCCTTCACTCATGCTGCCAAACATACCCTCGTAAAACTGACCATACTAGCGATCCTCGACTTCGGCGATGTCATTTACAAAATAGCCTCCAATACTCTACTCAATAAATTGGATGCAGTCTATCACAGTGCCATCTGTTTTGTCACCAATAATCCATATACTACCCACCACTACGACCTGTACGCCCTCGTTGGCTGGCCCTCGCTTCATACTCGTTGCCAAACCCACTGGCTCCAGGTCATCTACAAGACCCTGCTAGGTAAAGTCCCCCCTTATCTCAGCTCGCTGTTTACCATAGCAGCACCCACCTGTAGCACGCGCTCCAGCAGGTATATCTCTCTGGTCACCCCCAAAACCAATTCCTCCTTTGGCCGCCTCTCCTTCCAGTTCTCTGCTGCCAATGACTGGAACAAACTACAAAAATGTCTGAAACTGGAAACACTTATCTACCTCACTAGCTTTAAGCACCAGCTGTCAGAACAGCTCACAGATTACAGCACCTGTACATAGCCCATCTATAATTTAGCCCAAACAACTACCTCTTCCCCTACTGTATTTATTTACTTATTTTGCTCCTTTGCACCCCATTATTTCTATTTCTACTTTGCACATTCTTCCACTGCAAATCTACCATTCCAGTGTTTTAATTGCTATATTGTATTTACTTCGCCATCATGGCCTTTTTTTGCCTTAACTCCCTTATCTCACCTCATTTGCTCACATTGTATAAAGACTTATTTTCCTACTGTATTATTGACTGTATGTTTGTTTTACTCCATGTGTAACTCTGTTGTTGTATGTGTCGAACTGCTTTGCTTTATCTTGGCCAGGTCGCAATTGTAAATGAGAACTTGTTCTCAACTTGCCTACCTGGTTAAATAAAGGTGAAATAAAGAAAAAATTAAAATAAGCGGTGACATTCGCAGAAGGCGCACATATATTTTCCATAGACCTGGACTCCCTGGTCTTTCTTCTGAAGCCACTCTTAGCTTCTCTAACAGTCAGAATGACCTTTAAGATCTGTTTGGGAAGATTTACATGAAAAGCAAATCAATAGGCCATCTTTTTTTTAGCTCATGGAGCCCCTTGAAGTGCTTTTATATATAGAAGCCATATCACTATAACTGCCAATATATTGGAGGTATAACCAAGTTTCTGAGACAATAATCAGTTTTCCTTGGTTAAGTATTGACATGACTGGTAATTATTACAAATAGTTCCCCCTGGAATGGGATCAGGTCAAGAAAATGACTGCAACTTTGCTTTTGAATGTTTTGCTTGAAGTCGATTAAAAATAACTTTTGACATTCAACCAGATCCTTGTCATTTTCTTAATCTTGTGAAGAAAATGGATAACTGTAATTTTTCCTGTCTATTATTATATTTTCATAATCAAAACAGGTAGCCTTCCCCCCACGTTTCACTATAGTGTATATTCAGTGTTTCGAATCTGTAATTTAGCTTTGATAAAATATGTTCATTTGGATGTCAAATCCCATGTGGAACTGGCTAATCACATTGTTAATCACTAACACTCATTACCATGTAGGGCTGCTGTGTTCTTTTAATTACTTCTACTGGTGGAGTCTTTACAGTCAACATGTGGGCATACTGTATTTCCTAGCAGTTTTATCTGGACTTTTTGAAACCTTGATTTAGCATCCTAAAATATACTATAGTTTTTCAATATCCCTCTCAATATTTTTCAGCCGATGAATGGGCCCACCAAACCAACTGTTTCGAAGAGAAATGAGTTATGAGCATGAGTTATATGGCTTACCGTGAAAGGCATAAAGCACAGAAGACATTCAAGCTTTCATTAGCACAATTCTCAATCCATAGTAGTTTACAGGCAACTGAATCTGTAGTGAACTACCCAGTGGTAGATGGAGTACAATAGACCAACTTAAGCTGCAGCACTAGAGTACTGTACTGTACCAGATGCCAAAGGGTCTCACACCTTGTCAGCACCTACTGTAGTTGTGAACTGTTCTCCTCCTCTTCCTCTCATATTTTAAGAGCTGTATTTTTGAAACTGCTGTGAGGGGTGAAATGTAGAGGTGAAAGTGACAGGCTTCATGGAGTATCCGGGGATCGAACGCCGTCTGGGGCAATGTGTCTGGAGTTGGCAGTGCTAAACCATATTCTGGCACAAACTGTTCCCCTCTGCCTTTGCCTTTTCTAGTCTCAGACTCCCTCACACCCTCTGTCCATTTGGGTTGCCAGTACTGGCCTGCCTTCTGGAACAGAGAGGGACAGTGGGAGTCCGAAGGGGCTGTGGAGACTGGACAGGTGGCATCTCCAGCTTGCATCCCTCCCTAAATCCTCCCCCGCCTCCCTCACAACTCCTACAGTGTGCCCAAGCAGAACTCGCGTTTATGGTCCAAGTCTTTTCACAAACGGAATCCCACTGGGCTCTCACAGACTGCCCATTCCTGGGCGTTTGGAGGGCTATTTGATCAAATGGTATTATAAAAAATCCCTTGGTTAATAAAAATAGGCTTTAGGAAACTTTGTGGATTAATTAGCTATGCACGACAACCCAAAACAAATAGCGGATGATGGGGCTGAGTGATTCTGCACTTCTGTTCTTCATCTGGCTTTCTCCAATTATTTAAAGTGATTCCTTGAAGACCAATACATTGCTTTGACTGAGTGTGGTGTATTTTTTAAGGATTATGTTTCTGAGATGGGAGTCCAATTCCCTGAACATACTGCACAACCTGTAGTTCAGTTGTGCAAATAGATCCTGCAGCAAAATCACTGCTTCCACCTGGTAACACGCCCCTTGCTATTCTGAAACTATTCTGTACTGCTCATTGCAGAAAATAGTCATTTAAACAAGACAACTGATCCATCTGTACCCCAGAGTTACAGTAAAGGAGGATGAATGTGGTTATGCATTGAGATGGCAGGTCTTCTCCCACTCACGAACAGAAGTTTGTTGATACATGTTTCCCCCGCCAAACATCAGGGTAAAAACACTGGCTCCTGACAAGCACTTTGTTTTCACAACCTTAACTTCCCTCTTCACTCACAATGACAAGTCACAGATCGATCTGTACCACAGGGATGGCACATGCTCCTAACGTCAATACAAGTGGGTCAAGGTTTCTCCACTGTCTTTCGGGGTTGGAGTATTTCTGTGACTGAGGAGTGACATGCTGACTGACTGACTGGCTGATATGCTGACTGACTGGCTGACATGCTGACTGACTGGCTGACATTCTGACTGATTAACTGACATGCTGACAGCTCATTGAGGTCGTCAGAGGAGAAAATAGACCCATCCAGTCATTGGAGCTGCTGCTCTTGTATACCCCTTGTCTCCAGCTCTTCCTGGGAAAGGCAGTTACTGGCCTAGAATAGGTACTTCTGTCACTGTACACTGACCCCTGCAATCATACAGAACTCAAGTGGCAGGCTGGCTAGAATTCTAAGAAAGTGTTATTTCTGGATGTTTGGAGGAGGAAAATACATGGGTTTTATGTGGTTTCAGTTGCCTACTGTTTGTTTTTATTTCCTGTTCATTTTTGGTCTTATCTGTAAGAGATTGACGCTCATAATATATAATTATATAACTTTGTCATATCATTTTTTTATATTAATATGGCTGCAGGTTATAGTTCCTGATAAAGGAAAGCTGATATGGCTTGTAAAAAATGTAACACAATTAGGAACTCAAATCTCAACAGACCTCCAGTCTTAAGTAGATGCACACACAGACACACACACACGCTCACAAATGCACACACATTGACATACACAACATACAATTTATGTAACATTTTTACAAACATCCAATCCATGTACATTCCAACACAGATGCAGTATGATTGGGTTACAGGGACCACTTTTGTGTTGGTGTGACTGCGCGTTGGTGTGTGTTAATAAGGCAATTTGCTTCTGAAATCCCCGGAGAGGGAACATGTGTGGCACAGAGTCTTGTGTTCAAATTGGGCGCGACAGGCGGCCACAACACATTGGTTGTGACTGCTTGCGTGGTGATCCTTTGAGAGGACTCGTGTAGATTGTCTCGGAACCTCCCGTGAGCTGTCTTGGTGAAGGGACTGGCCTTGTTCAAATAATTCAGCAATGCATCCTTCCTCTCTACCTTTCTTGAAGTAATCAATGATTTTAATTGATTATATTTGTGTCAGTAGGGGCCTCCCGAGTAGCACAGTGGTCTAAGGCTCTGCATCGTAGTGCTAGCTGTGCCACTAGAGATCCTTGTTCGAGTCCAGGCTCTGTCGCAGCCGGCCGCAACCGGGAGACCCATGGGGCGGCACACAATTGGCCCAGCGTCGTCCAGGTTAGGGGAGGGTTTGGCCGGCAGGGATGTTCTTGTCCCATCACGCTCTAGCGACTCCTGTGGCGGGCCAGGCGCAATGCACGCTGACATGGTCGCCAGGTGTACGGGTGTTTCCTCTGACACATTGGTGCGGCTGGCTTCTGGGTTAAGCGAGCATTGTTTCAAGAAGCAGTGCGGCTCGGCTGGGTTGTGTTTCGGAGGACGCACGGCTCTCGACCTTCGCCTCTCCTGAGTCCGTACGAGAGTTGCTACGATGGGACAAGACCGTAACTATCAATTGGATACCTAGAAATTGGGGAGACTTTTTTTTTTAAAGTGACAGTAAGAGGGTGATAACCTTGCTTTCATCTATACAGTCACTTATAGATCTGTGTTTACCTCCAGGAAACAAGGGAGGAAAGACTCATTTCTGAACACGGACATTATCACCAAGGGAACAGGGAAAGATGTGACATAAGAGACTCTGTATGAACAATTGTCCTCAGACCCAGCCCTGTGTGTGTGTGTGTGTGTGTGTGTGTGTGTGTGTGTGTGTGTGTGTGTGTGTGTGTGTGTGTGTGTGTGTGTGTGTGTGTGTGTGTGTGTGTGTGTGTGTGTGTGTGTGTGTGTGTGTGTGTGTGTGTGTAATCTTTTCATTTGTGAAAGTATGCATGTGTTGAATGACCACGATGACAATGAATATTTATCTGTGTACATGCTTTTCTCTGAAGGTTGACGTTTATTGAGATGGGTCTTGTCCTGAAGGTGGAACTGAGCGATTTCCGCTAAATGGGCCATCTGCAAAGTCAAAATTGGCTATATTGTAAAAAATCTGGAAAACAAAAATGATTTTAGGGTTAGGTTTAAAATCTGATTTTAGGAACACTCTGCAGAGTTGCCTCCAGAACAAGATTTATGGCAAAAAATAATAACCTTCTCGGTGTGCCTTTTCCACCTCTCTCACCCTCCTACATTCCCATGCACACCTTCATGGCGCCACACTCACATCACTCTTGCACACGTCTTAAATAGCTATTAAGCTCCAGCACGCTTGTGAATTTAAGATGCAGAACATATTAATATTTATCTCATTGCAGGTAGGGAGGGGGTGGATGGTGGAGGAAAGATATGATTGAACCAGTAACGGAAAAAAGCCCAAGCATATTTAATAGGCCATTCCCAACGGGTAGCCAGACCCCATGCTGGTTTCATCTCCTTCTTCATCTCTTCGCCTCATCTCTCCCCCAGCTCCGCACACGGTGGGGCTCCAGAGCTCGGCATGCTAGCACAGATTCAAGACTAGAAAATAATTCTAACTGTCTTGGCCAAACAAGGTTAGCGTTTAGCGCCGAACGCCGTTACTTTAAAAACCCAGGGGAACAGCTTAAATGGATTTACAATTTTATCTTCAAATGCACTTTTCTCTGACTTTGCCTTTGGACACAATAAAGAAAGGTTGAGGTTTTCTGACCTAACATTGTTATCTGTTCTGAAGTAGTACTTCTATGTAATAAAAGGGCAGAAAAGATTGCTTCTATTATTGCAACCTGTGCGAGAGCATCAAGTGATGGGGTTTTGGTACCGAAAATATGATTTTGTCTCAGGTTGCTTCAAACTTAGTGTCACTTCACTCAGCAATAAACTGACCTCAAAACGCTTGTTTGATTAAGTGAATTCTAAAAGCAATATTTGATGATTCCTTTAAACATTTAATTTGTCCTATGACCTTTCATATGCATTACATTGGTCTTCATCAGATGTCCATGTCCTGCAGTAGAAGAGTCACTACTGTAAATATTCCCTCCAAGGTTTAGCTACAATTCCCTCATCTACAGACCACCTCCTTATTCTCTCCAAGTGAGTGAATATCTCCGCTATGGAAACCAAATAAAACAAATCGGTTATTGCATTAAGAAGCCTTTTGGACCTAGACTTGGTGCTCCGGTACCACTTGCCGTACGGTAGCAGAGAGAACAGTCTATGACTAGGGTAGCTGGAGTCGTGTCACAGTAACCATATGCACAAAAACCGCCGCCCGCTTTGAGTAAGAAATCATGAATGTATTTACGTGAAATGCCTGGGTTCGCCGGCGATCTCTCTTTCCTTCCATTCTCTCTTGAAGAGGCTTCTTTGAAGATAGGCTAGCCAGTCATATCGACGGTTTGAGCAGAGTAACAGGATGGTCCTACTTAAATTCACTTTCGAAGATACTTTACATAGGACAGCTAATCAGCCGTACCAGTGATTGTCCGGCAGATGAGTTTATCGTCTCTACCTCGTGTTGAGATTCAAAGTTCAAACCACTTTAAACGTGCAGCTGCAGCTTCATGTCTTTCTGGTCTAATGTGTTTTTTCTTAACACATAATTCATGCATTTTTCTCAAAAGGGGCAGATCCGACAGGCGGACACGCTCTCTGACCTCACTCGGTGTGGTGATTACTCACTGTGCAAAGTTATTTAAAAAAAATCTCTCTTACAGCTTCTCAAATCACATCCCTCTCTTAACAAAAACACTCATCATTTTTCATATTACATGCACAACGCAGAGTATGGACACTTCGTATATGTAGTCGGTATACTTTCCAAGTTACAGTATTTCCTTTATAACATTTTTAATGACGTCACAAAATAACTAAGAAAATTACATTAGTTCTATGTTAGAAATATTGTTCCAGTATTCGTTGTTAGAATTTCAGCTGGAAAAAGTTTGTTGGAACAAAGAACATTCTGGCAGATAGCCTAGTGGTTAGAGCCTTGGGCCAGTAACCGAAAGGTTGCTCGATCGAATCCCCAAGCTGACAAGGTAAAAATCTGTTCTACCCCTTAACCTCTCTGGGATATGTGGGACGCGTCCCACTTGGCCAGTAGCCAGGGGAAATGTAGAGCGCCAAATTCAAAAAAAATTATATAAAATCAAACTTTCATTAAATCACACATGTAAGATACCAAATTAAAGCTACACTCGTTGTGAATCCAGCCAACATGTCAGATTTCAAAAAGGCTTTTCAGCGAAAGCATAAGATGCTATTATCTGATGATAGCACAACAGTAAACAAAGAGAGTGTAGCATATTTCAACCCTGCAGGTGCAACACAAAACGCAGAAAGAAAATATAAATCATGCCTTACCTTTGACGAGCTTCTTTTGTTGGCACTCCAATATGTTTTTGTAATACAACTTTAGATATTTTTAAACGTTAATAATCGATCAAATTGAAGATGGGTCTATCTGTTTTCAATACAGGAGTACAACAAACTAACGCTACTTTTCTAGCCTTGCGCAACTCTCAAACAGTACACATAACGTTACACTGATTCCAGATGGCTGTACTTCTTCATTGCACAAAGGAATAACCTCAACCAATTTCCAACGACTGGTGACATCCAGTGGAAGCGGTAGGAACTACAAACAGGTTGATTAGAAATCTAGTATCCCAATGAAAACTCATTGAACAGACAGTGACCTAAAGGTTTTGCCTGCTACATAAGTTCTGTTATACTCTCATACATGATTCAAACAGTTTTAGAAACTTAAGAGTGTTTTCTATCCAAATCTACTAATAATATGCATATCTTATATTCTGGGGATGAGTAGAAGGAAGTTGAAATTGGGCACGCTACTTATCCAAAAGTGAAAATGCTGCCCCCTATCCTAGAGAAGTTAACAAGGCAGTTTACCCACTGTTCCTAGGCCATCACTGTAAATAAGAATTTGTTATTAACTGACTTGCCTAGCTAAACAAAGGTTAAATAAAAAATAAAAATAAATCCTTTGGTGAATCTTGAGAGCACAAGCCTGTATCTTCTCTCTTTATTTTCAACAGAGCATGAGTTGTTAACATCCCACTAGTCTCCCCCCCCCCCCCCTTCTATGGTGAGAGGGGGTTTGATTGAAGTTATTCATTGCAAACCTGATCTGACCTATTTGGATTCTCATGGACAGTCATGACAATAGCCTATAGAAATGTTGCATAACATGAGCTCATGGGCTCTCATGAAGTGTTTGATTTGATTTTCGATCACATTTGCATTGATGTCAGAGTGATTAGAGGTACAATAGAGTGCTGAGTACCAATTTTGGCTCTTTTTTCAGCCCTGATATGAATATCTGAAAAAGAGTCGCACTGCAGACGGAGAGGTCATGCGATCAGATCATATGGTTTGAATTTTGAGGAAATTAATTCGGCTACCCCAGACATCTAGTGTAAATACAACAGACCATTGAACTGATCAGATCATCTACTGATCTTAACCAGAGCCTAGAAGGCTTTAGTCTTAATATTAATTTCTTGAGAAGTATAGTACATCACCCTGACAGGACAGTGTAAAGAGAAGTGGTGAAGATGTAATTGCAGATCACAATGTGTTGAAAATACTCATGTATTTCGTCTTGTTTTGTCAGTGTTTTGAATAGCATTGTCACTGAAGGGAATAGATCTGGACGTGTCACTAGTAACACCCATTGAGTTTTCCCCCATAAACCTTATTCACAGCTCCCCTTATTTGAGCGTGTATCTTCACCGCATGTGTTGTACAAAGGAAGGCTCAATGACATCATATAAAGATGCCATATAGAGGAATGCAGCACCCATTGGTGCTTCTTGTCCTCCAACATAGAGTTATGAACACTAGAGGAAAGATAGTTATAAACACTAAAGGAAAGATAGTTATAAACACTAGAGGAAAGATAGTTAACAACACTAGAGGAACGATTGTTATAAACACTAGAGGAAAGATAGTTAAGAACAATAAATGAAAGAGTTATAAACACTAGAGGAAATATAGTTAACAACACTAGAGGAAAGATAGTAAACAACACTAGAGGAAAGATAGTAAACAACACTAGAGGAAAGATGGTTAACAACACTAGAGGAAAGATGGTTAACAACACTAGAGGAAAGATAGTTATAAACACTAGAGGAAAGATAGTTATAAAGACTAGATGAAAGATGGTTATAAACACTAGAGGAAAGATAGTTATAAACACTAGAGGAAAGATAGTTATATACACTAGAGGAAAGATGGTTATAAACACTAGAGGGAAGATAGTTATAAGCACTAGAGGAAAGATAGCATTATAAACACTAGAGGAAAAATGGCATTATAAACACTAGAGGAAAGATGGTTATAAAGACTAGAGGAAAGATAGTTATAAAGACTAGAGGAAAGATGGTTATAAACACTAGAAGAAAGATGGTTATAAACACTAGAGGAAAGATGGTTATAAACACTAGAGGAAAGATGGTTATAAACACTAGAGGGAAGATAGTTATAAGCACTAGAGGAAAGATAGCATTATAAACACTAGAGGAAAGATGGGGTTATAAACACTAGAGGAAAAATAGTTATAAGCACTAGAGGAAAGATAGCGTTATAAACACTAGAGGAAAGATAGCGTTATAAACACTAGAGGAAAGATAGCATTATAAACACTAGAGGAAAGATAGCATTATAAACACTAGAGGAAAGATAGCATTATAAACACTATAGGAAAGATAGCATTATAAACACTAGAGGAAAGATAGCATTATAAACACTAGAGGAAAGATAGTTATGAACACTAGAGCAAAGAGTTATACACACTAGAGGACACATAGTTAAAAGCACCAGTCGAAATGTAGATATAAGCACTAGTGGAAAGATGGTTATCAACACTGGAGGAAAGATAGTTATAAACACTAGAGGAAAGATGGTTATCAACATGAGAGGAAAGATGGTTATAAACACTAGAGGAAAGATGGTTATAAACACTAGAGGAAAGATGGTTATAAACATGAGAGGAAAGATGGTTATAAACACTAGAGGAAAGATGGTTATAAACATGAGAGCAAAGATAGTTATAAACACTAGAGGAAAGATGGTTATCAACATGAGAGGAAAGATGGTTATAAACACTAGAGGAAAGATGGTTATAAACACTAGATGAAAGATGGCATTATAAACACTAGAGGAAAGATGGTTATCAACATGAGAGGAAAGATGGTTATAAACACTAGAGGAAAGATGGTTATCAACATGAGAGGAAAGATGGTTATCAACATGAGAGGAAAGATGGTTATAAACACTAGAGGAAAGATGGTTATAAACACTAGAGGAAAGATGGTTATAAACACTGGAGGAAAGATGGTTATAAACACTAGAGGAAAGATAGTTATTAACACTAGAGGAAAGATGGTTATCAACACTAGAGGAAAGATGGTTATAAACACTAGAGGAAAGATGGTTATAAACACTAGAGGAAAGATGGTTATAAACACATGTCATTTTGAGAAAATGGCTGATGAAGATAGGCTAATGCAATTAAAATGTACGTTCCATAAATATGACCATTTATGTCACAGGAATTAAACTCTTGTTCATATATCACTTGTAAACTGAAAAATAAACATCAAATCTACCTTTTACAAATACATTAGCACGTTTAATACATTTGTTTCAAGCAATAGAGCAAATGCTTTGAATACTGGTCTGTTGGCCAAATATGCAGTTTTGGGCAAATTCTCATATCACTTTGCTCAATTTGTCACATACAAGAATTTTGAATGGCTGTTGAAATGTGCAGAACAGTAATCAGCTATGCCTGCCCCAAATGTAAGGCCCTCTTTGAGCTGTTGCTGGTGACGCTTTACTTTCTTGAATGTGTCATGGGACCTGCACCTACGCTTGGCACACTCCATTGAAGCAGCATCAGCTCTCACAACTCTCACAATCTCTGATTGCTCCAGTGTCACCAAAGTGCTATCAATCAACAATTTGTTCATAACATTTGTTATAGCAGTGGCTCCCTCATTGAATGTGGCTGCCATACTGGCTGCTCCATCAATGCGGCTTTTGACCACGAAGACCGTTTTGGGGCATCACGACCATATTACAGAGTTCAGACATTAATTTGCATTCTGGGTTCCTCCGTGCTACATTCTTTTGAGGACGTTATCATTTGACACCCTATGATATACAGGTACCATTTTCTGTGCAACCTCAATATTAAAAAATGTATGGCCTCCAAGGTTTTTGTGACAGGGTAGATCTTTACCATTTTCTATGGCTCACTGGTACCAGCACCAATGCACACACCTATCCCGTAGTTGGAAGTGAATCCTCTCTTGAGCCAAGTGCCATCGAAGGATACATGAATGTCTATGATGGCATCCTCATCCTCCTTCAGCATCTCTGCTATGTCTGGGTCTATATCTACGTATGCTCTTCTAATTATCTTTGCAGGGCTCCCCATTGACTGCAGCCCTCTCTGAATCTCTGCAACTAAAGTGGGGGTGGGGGGGGAGTACTTATGTCTTTCGACATTACAGACATAACTGCAGGACTAAATATTAGCAAACGAGCATGTATTTACTTTATGTAAAGCTAATTTCTCACTAATCACATTTGGCTACAGCCCAATGAGACTGTAGGCCTATGTGAGTCTCATATAGTTATGTTTTCCTATCACTCTGTTTTATTAACTTTGAATACATACACAGCAAGTCACCTGGCAATAATGGGCCACTCTCCCTTTTTATTTCCCTTCATTCTCCTCTCATGTCTCTGATATGAGCTGAGACGCAAGGAAGGAATCCCTAGGACTTTGCTTATTTTCTTTAGCGCTGCATAACCAAGTTTATGGGCTAGAAGAACCATCCTCACATTTAAATCAAATGCCACATCTCCCCTGGAGCACTCCTGCAGCATGGATGAAATGTAAACACTCCTCCTAAATGCATCACGATCACCTTCACAGTCTGCACATTCTATCATGACAGAATTACAGAATCACTGGTTGATGAAGTCTATGGTGATATTCAGTCCAGTGTTTAGACACTTCAAATCATGTACAAGTTGGTTTATTTGAGACGTGGAATAAAAGCCACTGTTGTCTGGCTGCTGTCTGGTTGATCGCTGCTAGTTGTCATCTTCATCTCAACTAATTTGCGTCTCAATGCGCTGCTGCGGGCTACCTCCTATTCCTCCTCTACCTGTACTGCCACTGCCTCGATCGACGGATCAGGGAAATTGTTTCTGTCATTCACTGCTTTTCTCGCATTGGCTAACTGAGGTCGTCTATTTTTATGCACATACTGTAGGTATATTCTTCGAGATTTTCTCATTTTGTCTCTCTTTACGTTGATTCTTCGCGGGAGATATTTTCAAACAGGGAAGTGCTGCGCAGCACGTGAGGCATTTTAACCAATCGGGTTGCCGGAAAGGGCCTTTAAATGCCAGTAACCAATCGGATGTCACGAAATTACTACTCTTTCAGCACGAAGCACTACTTCTACAAAGGATATAGCCATGTATGGACTAGCTAACGATATGCTCCGGAAAACAAGCTTTTGAATGATATATGATTCAACATGGAGAGTTTAAAAAAAATTGTGGTTGAAGTTCTACATAAAACATGCTATCAAGAACGACATTTATGGTAGGTGTAGTTGACGGAGTTGATTTAAAATTATACAAATACAGTATTGTAAAGTATTATGCTTATAAATCCAGGGTCGTTACAGTATTTCTATACATTATTGCCTTTTTATTTGTACATTTTATGAAAGTAGGGAAGTTATGGTTGCAAAATATCCCAAAATCTGAAAATAGACCGATGGAAGCAAAATCACAATTTTTGCCTGTGGTGCCTGGCCTTAAAACCACCAGAGGAAAGATAGTTATCAACACTAGCAGAAAGATGGTTTCAAACACTAGAGGAAATATAATTAAAAACACTACAGGAAAGATAGTTATGAACACTAGAGGAAAGATGGTTATAAACACTTAATGAAAGATAGTTATAAACACTAGAGGAAAGATAGTTATAAACACTAGAGGAAAGAGTTATAAGCACTAGAGGAAAGATGGTTATAAACACTAGAGTGAAGATGGTTATAAACACTGGATGAAAGATGGTTAGAAACACGAGTAAAGATGGTTATAAACACTAGATGAAAGATGGTTATAAACACCAGAGGAAAGATAGTTATAAACACTAGAGGAAAGATAGTTACACGCACTAGTGGAAACATAGTTATAAACACTAGAGGAAAGATGGTTAGAAACACTAGAGGAAAGATGGTTAGAAACATGAGAGGAAAGATGGTTAGAAACACTAGAGGAAAGATGGTTAGAAACATGAGAGGAAAGATGGTTAGAAACATGAGAGGAAAGATGGTTAGAAACATGAGAGGAAAGATAGTTATAAACATGAGAGCAAAGATAGTTATGAACACTAGAGGAAAGATGGTTATCTTCTTATGGCTGGGGGCAGTATTGAGTAGCTTGGATGAATAAGGTGCCCAGAGTAAACTGCCTGCTACTCAGGCCCAGAAGCTAAGCATATAATTAGTAGATTTGGATAGAAAACACTCTGAAGTTTCTAAAATTGTTTGAATGATGTATAACAGAACTCATATGGCAGGCAAAAACCTGAGAAAAAATCCAACCAGGAAGTGGGAAATCTGAGGTTTGTAGTTTTTCAAGTCATTGCCTATCGAATATACAGTGTCTATGGCACAGGTGTCAAACTCATTCCACGGGGGGCCGAGTGTCTGCGGGTTTTCGCTCCTCCCTTGTACTTGATTGATGAATTAACATCACTAATTAGTTAGGAACTCCCCACACCTGGTTGTCTAGGGCTTTATTGAAAGGAAAAACCAAAAACCTGCAGACACTAGGCCCTCCGTGGAATGAGTTTGACACCCCTGGTCTATGGGGTCATATTGCACTTCCTAATGCTTCCACTAGATGTCAACAGTCTTTAGAACCTTGTTTCAGGCTTCTACTGTGAAGGATGAGGGAATGAGAACTGTTTCAACCAGGTGTCTGGCAGAGTTCCATGAGCTCACTCAGGCGCGCCCCCGTGAGAGGTAGCTGCATTCCATCTCCTTTCTAAAGACAAGGGAATTCTCCGGTTGAAACATTATTGAAGATTTATGTTAAAAACATCCTAAAGATTGATTCTTTACATCGTTTGACATGTTTCTGCGAACTGTAATGCAATTCTTTGACTTTTCGTCTGGACTAAGTGTGCCTGCGCGTCGTGAATTTGGATATTTGAACTTAACGCGCAATCAAAAAGGAGGTATTTGGACATAAATTATGGACTTTATCGAACAAAACAAACTTTTATTGTGGAACTGGGATTCCAGGGAGTGCATTCTGATGAAGATCATCAAAGGTAAGTGAATATTTATAATGCTATTTCTGACTTCTGTTGACTCCACAACATGGCGGGTACCTGTATGGCTTGTTTTTGTGTCTGAGCGCCGTACTCAGATTATTGCATGGTGTGCTTTTTCCATAAAAAAAAGATGAAATCTGACACAGCGGTTGCATTAAAACTTCTTGCCAATAGGGGGGTGCTATTTCGACATAGCACAAATGTGTATCCAATGTAAACGGCCTCCTACTCAATTCTTGCTCGTACAATATGCATATTATTCTTACTATTGGATAGAAAACACTCTCTAGTTTCTAAAACCGTTGGAATTATGTCTGTAAGTGAAACAGAACTCGACTTAGAGCACTTTTCCTATGTCTGTGTGAGAATGGGAAATTTTATCATCTGCTTTGAGACCTGTCTTTAACTTTGCCTGTCTTCTATTGGTTGAGATGCACTGCATACGCCTTCCCCTGGCTGTTAGCGAATAGGGAGAGTTGAAATGACGTCTCTACGTAGTTCCCAAAGTTTATAAATTGATTGGAACCGAGGTGTCCGACCTTTTGGGACTTCGCGCTGACGCAAAGAGGGTCTTGGCATGTCTTTTTAGAACGTCTGGTTTTAGCTCCTAGATGTATCCGGCTCTGTTTTTATTCGCTATAGGGTTTAAAGACATCATAATCTTGTTATTTTGAACCGAATTATACCAGTTTAGGTCAGTATATTGCGATTTTCAGGTATTTATTTCCATGGCGCTGTAGAAACGTGGGTGTCTCTCTCTCGAATGCCATTCTGTACTGCTAATTGCAACGTCGAGGGAAACATTCTCCAACCCAGCAACGATTCTTTTGGCCAACGGACACCTTCCCCAAGATTCTGATGGGAGTTCAGCTAATAGTAAGTACTATTTATGCTGATAAAACGTTGTTCTGTTGAAAAAGAAAAATGTATTAGACGCCATTATTTTCCGTGTAGCGTTGCGCTATCGCACCCTGTATTGTACCCAGTATTGCGCAGTAAGGTTAATTTAAAAAATGTAATTCAGCGATTGCATTAAGAACTCATTTTTCTTTCAATTGCTGTCCAACCTGTATTTTTTTTGTCAAGTTTATGAATAGTTTTCGATAAGATTACGTGCCTTTCCAAAATGGCGCCGGACAGATTGCTTGATTTTTTGCCCACTAAACACGTTGTGTAACCACGAATTGTGCGGCTAAATATGCACATTTTCGAACAAACTATATGCATTGTGTAATATGATGTTACAGGACTGTCATCTGAAGAATTCTGAGAAGGTTAGTGAAAAAATTAATAGCGTTTGGTGGTTTATAACGTTATTGCTATTTTTGCCTTGAATCAATGCTGCCGTGTGACTGACTATTGTGCTAAGCTAAGATAACGCTATATTGTGTTTTCGCTGTAAAACACTTAGAAAATCTGACATATTGGCTATATTCACATGATCTGTGTCTTTCATCTGCTGTACGCTGTGTATTTTTAAGAAATGTTTTATGATGAGTAATTAGCTAATACACGATGGTCTCTGTAGTTATTCTAGTCATTTTAGTGATAGTTGTAATGGGGGCTGCAATTGTAAACTATGATTTCTACCTGAAATATGCACATTTTTCTAACAAAACCTATGCTATACAATAAATATGTTATCAGACTGTCATCTGATGAGGTTTGTTTCTTGGTTAGTGGCTATTTATATCTTTATTTGGTCGAATTTGTGATAGCTACTGAGGCAGTAAGAAAATGGTGGAGTAAGAAAATTGTTGTCTTTTGCTAACGTGGTTAGCTAATAGATTTACATATTGTGTCTTCACTGTAAAACCTTTTAAAAATCAGAGATGATGGCTTGAATCACAAGATCTGTATCTTTCATTTGGTGTCTTGGACTTGTGATTTCATGAACATTTTATTTTATGATATCCCTGTAACTTTAGGCTAGGCTATGCTAGTCAGCTTTTGTGATGGGGGGGATCCCGGATCCGGGTTAGGGAGGCGTTAGAGGTTTAAGGAGAAGTTTATTTAAAGTTCCATGCATAACACTTGTATTTTCATCAACATTTATGATGAGTATTTCTGTAAATTGATGTGGCTCTCTGCAAAATCACCGGATGTTTTGGAGGCAAAACATTACTGAACATAACGCACCAATGTAAACTAAGATTTTTGGATATAAATATGAACTTTATCGAACAAAACATACATGTATTGTGTAACATGGAGTCCTATGAGTGTCATCTGATGAAGATCATCAAAGGTTAGTGATTAATTTTATCTCTATTTCTGCTTTTTGTGACTCCTCTCTTTGGCTGGAAAAATGGCTGTGTTTTTCTGTGACTAGGCACTGACCTAACATAATCAGATGGTGTGCTTTCGTCGTAAAGCCTTTTTGAAATTGTACACTGTGGTGGGATTAACAACAAGTGTATCTTTAAAATGGTGTATAATACTTGTATGTTTGAGGAATTTTAATTATGAGATTTCTGTTGTTTGAATTTGGCGCCCTGCACTTTCACTGGCTGTTCTCAAGTCGATCCCATTAACGGGATCTCACCCGATCTCAGCCTTAAGAAGTTATAAACACAAGTGTTATAAACATTAAAGGAAAAAGTTATAAACACTAGAGGAAAGGTAGTTATAAACACTAGAGGAAAGATGGTTATAAACATGAGAGCAAAGATAGTTATAAACACTAGAGGAAAGATGGTTATAAACACTAGAGGAAAGATGGTTATAAACATGAGAGCAAAGATAGTTATAAACACTAGAGGAAAGATGGTTATAAACACTAGAGGAAATATGGTTATAAACATGAGAGCAAAGATAGTTATAAACACTAGAGGAAAGATGGTTATAAACACTAGAGGAAAACGTTAAACACTAATGGAAACCGTTATAAACACTAGAGGAAAGATGGTTATAAACACTAGAGGAAAGATGGTTATAAACACTAGAGGAAAGATGGTTATAAACACTAGAGGAAAGATGGTTATAAACATGAGAGGAAAGATGGTAATAAACATGAGAGGAAAGATGGTTATAAACATGAGAGCAAAGATAGTTATAAACACTAGAGGAAAGATGGTTATAACACTAGAGGAAAACGTTAAACACTAATGGAAACCGTTATAAACACGAGAGGAAAGATGGTTATAAACACAAGAGTAAAGATGGTTATAAACAGAGTTAAAGATGGTTATAAACAGAGTAAAGATGGTTATAAACACTAGAGGAAAGATGGTTTTAAACACTGGAGGATGGATGGTTTCAAACACTGGAGGAAAGATAGTTATAAACACTAGAGTAAAGATAGTTATTAACACTAGAGGAAATAGTTTTAAAAAACTCTCAAAGAAATATAGTTATAAACATTTGAGGAAATAGTTATAAACACTTGAGGAAAGATAGTTTAAAAAAACTAGAAGAAAGATGGTTATAAACACTAGAAGAATGGTGCGTTATAAACACTAGAGGAAAAATTATCAACACTGGAGGAAACATAGTTACAAACACTAGAGGAAAGCATTATCAACACTAGAGAAAAGGTAGTTATGAACACTAGAGGAAGGAGTTATGAACGCTAAAGGAAGGAGTTATAAACACTTGAGGAAAGATAGTTATAAACACTAGAGGAAAGGTAGTAATGAACACTAGAGGAAGGAGTTATAAATGCTAAAGGAAGGAGTTATAAACACTTGAGGAAAAAGAGTTATAAACACTAGAGGAAATATAGTTATTAACACTAGAGGAAATATAGTTATAAACACTAGAGGAAAGATAGTAAACAACACTAGAGGAAAGGTTGTTATAAACACTAGAGTGAAGATAGTTAACAACACTAGAGGAAAGGTTGTTAAACACTAGAGGAAAAAGTTGTTAACACTAAAGGAAAGATAGTTATAAACACTAGAGGAAAGATAGTTAACAACACTAGAGGAAAGGTTGTTATAAACACTAGAGGAAAAAGTTGTTAACACTAAAGGAAAGATAGTTATAAACACTAGAGGAAAGATAGTTAACAACACTAGAGGAAAGGTTGTTATAAACACTAGAGGAAAAAGTTGTTAACACTAAAGGAAAGATAGTTATAAACACTCACGGAAAGCATTGTAAACACTAGAGGAAAGATAGTTATGAACACTAGAGGAAAGAGTTATAAACACTAAAAGAAATAGTTATAAACACTTGAGGAAAAAGAGTTATAAACACTAGAGGAAAGATAATTATTACCACTAGAGGAGAGATCGGATGTAACCCCTTCTGGTGTGTATAACTTTATGGTCTCCACATAGTCGTCTCAGGCAGATAATGAGCTTGCTTGGCTTGAGGCCTGACCGTAAAGCAGCATGTTAGGATACAACTGTTGTGTCTGGCCTGTACTACCATCGAGACACTGACACAAATAACAATATGCTGACTTTCCCCCAAATGGCTTCCTCAGTTGTGTGTTGTATTTCTGTAATTAATTCAAGTAAATATGCATTCATGGTGAAATGACCCTCTGCTATTATTTAGTTGGAATTGATAGTGTTCAAAATTGTAAATAGATAAAAATGTATTTAAAATGTGTTTTCACTTGTTCCTTTGCAGGCGAGGATGACAGCTTGGCCCTCAAGGGGAAACTGACCGTGGGGGACATCTTCAGGAAGAACTTCAAGGTTCACGACCCTGAGGCCAAGTGGATCAACAGTGAGTACTCTATTGATGTCGTAGAGGGGTAGTCATGAGACATCCATATGGGTGATATGTCATGTATTCACTGTGGACATTCAAACAGGGTTATACATTTCCCACCAAAAGGTAAAGTTATGCTAATTAACCTGAGTTTAAGACACATTTTGAAGAATCTGTTGGGGTTGGCAGTCAAATAACTAAGGCAATTGTGACTATATAGTAGGAACTCTGTTTTCAGTTGGTCGATGTATAGGTTTAACTAAACATCAGGAAAGTTTCAACACTGAGTTCCATTGAATTGAATAGAACACTTCCACTTACTACACTGTTAGCATCGATTTGGAATCATTATTGCAACGGTGTGAATAACATCGATTGAGCCCTTTGTTCGACTAACAACACCTTCTGCACTAATGATCTCATTGCCCATCCAGTGAATCAGCTCATCTTTAGATGTTAGCAAACACAGTGTAATAAGTGTGTGTTGAATCAATGTCATGTGAAATGGCTCATCTCACTATCTTGATAGGGGTGGTTTTACCACTCTCAGATCAGTGAATCGAATACACCAGCTCATCTCTAAATGTTAACAACCATGCTGTAATAATATATGTTACTGTGTTGAATCAACGTTAGTAAGGAGCCCTGACTGGTGCTCTGTTATATACAGAGGGGTGATACTATGGGTGATCTGACCAACTCAAATGATTCAAAAGCAGAGTTAGAGATTCCCAATACATGTGCTCAGTCCTCCTGTCGCTGATAAGTCCAAATCCTTTTGGGGGTATTTTATGGCAATATAAGCTGAGTTCATTATGAATTCAGACAGCACAAGCTACTCATGGTGTTGCGATTTGAATACCCCTGCGGCCTTGTTTTATCACAATCTTTAACAGTAATCCAGTGGTGTAAAGTACTTAAGTAAAATTACTTTAAAGTACCACTTAAGTCGTTTTTTGGGGTATCTATACTCCACTATTTATATTTTTGACAACTTTTACTTTTACTTCAGTACATTCCTAATGAAAATAATCTACTTTTTACTCCATACATTTTCCCTGACACCCAAAGTTACATTTTGAATGCTTAAGCAGGACAGGAAAATTGTCCATTCACGCACTTATCAAGAGAACATCCCTGGTCATCCCTACTGCCTCTGATCTAGCAGCCTTACTAAACACAAGTTTATCCCAGTAATCTATAAAAGTAACCTTGTTTCATCACAATCTATAACAGTAACCTTGTTTCATCACAATCTATTAATAGGTTGCACCTCCGTCACTCGGTTGCGTCATGCCATTGTTATGAACGTTCTCAAGCCATCCTCTATCAGCGGCGCCATAGTGGTGCCCTAAAGTGGTGAGAAGCCCAGTCATTCTGGACGGATGCTAACTACTGTTAGTCTAAATTACACTATATTTCCTGGAAATACAATGACATTGCCAAAGTAGTCAAATATTTATTAGGAAACAACTTTTCCAGCATTATTATGTCGTCAAAATTACTTTAGACAGATGCCAATGTTGTCATTAGCTAACAAAGTTTGTCAAAAATAGCCAGCAATGCTAACGTTAGCAAGCAAAAATCCTGTGGCCTCCCCTCAATCTTAGCTAGCTATCTAACGTTATACTGCATCTAAAGTTAATCTGGTGACATCAAAATGACAAAAGTTTTTCCTACTAATTATTTGCCTCCTTTTGAATGTCATTGTATTTCCAAGCCACTGTAATGCACTTTTGATGAAATCTTCATTAGCGCTCATTGACGATGCATTGAGTAGAATGCTCAGTCTGGCATCAGTCCAAAACTAATGTTCAAAACAATATTTTGACAAAACATGCAACCCATGAATAACAGTAACCTTGTTTCATCACAATCTATAACAGGAACCCTGTTTCATCACAATCTATACACGTAACCTTGTTTCATCACAATCTATAACAGGAACCTTGTTTCATCACAATCTATAACAGGAACCTTGTTT
This sequence comes from Salvelinus fontinalis, assembly GCF_029448725.1. Lineage (NCBI taxonomy): Eukaryota > Metazoa > Chordata > Actinopteri > Salmoniformes > Salmonidae > Salvelinus > Salvelinus fontinalis. The sequence goes on along the minus strand of NC_074671.1, from coordinate 18,866,408 downwards.
CATCACAATTTATAACAGGAACCTTGTTTCATCACAATCTATAACAGGAACCTTGTTTCATCACAATCTATAACAGGAACCTTGTTTCATCACAATCTATAACAGGAACCTTGTTTCATCACAATCTATAACAGGAACCTTGTTTCATCACAATCTATAACCGTAACATTGTTTCATCACAATCTATAACAGGAACCTTGTTTCATCAAAATCTATAACAGGAACCTTGATCTGGCACCAGGTTACTTCTGTATCTATTTGCCCTTAAAGATGTAATCCGCAGTAGGCAGAAATAGCGCCATCGTTGTTATTATTTCTGTTGCAGAGCTGAGGAGCGTTGCACAGCCTGTTAAAATAAATTGCAGCACATATTGTGCTCTTCTATCGCTCGTGCAATGATGTCTGAGGGGAAAAAACTGTTTGTTGTTTGCATTAACTTCTTTGTTGTCGTAATATTGCAAATGGACGTGGCTGTTTCACCATGAAGGATTTCAGCTTTAAAGACCCCCATCACCATTCTAAACAAATCCACCGCCCATCATCATTGGATTTACTCCGCTACATCATTTTTCTATTAGTGTATCCCATTGATATTCTGTGTATGTCTATCTCCAGCATAAATTCACAATCAAACGCATGCAGCAAAAGCATAAACATAATTTTCATCCAGCAATGATAAATTAAAACCTGGTTCAATATTATTGCATGGTTTCTAGCAGCTGCTCTCTGTTTGAATGAAGCAGTATAACCTTGTACGGATATACTGACTTCTACACACTGGTCGACACACACCACACACACACACTCCTGTCCTCCTGGCTGATGTATGCTAAACATGTAGGGAGAAGAGATTTGCTGAACGCCATCAAGCAAACAGACATGATTGGCCAAATAAGTATCTTTTAACCTTGATCAGAGCTGATGACTGACCTGGATGGTGATTTGCCTGAGAGCAGCACCACAAGCAAAGTAGTGCCCCCTAGTGTCAAAGCTTAATTTTACAGCTTAATTTTATAGAATGCAAGTCTTTCATTACATTCAGATTATGATTTTAATGGTCTAGCCGGCCCGAGGGCCGTATCCGGCCCGTGACCTGATTCAATACGGCCCGTGGAATCATGCTCAGATCACATAAAGAATTTGCGATAGTAAAGTTTTGAATAACATATTTGTTATTTAAATTAAAAGCTCAATGAATACTCACCTTTGTGTAATGATTTAACTCCCACCGGTTGTGGGACATTTATTTTGAAGGCACGTATAAATAACAACTGCATGAGGACAGACAGTGACTGACAAGCTGACACACATATCACAGTTAAAAGCTAGCTAGAAATTGCGCAAAAAGTTATTTTTCAAAGATTTCAAAGAAAAGGAAAGTAGACAATGAATGTAGGGTGTTCCAGCAAGAGTGGACATCGAAATATTTCTTTATTGAGGTATCAGGGAAGCTGTGTGCTTAGAGTGCAAAGAGAGCATCGCTGTCTTGAAAGACTACAACTTGTCACCACACTTCCAGAGGAAGCATGCAGAGAAATATAGGAATATCTCTTCTGAGCAGAGGGCAAATGCATCGAAAGAGTTGCTTTCTCAGTTGCAAAAGCAGCAAGGACTTTTCAGAAAGCTGTGTTCAGCAAACAACGGAATTGCGAGAGCTAGCTATGTACTGTCCCACAAAATTGCTAAACATAGCAAGCCATTCGCTAAGGGAGAATTCATTAAAGAATGTTTAATTGACTCTGCATCAAAACTTTGCCCCGACAAGAAAGAGCTGTTTGAAAATGTTTCCCTGTCAAGATGTTGAGGACATCACAGAGAATATAGAACAACAGTTGAAAGACAATGTAAAGGATTTCACCTATTTCTCCTTGGCCCTGGATGAGAGCAGTGATGCACGTGACATGGCGCAGTTGTTGATATTCTTACGAGGCATAACCCCAGACTTTGAAATTACAGAAGAGCTTGCTTCAGTGCTGTCAATGAAGAGCACAACCACAGGGAAAGATTTATTGGAGGAGGTTAATTAATAAGTGTGGGGCAAAGCTGGGACTGAGTTTTGAAAAGTTATCCAGTGTGACCACTGATGGGTGCCCAAACTTGACAGGAAAAAACGTTGGCCTTTTGAAAAGGATACAAGATCAAGTAGCTGAGCTGAACCCAGATCAGAAAATGATTTTCCTGCATTGTATTATTCATCAGGAGGTGCTCTGAAAATGTGGTATGAAAATGAATCCATGTTGTGGATAATTCACTAAAGTGGTAAACTTCATAAAAGCAAACTCTTTAAACCACAGGCAGTTTGTCTCACTGTTGGAAGAGACAGAGCCGGGTCATGTAGATCTCCCCTACCACATAAATGTGACATGGCTGAGTTTGGGGAAGGTGCTTAAAAGGGTGTGGGACCTGAAGTCGGAGATTGCTGAGTTTTTGCAAATGAAAGGAAAATATGTGGATTTCCCTCAACTGCAAGGTAAAGAATAGTTGGCTGAATTTGCCTTCACCGTGAACATTATGGCCCTCGTGAATTAAGTGAATTACAAACTACAAGGGAAGGGCCTTTTTGCACATCAGATGTACAGCCTTGTCAAAACCTTCAAGGGAATATTACTCCTCCTGACCTGCCAAGTAGAAGCCAACAATCTCACCCACCTTCCGACACTACTAGTCTGTTCCCTATCAGATGACCAGCGGGAGAAGTATACATTGCTGCTGCGTGCTTTGAACGGTGAGTTTTCTCATCGTTTTGAGGATTTCAAAGTGTTGGAAAATGACATGCTGTTGGTTTCCTCTCCTTTCACCTTCAATGTGGATAACACTCCCACTGACCTACAACTTGAGCTTATCGATCTTCAGTCTGATGCAGTGATTGGAGAACTATTTAAAACAATGTCACTGACGAGGTTCTATGCATCTCTCGATGACCAAAACATTCCAAAGATTAGGAGTCATGCTCAGAAGATGTTTGTACTGTTTTGGTCAATCTATGTATGTGAACAGACATTTTCAGTGATGAAATATAACAAGTCAAGGCACAGATCATCTCCTACTGACTCTCACCTCTCAGCAACCCTGAGTATAGCGACGTCAGAAACTATACCTGACGTCACTGCTTTAGTCAATGCCCATCAGAGACTTCACTCCTCACACTGATTCAGAAGTTTAAATGTAATGTTGAGCTTTCTCTCTTTCTTGTTTGTTTTTGCATACCCGTTAACAAGAGTTCTGTCCATGGTGCTGAATGCACAGTGTACTTTTCCCTCCGTGTAGTTCATTGCATGTTTAATAATGAAAATACCTACCAAGAGGGGAACATGGATGTGTTTTATTTCTGTGCATGTTAAAAAAGTAAAATAAGTAGCATATCTGGATGTGATTTACAGTAGATATATCTGTCAACACAGTCATGCACATGATGTATAATCCTGTAAATGCAAAAATATATTCTAATGTGGCCCTCCATGGAAAATAATTGCCCAGGCCTGGGGAAGATGTTTGGAGGTGGGGCCCAGGGAAAAAATGTTTTGCCCGCGCTACAGACGGCTATATCGGTCTGCTATTAGAGGACTAGTAAAGACCCAGCACCCTACTTTTGTGAATAAAAAATAAAATGGTATAAATATTTTTGAGATTCCGATTTTTCAGGGGGTGCTGCAGCACCCTCAGCACCCCTACTTACCCACGGCTATGGCTAGCCCAGGGTTTCCCAAACACGGTCCTCTGGACCCCAAGTGTGGCATGTTTTGCCCCGAACACTACACAGCTGATTCGAATTATCAAAGCTTGATGATTAGTTAATTATTTGAATCAGCTGTGCAGTGCTTTGGCAAAAAACTAAACGTGCACCCCTTGGAGTCCCGAGGACCGAGTTTGGGAAACCCTGGGCTAGCATAGTCAATATAAATTAATTGGAATGGCACGAAGTGAATACAGCAGTATCTGACCAATCCAGGCATTCTCCTCTGTAGTCTGTGTGGTTGTGTCCCTCTTGAAAAGAAAAACTGCAATAACAAAACAAAAAACTAAGTGAAGCACACTTTAACCTCAGTGACCAGTGCTAGTAATTGAATAGGAAACGATTTGAGCATAGCTAACTCAACCAACCACAACACTCACTGTCCTCAATAAGAAGCTTCACTATGTCCTCAATAAGAAGCTTCACTATGTCCTCAATAAGAAGCTTCATTATGTCCTCAATAAGAAGCTTCATTATGTCCTCAATAAGAAGCTTCACTATGTCCTCATTCAATGTTGTGTATTAGCCATTTCCTCACAGCAGGTATAGCAATAAATATTCCTGTTAAACCAAAACCACATTCTGGGTGGTTTTTAGTCTTTTCATGTTTATTGTAATTTACTCGAGGCTGCCCTATGCAAATTGTACTCTTGCTTGTTGCGTTGAGCGGCGTGCTGTGGCTCTGAGACAGAAAAAATAATAATTTAAGAACGTGATCGCCGGTTTAATGTTGCCGTTATGGGGCTGGTTTGATGCCGGCCGGTGGACTCGCAGGATTCTAGCAATGGGCTGGGGGTAAAAAATGAGTCTCAGAGGCGACCTTGATCGGTGTTGCTGATAACCATAAATCAAGGTAAAAACTCCTATCCAGCCCACCGGACAGGAGCCATCGGCAGCTCACACACTATTCCCTCCCGTCTCCTACTTTGGGGAATGGGCTCATACAATACGCTATACAGATATTATGGCAAGGCTCTCCGCTGTGGAATTGTATTGTTGTATTAGGGAGGCTTGACTATGGCCCCTTTCAGAGATAAGGTCGTCCTATTCAAATGGTAAACGGTTTCTTCAAGTCATGGGTTGAGGTGTAGAGCCTGGAATAAAGGAAAAGACATGGGAAAAAGTTGAAGTATATGTATTTGTTTTCTTCAATAGACGTCCTCAAGATGACTAGAAAACTCAATAGAGGGTAAGCTTCCCTCCACGTATACAGTACAAAGAGATGGTAATATTCCCTCCATGTATACAGTACAAAGAGATGGCAATATTCCCTCCACGTATACAGTACAAAGAGATGGTAATATTCCCTCCACGTATGCAGTACAAAGAGATGGCAAGCTTCCCTCCACATATACAGTTCAAAGAGATGGTAATATTCCCTTCACGTATACAGTACAAAGAGATGGTAAGCTTCCCTTCACGTATACAGTACAAAGAGATGGTAAGCTTCCCTCCACGTATACAGTACAAAGAGACGGTAAGCTTCCCTCCGCGTATACAGTACAAAGAGATGGTAATATTCCCTACACGTATACAGTACAAAGACAATGGTAATATTCCCTCCACGTATACAGTTCAAAGAGATGGTAAGCTTCCCTTCACGTATACAGTACAAAGACATGGTAAGCTTCCCTCCACGTATACAGTACAAAGACATGGTAATATTCCCTCCACGTATACAGTACAAAGAGATGGCAAGCTTCCCTCCACATATACAGTTCAAAGAGATGGTAATATTCCCTTCACGTATACAGTACAAAGAGATGGTAAGCTTCCCTTCACGTATACAGTACAAAGACATGGTAAGCTTCCCTCCACGTATATAGTACAAAGACATTGTAATATTCGCTCCACGTATACAGTACAAAGACATGGTAATATTCCCTCCACGTATACAGTACAAAGACATGGTAATATTCCCTCCACGTATACAGTACAAAGACATGGTAATATTCCCTCCACGTATACAGTACAAAGACATGGTAATATTTCCTCCACGTATACAGTACAAAGACATGCGTGAATATTATTCACAATCCGACCTCCATCCTAAAAGATCAATAATAATTGTACAAACAGAGAGGGTAAGGAGCAGCTTAAATAGAAACCTGAGCTGTAATTCATGTCTAAAATTAAGCCATTTAAATTCAGGGTATACATCCTGCAATTCTGGGTCCTGTACTTTTTACTGTTTACATTAACAATGTTGACTTGTCTGTAAAAAAAAAAAATGTCACCTGCACTTTTATAACGATGATACTGTTGTGTATACTATTGCCCCCACTGTTGACCAGGCTCTATTTGAACTACAGTCTGCCTTCATTGTTTTACAGAAAAACAAATCAAATATTTTTTTATGCTAACATCCCTCTGTACATATTAACTTATAGTTTGCCCCCACGCTTATAGGCTATGTGTTTGTGGATTGACTGAAGTGAATCAACCTACGGCAGCCAAGGTGATAATGGCTGGGATACATTTTACTTGTTTTTGCTGATCTCCAAATGGCATTTTAAAGTTTTTAAATTGTATAGGAATGCAGTAAATTAGCTTCAACTTTCTTAAAATGTCTTGGGGGGTGTAAATAGCCTATTAGCTATACAAATAGCCGCTATACTCACATTAACTCAGCACCGGGATTAAAAACTATAATCTAACACATACAGAGGGACCTGGTAGCATAACAAATATTTTATTAACAAAAGGTATAAAAAAAAATAGGTTTGCTTTACAGAACTTTTTTGCTTTTGCAATTTTACAGCAAATTTTGGCATGGGGTGGGGAGACGGTTCCGCAGTTTTAAAAAGCCATGCTAATATGATATCTGAATAAGAGTGACTAACAAAATCAATGCCCCTGGGCGCGTGCGCTGCGTGCCAGGTCGGTAATCCGGACATGATTACTACAAGTTTAGATAGCTGGCAAGACTAACTACACTAATTAACTTTTTTACATTTTCTTTACTGACATAGGCTAATTACAGTGCCATCAGAAAGTATTCACACCCCTTGGCTTTTTCCACATTGTTGTGTTACAATTTTTATTTAAAAAAATAAAATAAAAAAAGTTGAAAGCTGAAATGTCTTGAGTCAATAAGTATTCAACTCCTTTGTTATGGAAAGCCTAAATACATTCAAGAGTAAAAATTCACATAAAATGTTTTTGCTTAACAAGTCCCATAAGTTGCATGAACTCACTCTGTTTGGAATAATAGTGTTTAACATGATTTTTTAATGACTACCTCATCTCTGTACCCCACACATACAATTATCTGTAAGGTACCTCAGAGGTGCAGTACATTTCAAACACAGATTCAACCACAAAGACCAGGGAGGTTTTCCAATGACTCGCAAAGAATGGCACTTCATGGTAGATAAGTTAAAAAGAGAAGACATTGAATATTTGTAAAATTTTATTTCACCTTTATTTAACCAGGTAGGCCAGTTGAGAACAAGTTCTCATTTACAACTGCGACCTGGCCAATATAAAGCAAAGTACTGCGACAAAAAACAACACAGAGTTACACATGGGATAGACAAAAGTACAGTCAATAACAATAGAAAAATCTATATACAGTGTGTGCAAATGGAGTAAGGAGGTAAAGCAATAAATAGGCCATAGTAGCGAAGTAATTACAATTTAGCAAATTAACACTGGGGTGATAGATGTGCAGGTGATGATGTGCAAGTAGAAATACTGGTGTGCAAAAGAGCAAAAAAAGTAAATAAAAACAATATGGGGGTGAGGTAGGTAGTTGGATGGGCTATTTACAGATGGGCTGTGTACAGCTGCACCGATCGGTGAGCTGCTCAGATAGCTGATGCTTAAAGTTAGTGACGGAGATATAAGTCTCCAACTTCAGCGATTTTTGCAATTCGTTCCAGTCATTGGCAGCAGAGACCTGGAAGGAAAGGAGGCCAAAGCAGCTGTTGGCTTTGGGGATGACCAGTGAGATATACCTGCTGGAGCGCCTGCTACGGGTGGGTGTTGTTATGGTGACCAGTGAGCTGAGATAAGGCGGAGCTTTACCTAGCAAAGACTTATAGATGACCTGGAGCCAGTGGGCCTGGCGACGAATATGTAGCAAGAGCCAGCCAACGAGAGCATACAGGTCGCAGTGGTGGGTGGTATATGGGGCTTTGGTGACAAAACGGATGGCACTGTGATAGACTGCATCCAGTTTGCTGAGTAGAGTGTTGGAGGCTATTTTGTAAATGACATCGCCGAAGTCGAGGATTGGTAGGATAGTCAGTTTTACAAGGGTATGTTTGGCAGTGTGAGTGAAGGAGGCTTTGTTGCGAAATAGGAAGCCAATTATAGATTTAATTTTGGATTGGAGATGCGTAATGTGAGTCTGGAAGGAGAGTTGACAGTCTAGCCAGACACCTAGGTATTTGTAGTTGTCCACATATTCTAAGTCAGAACCGTCCAAGGTAGTGATGCTAGTCGGGCGGGCAGGTGCGGGCAGCGATCGTTGAAGAGCATGCATTTAGTTTTACTAGCGTTTAAGAGCAGTTGGAGGCCATGGAAGGAGTGGTGTATAGCATTGAAGCTCGTTTGGAGTTTTGTTAACAGAGTGTCCAAAGAAGCGTCTGCGTAGAGGTGGATCAAGGAATCACCCGCAGCAAGAGTGGCATAATTGATATATACAGAGAAAAGAGCTGGCCTGACAATTGAACTCTGTGGTACCCCCATAGAGACTGCCAGAGTTCCGGACAACAGGCCCTCTGATTTGACACACTGAACTCTATCTGAGAAGTAGTTGGTGAACCAGGCGTGGCAGTCATTTGAGAAACCAAGGCTGTTGAGTCTGCTAATAAGAATACGGTTATTGACAGAGTTGAAAGCCTTGGCCAGGTCGATGAAGACGGCTGCACAGTACTGTTTTTTATCGATGACGGTTATGATATCGTTTAGTACCTTGAGTGTGGCTGAGGTGCACCCGTGATTCGAAATGGTCAGTGATTTGTTTGCCATTTGTCAATAGGGGGAGCTGTTAGCATTTTTTATTTCTGGGTGTCGCCAAATTAAACTGCCTCGTGCTCAATTCTTCCTCGTACAATATGCATATTATTAATTCTATTGGATAGAAAACACTCTCTAGTTTCATAAACCGTTGGAATTATGTCTGTGGGTGACCCAGAACTCTTTCTACAGCGAAATCAATGACAGGTACTGCGATGGTCTGAGAGCGAAGCTCTGGTTTCAGATCAGTTTTAAAAGTCTGTGTGTATCCTATGGAACGACATGAACTGCACCCGCCTTCCCCTGGATGTCAGTAACCAATGAGAAGTGGAATGGGCTTGCTACGTAGCTCTCAGAGGTTATAAAAGGCCAAGGAGTGAGGGTAGCCTTCCTTTCGACGCTGAGCATTGCGCAGAGAGGGACCTCAGGATGCCATTTTCAAACGCTCAATTATCAACGTTAGATGTATCCGTCTGTAATTTAATTAGATATAGGTGTTAGAAGCATCATAACGAAGCTATTTTAAACCGAGTTATATCAGATTATGCGAGTATATTGCTATTTTTCGGAATTTCCTCAGTATTGCGCCTTGAGGATTTGGACACGTTGGGGCAAAATAGCTATTGTTAGCTATTGTTAGCTGCTATATCAGAAGTTGAATGCAACGTTTTACAACCAAGCAACGATTCTTTTGGACAAAGGACCACCATGCCAAGATTCTGATGGAAGCTCGTCGAAAAGTAAGAGCTATTTATGATGTTATTCCGTTTTTATGTGGAAAAATTTAAACTCCATAATGGCGATTAGTGACGCGATTATTGCAGCACTAGTCTGGCTGTAACGCACACTGTATGTCTAGTAACGTTAATTTTAAAAATCTAACTCAGCGGTTGCATTAATAACTAATGCATCTTTCATTTCATGTCCAACCTGTATTTTTTTAGTCAAGTTTATGAATAGTTTTTGATAAAAATATTTGTATTTTCAAAATGGCGCCGGGCAGATTGCTTGAGTAGTTGAACACTATTTCCATTGTGTAAGCACGATTTGTGCCGCTAAATATGCACATTTTCGATCAAACTCTATATGGATTGTGTAATATGATGTTACAGGAGTGTCATCGGAAGAATTCTGAGAAGGTTAGTAAAAAAATTAATATATTTTGGCGACGATTACGATATCGCTCTCTTTGGCTTGAATCAGTGCTCGGGTAACGTTTGCATATGTGGTATGCTAATATAACGATTTATTGTGTTTTCGCCGTAAAACACTTAGAAAATCTGAAATGTTGTCTGAATTCACAAGATCTGTGTCTTTCCATTGCTATGTGCTGTGTATTTTTAAGAAATGTTTTATGATGAGTAAATTGGTAATACAAGTTGCTCTCTGTAGTAATTCTAGTCGCTTTGGTGAGATTTGTGATGGTGGCTGCAATGGCAAACTATGATTTATACCTGAAATATGCACATTTTTCTATCAAAACCTATCCTATACCATAAATATGTTATCAGACTGTCATCTGATGAGGTTTTTTCTTGGTTAGTGGCTATCAATATCTTAGTTTAGCCGAATTGGTGATAGCTACTGGTGGAGAGAAAAAATGGTGGACAAAGAAAAATGGTGTCTTTTGCTAACCTGGTTAGCTAATAGATTGACATATTTTGTCTTCCCTGTAAAACATTTTAAAAATCTGAAATGGTGACTTTATTCACAAGATCTGTATCTTTCATTTGGTGTCTTGGACTTGTGATTTAATGATATTTAGATGCTACTATTTAAATGTGACGCTATGCTAGCGATGCTAATCAGTGTGGGGGGGGTGGGGGGTGATCCCGGATCCGGGTTTCTGAGGCGGTAAAAGTTAACCTGGCTTTCGAAGACTTTGGAAAGGCAGGGCAGGATGGAAATAGGTCTGTAACAGTTTGAGTCTAGAGTGTCACCCCCTTTGAAGAGGGGGATGACCGCAGCAGCTTTCCAATCTTTAGGAATCTCGGACGATACAAAAGAGAGGTTGAACAGATTAGTATTAGGGGTTGCAACAATGGCGGCGGATAATTTTAGAAAGAGATGGTCCAGATTGTCTAGCCCAGCTGATTTGTACGGGTCCAGGTTTTGCAGCTCTTTCAGAATATCTGCTATCTGGTTTGGGTGAAGGAGAAGCTGGGGAGGCTTGGGCAAGTCGCTGCGGGGGGGGTGTTGCGGAGCTGATGGCCAGGGTTGGGGTAGCCAGGAGGAAAGCATAGCCAGCCGTAGAGAAATGCTTCTTGAAATTCTCGATTATCATGGATTTATCGGTGGTGACAGTGTTTCCTAGCCTCAGAGCAGTGGGCAGCTGGGAGGAGGTGCTCTTATTCTCCATGGACTTTACAGAATATCCCTTTGATCATGGGGAAGTTATTAATTACACTTTGGATGGTGTATCAATACACCTAGTCACTAAAAAGATACAGACGTCCTTCCTAACTCAGTTGCCGAAGAGGAAGGAAACCGCTCACCATGATGCCAATGGGGACTTTTAAACAGTTGCAGAGTTTAATGGCTGTGATGATAGGAGAAAACTGAGGATGGATCAACAACGTTGTAGTTACTCCACAAAACTAATCTAATTAACAGAGTGAAAAGAAGCCTGCACAGAATAAAAAAATTCAAAATCATGCATCCTGTTTGCAACAAGGCACTAAAGTAATATTGGCAAAAATTTGGCAAAGCAATTCTTTTTTTGTCCTGAAGTGTTACGTATGTTTGGTGCAAATCCAATACAACACATTGCTGAGTACCACTCTCCATATTTTCAATCATAGTGATGACTGCATCATGGTATGGGTATTCTTGTAATAGTTAAGGTCTGGGGAGTTTTTCAGGATAAAAAAGAAACGGAATGGAGCTAAGCACAGGCAAAATCCTAAAGGAAAACCTAGTTCAGTCTGCTTTCTACCAGACAATGGGAGATTAATTCACCTTTCTGCAGGACAATAACTTAAAACACAAGGCCAAATCTACACTGGAGTTGCTTACCAAGAAGACTGGCTGAGTTACAGTTTTGACTTAAATGTACTTGAAAATCTATGGCAAGACCTGAAAATGGTTGTCTAGCAATGATCAACAACCAATTTGACAGAATAGAAAAGAATAATGGGCAAATGTTGCACAATCCAGGTGTGGAAAGCTCTAAGGGACTTACACAGAAAGACTCACAGCTGTAATCGCTGCCAAAGGTGCTTCTACAAAGTATTGACTCGGGGGTGTGAATACTTATGTAAATTAGATATTTCTGTATGTCTTTTAAAATAAATTTGCAAAAATGTCTAAAACCATGTTTTCACTTTGTCATTATGTGATATCGTTTGTAACGGTAGCTAACACTGTTCAATACAGATTTTGCGTACCGCGGCATTCAAACGAGGCTGCGATGAAAACTAATGGGACTGTAGCGACTGTGTTGGCATCAAAATCCATGGCGTTGATTGACATGGTATTGGACCAATAGTATTCGAGAAAAGTTGAAAAAACGGACCCCTCTGACGCTGTACGATACATTGTGACATATCACGACGTCACGCATTATGCAACACATTGTGTGCCGTACAGCGTCTTTCCACCAGGGGTAGCGCCTCTCTTGCAGATTAAAAACAAGTGAAAGGGACAGGGAAAGGGGATATCTCGTCAATTGTACAACTGAATGCATTCATTTTTCGCGTTATCACTGCAAGCCATCATGACTCTCAAAAGTCGCAACAGCCGCAGTTTACTTGTGAAGTTAACTTTAGCCCCGACCTAAAAACCCTATTCAAATTCGACACAAACCTTCAAATGTATTTTTTTTTTAAATAAAAAAATCGCCTTTTTAGGTATATAATGACACGTTATATAAACTCTTTATAGTGTTTTATAAACATTTTAGAGGTGATAAGTTGGACAAATCGGGGGGGGAAATTCCCTACACAACATATATCTCCCCCTTTCACTATTACTCAGTAGCCTTCGCTTCCCCCTCGCAAGTTTTAAAAAGACCAGGCGGAGCTCCATTGCCTTCTTCAATCATGCAGAGATGGGTAGCATGAAGGTCACGTCATTGATTTCGCTGGAAAACAGAAAAATTGTGCTTTACAAAGGTATTCATATTACACTTGACCTGGAAGTATACATTTTTGTGGCCGCTAAAATACGGTCACGTGTATGAAACACTGTCATGTACGGAGGTTTGTTAGTTAGATGGGTGAGAGAGAAAAATCGATACTGAACAAAAATATAAACGCAACATGTGAAGTGTTGGTCCCATGTTTCATGAGCTGAAATAAAAGAGTTAGGTAAATCAGCTTTTAGTTTTTTTGCACCGTGTTTGTGGAACTATCGTCAAAATCTTCTTAAATGTTTTGGTGCCTCTAGGGCACATATGTCAGAGTCAAGGCCCGCGGGCCACATCCGGCCCGCGAGAAGGTTTTTTACGGCCCCTGGGATGATCTTGATTTATTATTAGAACCGGCCCGCAGACCGCAGCAAGCCGGCAGATCTTTTACACGCACCAATACTACATTTCCCACAATGCAACGGTGACGCACCGAGCAGTAGGCTGCTTCATTTCAATATTTATTGGCACAGCAGTCGTCAGCATCACAGTAAAATTAACTTTCAGATACCCATCAAAAATGGCAAAACGGAAGGTGGACACTGAGAACCGGGGGTTTCAAACAAGGTGGGAGTCGGAGTATATGTTCACGGAGGTAGCTGGAAAACCTGTGTGTCTTCTGTGTGGAGAAAGTGTGGCGGTACTGAAAGAGTATAATCTGAGACGACATTATGAAACGAAACACGCGGACAAAAACAAGAATATGGACATGGAACAAAGGCTACAAAAGGCAGAGGAATTAAAACGAGGCCTCAAATCTCGACAGGCTCTGTTCAAAAAAGCCAAATCACAAGGCCAGGCTGCTGTCAAGGCCAGTTTTATTTTGGCAGAAGAGATCGCTAAATCAGCCCGGCCATTTACGGAGGGGGATTTCATCAAAAACTGCATGATTAAAGTTTGTGACGAAGTTTGCCCAGAAAAAAGGCAACTCTTTTTAAATGTGAGTCTGAGCAGAAACACCATTGCCGAGAGAGTAGACCAGTTGTCCATCAATCTAAAAGAGCAGCTTGTGAAAAAGGGAAAAGATTTCATTGCATATTCCTTGGCTGTGGATGAGAGCACCGACATTTCTGACATTGCCCAGTTGTCAATTTTCATCCGCGGAGTGGACTCCAGCCTAAGCGTGACAGAGGAGTTTTTGGCTTTACGTCCTATGCATGGCACAACTACGGGGCATGATTTGTATGAAGAGGTGTCAAGATGTGTAAATGAGATGGAGCTGCCTTGGGAAAAACTCGTGGGTTTGACAACCGACGGAGCACCTGCGATGTGTGGACACAGGAGCGGACTGGTGGCGAAGATACGGGAAAAGATGCAAGAGGAAAACGCGACAGGTGAGCTGACAGCTTATCATTGTATCATACACCAGGAAGCGTTGTGCGGTAAAGCCTTGAAAATGGAGCATGTAATGAGCATCATCACGCGCACAGTTAACTTTATCAGAGCCAAAGGTTTGAATCACCGCCAGTTCAAGGCATTTCTGACGGAGTTAGAAACGGAGCATGGTGATTTGCCTTATCACACAGAGGTGCGATGGCTAAGCCAGGGAAAGGTGCTTCAAAGATGTTTCGAGCTTCGTGAGGAGATTTGTCTGTTCTTGGACAGCAAAGGGAAAGACACAACACAACTCCGAGACGAAATGTTTCTGTGTGAAATGGCTTTTCTGTGTGACATTACGAGTCATCTGAATGCAATGAACTTGCAGCTGCAGGGTCGGGATCATGTCATCTCTGATATGTACAGTACAGTGAAGGCATTTAAAACCAAACTGACTCTGTGGGAGACGCAGATGCGGAAAGAAAATTTGAGCCACTTTCCCAGCTGCCAGACCATGAAAGAGAAGCTCTCTACCAGTGCGTTCCCGAGCGCACAGTTGGCTGATAAAATAGGTATGCTTGCCGCTGACTTTCGACGCCGATTTGCTGACTTTGAAGCACAAAAAAGCAGGTTGGAACTGCTCGGTAACCCATTTGCTGTTGACGTGGAAAGCTCACCACCAAACCTCCAAATGGAGTTGATTGACCTCCAATGCAATGATGCACTGAGGGCAAAATATGCGGCAGTGGGTGCTGCGGAGTTTGCCCGTTTCCTCCCCGACACAATGCCCCAGCTGCGCATCCAGGCTGCTCAAACGTTGTCTATGTTTGGCAGCACATACCTGTGTGAACAACTGTTTTCTTTGATGAACCTGAACAAAACATCACACAGAAGTCGACTTACTGCTGAACACCTCCACTCAATTCTGAGGATTTCCTCAGCTCAGAGCCTTACCCCGAACATTGATGAACTTGTGGAAAAGATGGGACACCACCAAGTATCACCCTCAACCTCAAACAAGTGAACATTACTGTGCAATCACATATTTAGAGTTTTTACTCAGTTCAAGTTTAAAAGTTAAAGTTTAATATTTGTTTTCACTGCATGTTACTTCTCCTTAAACAAAGTGTTGTTTTTGATTAATAGATTTTTGCACTTTATTTTATTGTATTTCAATCCAATTATATTTTAAAAATATTTCAGTTGAGTGGATGATAGAAAATTGCTATTATTGTTTTTTTCTTTGAAGTAAATTTAGCCCACTTTTGCTAAAATAGAAAATATAGGCTACTGATGGTGCCTTGAATACCGGTTTCTTTCATTTAATGTTCATGTTATGGGGATTTTTATATAAAGGAAATTTGTCTTTTGTGTCTGTTGAAAATTAAAGATTACTGACAGAGCCATAAGAAAATATTGCTTTATTTATCTGATCATATTGGAATATATTTGTTAGGTTTTCAGTAGGTTCAATTAGGTTCACTAGACTATATGCGTCATTTAAAATTTTTTCAATGAACATTCGAACAGTCCGGCCCTCGGCTTGTAGCTAAATTTTTTATTTGGCCCTCCGTCCATTTGACTTTGACACCCCTGCTCTAGGGCAATTCAGAAAGCTGATTGAGGACCTTATTGCTGATGAATGTGTTCGTTTTTTATCGCCATGTTTTTCTTTCTTTCTGCTTGTATTTTGTATTTATATTTTGATGTGCGTATTTCTGTAATGTTTCTGTATTTCATCTGTAAAAAAGACCTTGGTCTCAGTATGACTCCCTGATAAAATAAAAGATAAAAAAATATATTTTTTAATGACATGATGCATAAGACCAGAGACCTGCTGCTTAACTTTCTCCCAGACATCTTTGCCCCCTTGCCGATTTCAACTTCCCCCTTAATCACTTTATCCTGGCGCCAGGTCTGGGCTTGTATCGTTTTTTATCAGTCTAACCATCATCCGCTCAGCCTTCAGGAGGACAAATGACCCGGAACAAGAAAAGAAAATATATTTCACACCTAGCTTTACATTGTAACCTCAACTCACCTGTCATTTGATGATGTTCAGGTTGTAAAGCTGGTTGTAATTTCAACCAGCTTTGCCCGCTGAGAAGCTGTATGGAAGAAAGATATCTCTCTGTAGTCAATTATCGGGGTATACACTGAACAAAAATATAAACGCAACATGTAAAGTGTTGGTCCCATGTTTCATGAGCTGAAATAAAAGATCCCAGAAATATTTCATGTGCATGGCATATGGAGAAGCTAATTAAACAGCATGATCATTACACAGGTGCCCCTTCTGCTGGGGTCAAAAAAATGTCACTCTAGAATTTGCAGTTTTGTCACAAAACACAACGCCACAGATGTCTCAAGTTTTGAGGAAGCATGCAATTGGCATTCTGACTGCAGGAATGTCAACCAGAGCTGTTGCCAGAGAATTGAATGTTAATTTTTCTACCATAAGCCGCCTCCAATGTTATTTTAGAGAATTTGGCCGTACGTTCAGCTGGCCTCACAACCGCAAACCACGTGTATTTAATAATAAACAACTTGGCAAGTCAACTAGGCAAGTAGTTTTTAACTAGGCAAGTCAGTAAAGAACAAATTCTTATTTACAATGACGGCCTAGGAACAGTGGGTTAAACTGCCTTGTTCAGGGGCAGAATTACATATTTTTACCTCGTCAGCTCAGGGATTCTGTCACGGATCCCTCCGGAACTTTCATCACGCACACATGTCCCCTAGTCCTACTGATTAGTATTTGTATATATGTGCCCTTTGGTTTCCATGGTCTTGTCAATTATTGTTACAATGTCCGTTGGTGCGTGTGAGTACCTGTGCTGTGTGTTTTGGGCTTTCGTGCTCTTGTGGATTGCACAGATGATTATGGGTCTCATCCCGTGTGTTAATCATTGTGCGTGCGTGTATTATTTATTCGAGGTACTCCTTGCTCTTTTGTTTGGGTTTCAACCCTGTGTTTTTGTTACGTGTTTGTTTGGTCTTCGTCCCCGTGCCCTTACACGGCACGCCGTAATTTGGGCTTAATAAAAAAAAACATTACGCATTCCTGCGTCTGTCTCCCGAATCGTTTATACCAACGTGACAGAATAATCGACCATTGAGGGAGACAACGGGAATGGCCCATTCAACGAAGCTGCGACTGGTCCGTCCAGGGCCGCTGCAACTTCGACAGCTGCAACTGGGTCGTCCGACGACGCAACTTCAGCAGCCACAACTGGTCCATCCGACGCCGCCGCAACTTCGCCAACTGGCCCATCCGACGACGACGCAACTTCGGTAGCTGCATCGGGTCCTGATCGACCCGCACTGCATTTCTGTGATTGTCCCCGAGGCCGGTGTCGTTGCGCAGCACGTCGGGGGGGGGGGGTTGCATTTCACAATTGCATTTCATGGATGGCAATTTGAATGTACAGAGGTACCGTGACAAGCTCCTGAGGCCCATTGTTATGCCATTCATCCACCGCCATCACCTCATGTTTCAGCACGATAATGTGCGGCCCCATGTCGCAAGGATCTGTTCACAATTCCTGGAAGCTGAAAATGTCCCAGTTCTTCCATTGCATGTATACACACAAGACATTTCACCCATTGAGCATGTTTTGGATGCTCTGGATTGACGTGTATTTAACAGCGTGTTCCAGTTCCCGCCAATATTCAGCAACTCCGCACAGCCATTGAAAAGGAGTGGGACAACATTCCACTGGTCAAAATCAACAGCCTGATCAACTCTAAGCCAAGGAGATGTGTCGTGCTGCATGAGGCAAATGGTGGTCACACCAGATGCTGACTGGTTTTCTGATCCACACCCCTACCTTTTTTTTAAAGGTATCTATGACCCACAAATGCATATCTGTATTCCTAGTGATGTGAAATCCATAGATTATGGTCTAATGAATTGATTTCAATTGACTGATTTCCTTATATAAACTGTAACTCAGCAAAATCTTTGAAATTGTTGCATGTTGTGTTTGTTTATATTTTTGTTCAGTATGTATTTGGATAAATGTATGAGTATTCTTGGTGTGTTCATTGCTGGCACTCAGCGGTACTAAAATGCGGCATAGTACCAGAACTCAGGACTTACAGATGAAAGATTGAGAGGAAGTGGAACACTCTCGCTCATTGTCAGAACAGCCTGAACAGACTGAATGGGCTGATGCAGCTCCCTGAAAAAGAATGGAGGGAATGGGACAAGGAGAGAGAGGGAGAAATGGAAGCAGAAGGAGAGAATAGTCCTTAACATGGCTGGTTGAGGGGGTGACTACGATATCCAACAGGCCTGGGAACTTAGTATTTCTGAATCATTTGGCATCAAAACACTTTTTGGACAGATTTACTATGCGATTGCAGCAAGTGCAAAGCTTGAATTTGTTTGTTTTTAAGGAAATTGAACTTGGAGTACAGAACAAAAATAAAAGAATGAGCTTGAGGAGAAGGTATCATTTAAGTAAATAGTTATATTTTAGATTTGTCCTTGGTGTTTTATCCCTTACTGAGAAAAGCATTGCAAACACATAATAAATATGTTTCAATAATAATCCTTGGATTGGAAAGTAGCCTAAAGCTTTTCTTCAGTTCATTGAAAGCTAGCCTGGTGGCCACAGTAGCGCTGACTGTGGATGTGCATATTATTATCTCATTCTAATGAAGCTGTCATCTACAGTTAGAAAGGGAAAAACGACTAGCCTGAAGCGTCAATTAAGCACACAGTGGTATGAAGCATACAGTCTGCAGGGTTCAGAAGAGATTATGGAAGAGTGGTAGTACAAGATCATAGTATGCATAAAAGGTTAAGTGTGAATATTCATAAGGTAAATGGTCTTTGAAGTGTTGTTGGAAAGGGGAACATCTATTGCACTCTAAACATTAAATCTCTCTCACACACGCATGCATGCACACAGTCACGCACAAACACACACACCTGTCTTCCTGTGATCTGTAGTTAGGGAGGGATGTTGCCCAGAGCAGGAGGCTGAATGAATAAGACATGGTGCAGGAGTAGAGGTGAGGATCAGAAGGGGAAGAGAGCACCCTAGGCTAATGCAGAGCCAGTGAAGGGAGCCCTGATGGAGGGAGAAGGAGGACAAGATGGAGTTCAGTAGAGCGACAGAGAGCAAGACTAAGAATGCCCTTGGTGGTGTGAAAGAGGGATGGATAGATGGCAGGGGTCAGTGAAAGAGAGAAATCCCTGGGGTCTTTGAAATGAGAAGAAAGACAACAGGGGATGTTTGGGTCTGTATAACGAGAGAGGGGGAGTGGTGGATGGTGAAGGTGGAAATGATGGACTGTTGGGGTGGACAGTAAATGCCATAAAGGCAGTGCATGGTCGGAAGGAGAAGATGAAGTGATCTCAGGTGACTGGAAGGGTGGACAAATGAAAAAATGCAGCATTGAGACGGAATAAAGATTGGACTATGAGGGAGGGAAAAAGACAGGCGGACAGATGGTTGAAAAATATGGGCAGCCAAGTGTTTGTTTAGGCTGATATTAGGTGAGAACAGATCAAAACCGGGAGGAGAAGAGATGGAAAGATGATAGGAGGAGAAGAGATGGAAAGATGATAGGAGGAGAATTGATGGAAAAATGATAGGAGGGAGAAGAGGTGGAAAGAGGATAGGGGGAAAATAGATGGAAGAGGATAGGAGGGAGGAGACGAGATGAAAAGATTTGGAAAGAGGATAGGAGGGAGGAGAAGAGATGGAAAGAGGATAGGACGGAGGATAAGAGATAGAAAGAGGATAGGATGAGAAGAGATGGAAAGAGGATAGGACGGAGGATAAGAGATAGAAAGAGGATAGGAGGAGAAGAGATGGAAAGAGGATAGTAGGAGAAGAGTTGGAAAGAGGATAGGAGGAGAAGAGATGGAATGAGGATAGGAGGAGAATAGTTGGAAAGAGGATAGGAGGAGAAGAGTTGGAAAGAGGATAGGAGGAGAAGAGATGGAAAGAGGATAGGAGGAGAAGAGTTGGAAAGAGGATAGGAGGAGAAGAGATGGAAAGAGGATAGGAGGAGAAGAGTTGGAAAGAGGATAGCTTACCTTAGGTTTAGCTTTACATGGATGCAAAATAGGGAAAAGTAATAGCATACAAGAGGATTGGATTGGATTTATAGAATGCTTTCCTAGATGCTCTTAAGTGCTTTACATTGATATGATGTAAATGTGCTGATACAAAGGATAGAAAAAGTAAAGTAGGTATGGAGTGAGGCAAAAGAGGTAGATATTCAGGACAGAGTCTGAATGGTAGACTACAGGAGGTGGAATAGCAAAGACTGTATAGGACATGAGGACAGACCCAAACTGTCCTAGAGGGAATGAGTGATTACAGAAGAGGGACCAAACAGAGAAGACAGGAAGACAGAGACAGGAGCGATGACAACTCCAGCGGAGGAGTGAGCAAGATGAGACTCCTGTCTATAAACCTGGGGAGGGGACAGGTCAGGTGTAGAGTACACAGCCAATCGCTGAACACAGAAGGTCACTTTTAACTGGAATAATGAACATCAAATGAATACATTCAAAATGCAAAGAGGATCATTTATATGTGTGCTAAACAAGGTCATAGGAATATATTAAAGTGCAGAGAGAAGCAATTGAGCATGTAACGTCCTGAGTGTTGTTCATTACTATTGCAAAATGATCCACAGTAATGCGGTAGTTTTTCATCTTTCATCTTGATACAAGGCTGTGAATATTGAAGTGAAGGGAAGTGCTATCGATAGCATAGCGCTCAGCATTTGGCCGGTGAATTCTAAAAACCCAGAATTGTCACTCTTTCACACAAACTTTTTTGAATGAATGTCATTATGATGGTAATTTTGTCACCTCTTATGGACAATTAGTTATTCTAGCAGATAATGATGCTCCCAATAACAATCTGTCCCCAATTAACACTCAACCAGAACCATATTCTCAGCTCTCATGGCTCTTGACTGAAACAACATTCAGAAATGGGCTTAAATCGTCCTTGTCCGATAAAGGGCAAAGTCATTGTGAAGATAAGAACAACTTGTATCTCTCTATTGCAATGTTCTACTCTCTCTGGAGCGGGCCTTTGCGACTCAAGGCATCTTGGAAGCCTGTTCGAGAGTTTGGTATAGAATCTAGGCGCTAGGACAGACGTAGTCAATATAACTATTTGTTTAGCACTTTTGAAATGTACAGTGACAGAATTCAGAACATGGGCCGCTCTTACCGGGCTCTCCCTGTACACCAAGTTAGAACCGTAGGATAAATAAAGGGGGTATATAAGCAGACAATGAAAGCTCTTACAATATTCAATGATTACCTTTCTCTAAAACAGGTTATAGGCTACAGTAGAACAGTCAGAACAGTAGGTGAAATTAATAGGGGTAAATAGACCAAATGATCAGTGTGATTGTACATAGACTACTAACATCTTACTACACAACATACACGTAGTATTACTTTCTTAGCTACAGTATACATATCTCCCTGGCAAATTACATCATTTATAAAGCAGCATACAATATATTTTTGTACTCACGTTGTTGTGCTCGGCTCACATGAATAGGAAGGTGGCGTGGCGGTCCTCCAGGTTAACAGTCGTTTTGAGCGTGACACAAATCATACTTAATTGACTGCATGGCCAATGTTGAATGTTTATCATTTTTAACTTGGAAAAGATCCCCTTAATCCCAGATTTGGGAACACAGCCACTGTCCCTGATTCCTTCCAAGCCACTCGTTGAATTTGCGATTTCCAACTTGTTGTATAATGTTTGTGTCCAATGGCCGATGAGCACAGATACGTTTTATCTATAATTTCTCTTCATTTTTTCTCTTCATATGACAAGGATTAAAAATTATTTGCCAGTAGATTGTCGACTTGATTCATGATGATGACTGCTAGCTAAGATTGTGAAAGAATGATGTTGACATGATCAGTCCAAGCCTCTGTACATATAACGTGATTTGACGTCATCTTATCTGTAGCCAATGACCTTGAGCCTTCTTGGATGGGCACTTCTATGGCAACAGCCGAAGGGCTAGAATTTTCAATGTCTCCTCTTACACTTGGCAGTGACGTAAAGTCTCCATGAGTGACAGAACACTGAGCCAATCACGGCACAAAGCTCCATATTTTCTGCTGGCTTGCCCTACCACCACAGAAAGCACTGAGTTAGGCTGAAACACCTGCCTTTTGGAGCTGCCTTACTCAAGAAAACAATTATATATATTATTCATACATTGTATGCAAACTGATATGTGACACGAATTAATTCCAAAATAACATGCAAAACAGACAAGCACAAATGCCCTGAATGACGGATCGCCACTGCTCCCACTGTAAATCCCACTTCTAACATCAATGTAGAGAATCCCACTTCTGACATCAATGTAGAGAATCCCAGAATCACTCTGAATCCAAACACTTTGTCTCTGATATTTTATATTTGCAAGTGTCCACCTTACGTACGATCGCAAGGATATTGCACATAGGACTATTATCAGGCATTATGAAAAGCTTGATCTAGCATTTGTGAAATAATCTTTCTTGCTCTGTTTCTTTGCTCTCCCTCTGTTGTACAGGTAATGAGCTACTCTATCGCACACGGGAGGGGGATGTTGTCAGGTTCAACATGGAGACATACGAGAGGACGGTATTGGTGCACAACAAAAAGTTTGTGAGTCTCTCCAACTTTCTCATATTTACACAATAGATGCATGCATCCCTATAGGCCAAAGAACAGACTGTGGTTTTTGCATGAATTGAATTCAAACTTTTCTTTTTGCGTCAGCATATCAAAGCACCCAAAGCTCTTATTGTGAAGCCTACTGAAACGATACATCATTAGCACATCGTTTGATCTGGCTCGTTATCATTTGGGTTCGCTACGCATCAAATGTTTTTGACGAAAATGCAACGTCAGTGTTGAAACGGACGAGGTGACAACGCACAGTATGTTCGTCCCTCCGAAATCAGAAAGAGCCGCGACAAGATTAATGCGTCTGCCGACCAAGTCCGCGCCGAGCAATCCGTCAAATGCAGTCATTTAAGGATAGCCTTAATGAAAAAACACTACGCATGGTTAAAGGTCTCATCTTTTGTGTTTTCTCTCTCTCTGCTTTTCAGGAAATGTACAAAGCCAGCAAGTATGAAGTGTCTCCTGACATGAAGCATGTGCTGCTCGCCTACAACATGGCACCAGTGAGCTCCTTCATTTGTTTGCTTGTTTTTTGAATTAGCAGAATGACAGGCACATACTTCAGCGGGCTCTGAGGGGAAACGTGGCGAGGCGGTGGGGGAGAAAAGTAATCATGGCGTCCGGATAGAGGCCTGTCGTACCCCGCTACCTCTCAGCCACTATAGAGAGAAAACAGCTGAGTGGAACTGAGCTCTTCAGAGAGGGGCCAAAACACAAACAAACACCATAACACAGCTGAGCAAGGGGGATGAGGAAGGAATGGGAAAACAAAGGGAGGGAATGGGAAAACGAATGGAGGGAATGGGGCAAGGCTGAGAGTAGAGATATTTGGGGTAGAAAGAGTGTGAGAGAGGGAGGGGAGGAAAGGATAAAGAGAGGGATGGGAGGTTTTTCTGCTACAGCGGTTACTGCATTATGTAATGGCTCAGGTATCTAACTCAGCTGGAAGATTACTGCAATGTGAGATCCAGGACACAGAGTCTGAAAAAGAATCAGTATGTCAGGGAATAGAATCCCATTGGCTCAGAAAGACACAGAGAGAGAGTAGACACTGTTAGAGTAGGGAGGAAAAGGTGTAGACCTGGGTTAACCTTGCCATATATATCAGGAACAGTGAACTGTCACCAAAGGTGCAAGACTGCTGGGAACGTGTAATGGCACAGCAGGGAGGCACTAATTCAAGTGTGTGTGTGTGTGTGTGTGTGTGTGTGTGTGTGTGTGTGTGTGTGTGGGTGGGTGGGTGGGTGGGTGGGTGGGTGGGTGGGTGGGTGGGTGTGGGTGTGTGGGTGTTAGACAGTGCATTTGTTATTTTAATCATCCCTCCATAGCCCTGGTAGATGACAGCTCCGTCCCCTGGCTGTCATTGCACTCTCTCCATATGTCATGCTGCTGCTTGCCCTTCATAGAAGCCCCCCCTCTCTTTCTCGATCTCTATCTCTCTCTTTCTCGCTTGTCAATCCCTCTCTTTCTCTCCCCCAACTCTGAGGGGGGTATTCAGACGGACTACTGTAACATGTGGTTCATACTTATCTCCTGCTACATTAAGAAGCATTCTACATGTCATCTCTCAGTCCAGGGCCTGCTAGTAGAATGCAGTGCAGACATGATTCCCACTGGGGCCAACCATACGAAGAATGTATGCATGTATGACTGACTGTAAGTCTCTTTGGATAAAAGGGTCTGCTAAATGGCATATATTATATTATGAACACTGCATTTGTGCCCTGGACTTAATGACTCATTGACAAGGAATATTACATTTGAGAAAATACAGAATGACTTTGTAGAATACAATATTACCTCCCAACCAAATGCATATACATTCTGATGATAGTTAGCTACTAAAACATGGTTCAATGGCCAAGTACCTCATGATAGTCTTCAATCATTTTTCTTCTAGGTGTACCAGCACTCGTTCACTGCCTTCTACATCATCTGCAGCCTGGAGACTCCGTAAGTAGCTGAAACCAACCAATGCTTCCCCTCCTCTCTCCTCTCCTCTCTTCGGCCCAGTCAGTCAAGTATCTGAGCTGCCACCCAGTGAAGACGAGGAGAACTGCAGGCCAAGGGACTTGATGACCTCGTCCATCGTCACCTCCAGACTAAGACAAAGGGCCTGTGACACCTCTAATTTTCTGTCCTGCAGCACACAGCACTTTTCTAAATGAACAGAAAGTGGCAGCGATATATAAAGCACCAGTATTTATAGGTGCTCGTAAACCTCTTGGGCTAATCTGTACGAGACTGGTATATCTGGGCAGGAGCAGAGCAGGCTGCTGGTGTGGTTCACTGGAGTTTTTTTTATAATGCTGTGGTTTGAGGATCCACTAAGTAAGATGTTATTTTTAAAGAAGGTGCTCAGTCATTTAATGAGGGGCAGTTAAAGGTGTGTGTTGTTAAATAAAGGTTAAATAAAAAGTATGTAGTGTGGGTGTGTGTAGTCTGAATGTGGTCTCTCCTCTGTGCTGCAGGGAGACATGGAACCTGAACCCTCCAGAGGTGCGGAACGCCCAACTGCAGTACGCAGGCTGGGGACCCACGGGCCAGCAGCTGGTAAGAACTACAACTCCCAGCAGCACCCTCTCTGTCTCACCCATACTACATACCCCAATGTCACTCCTATTTGGCAAACCATGTTATAATGTATTTCTAAACTGAGTGTACAATAGGAATGCACTGTATCAATGACCTTTCCTATGACCATGTATGTATGTTAAACTATCACAAGCTACCAGGCAGTCTAGCCACCGAGAGAACATTAATAAGCATCAGTCTAGTGGTTCTCGGAGCAGACAGACTGTGAGTGATTACATCCTCCAGCACAATGCAATTAATTACCTGTAATCTCCTCAGCGGATTAATTAGTGAAGTCACTGGATTGATATCACACACTCTCTCCCAGTATTAATCATCAAACAGCCCTGATTCCAACAGTCGCTTTCATATAAAGGAGCTCCCCTCCCACCAACAGATGCTTGCCCTCTGAGCTGTGATGCTTGTTGTCAACGGTAGGATGCATGGGCAGGAGAGGAAGGTGTCTGCCGACGTGCGTTCATATAATATGTGAACGCTCCTCTCTCCTCTCTCTCGCATGTGTGTATATTATGCGCCCGCACACACACACACACACACACACACACACACACACACATACACACACACACTAATATCAGCCCATCTGTTATCACACTTCTCAAGCCCCTCCCCTCTTGATCCTCTCTTTAATTTCTTAAGCCCCTCCCCTCTTGATCCTCTCTTTAACACACACAAACACACACAGCTTTCTTGTCCCATGTCGAAAAGTAGTAGAATCGGGTTAAATACACATTGTTCAGAGGACAGGCAGCTCTGTCTGTGTGGATGAACACTGTTCATATAACTCCAGCTTTAGCAGTAAGTGGTCCTCTTCCTTTAAATTGGAGTTGAATCCCCTACTGAGACGCTGAGCTTTGCTTGCTCTCTACCTTCCTCTCCCTCCCTCCCTCGCTCTTTCTCCCCCTCCTTCGCCCTACTTTTCTCTCTTTGTGAGGCTAATCTCCAGAGTTGTCAACCAGCCCACAATATGATCACACATCTCCCCAGACTCTGTGTGTGTATATGGGAGGTAGGGCTGGGCGGTATACCACAATTTATGCACGGACCGGTTTGGGATTTCACTTTACCTTTTATAACGAATGTTTGGTTTGTTAAATGGGATACGCCGTGTCTAACGTTCATTTTTATACTTTACTTCGCTACTTGAGTCATCTCTCTCCGCTCTCTCTCTCTCTTTCCATGCCGCTTTTCACACAGAACTGTCACTGCCCCCATCACTCAAGGAGCGCCTTTGTTGTTCCTCAACCACGAGACACTTGAGTTCAGGCTCAAATCAAATCAAATGTTGTTCTAAAATCTCTGAAGTTGGAGACTTTTATCTCCCTCAACAACTTTAAACATCTGCTATCCGAGCAGCTAACTGATCGCTGCAGCTGTACATAGTCCATCGGTATATAGCCCACCCAATTTACCTACCTCACCCCCCATACTGCTTTTATTTATTTACTTTTCTGCTCTTTTGCACACCAGTATCTCTACTTGCACATGATCATCTGATGATTTATCACTCCAGTGTTAATCTGCTAAATTGTAATTATTCAATTTATTGCCTACCTCCTCATGCCTTTTGCACACATTGAATATAGATTCTCTTTTTTTCTACCATGTTACTGACTTGTTTATTGTTTACTCCATGTGTAACTCTGTGTTGTTGTGTGTTCACACTGCTATGCTTTATCTTGGCCAGGTCGCAGTTGCAAATGAGAACTTGTTCTCAACTAGCCTACCTGGTTAAATAAAGGTGAAATAAAAAATAAAAAAAATAAAAAAATTGCGGGTGTAGCGAAATGCTTGTGGTTAATGCAGCACATGCAACAATGTTGATGACAATGATGCTGTTTTTACTTTGCTTCTTAATATAAATCCAAAAGTGTTCTATAGTTACACTATTAGTTTGTGTTTCTTACATCTGCAAACTGCTAGGTTATCTTTTCTTAGCTAGTTAGGCCTAAATCTTGTTAGCCGCTGATCACTAGCTAGCGAGCTAATAAATGTACAAATTTAGAGCAAACGTAATTAGCTATACAGCCTGATAACGCCAGCGATGGTGTAGACCTAAATCAGCATGTTTGTGCAACAGTATCTTCTAAATCAAAGAGGAAAGTGCGAAGCATGAATATGTTAACTACTTGAAGTAGCTAAGAGAAAACATTCAATGTAGCTAAAGATTATTGGGTCCCCTAGGAAACACTTGTCAACACTTTGGTTCCTACCCTGTCACAACTCCTCCCTGGCCTTTTAATTTGTTGTCGTGTCAAACAACACTTTATTCAAAGTGCCCACTATTATATACTAACTAGAATAAAAACAATCAGTCTATTTCCAATGATTCCAACAGTTCACCCAAGTGTTTTGCTCTAAATTGCAAGTCAAATTGCAATTGCAACATTTGGTTAAAAATGAGGCCTAGTTTTTTTGCCCATATTGTGTAGCCCTACGTGGCAGTGTGGAAATGATCTCAAATGAGTGCAGAAATTGTTTGGTTGAATTGAATTTTTGGTTGAATTGAACAGTATAAAACAATCATAACGGAGAAAGACCAATTGAAATCACTTAGAATGTATGTATTTCCACCCTAAGGTCACGCACTACTCATATAGCAAATTTAGAACTTTTATTATTCATAAACATGAAATACTGTCACACCGTCTAATTTTTTTCAAATACCGTGATATGAAATTTTGGCCATATCACCCAGCCCTAATGGGAGGTAACTTGGGCAGTGTTTCTACCTCCTTCAGAAGTGGGCCAAGCTCACCGTGTTACCCTCTGCCCTGGGCTCGATCCTGTTGTAAAACTGGGCCCTCAATCCATCTGCACAGAGGTGAATTCAAACACACCTGTGTTCCCCTGGCCTACCTAGCCACATAAGGAACATTGCCCAACCCCCCCCCCCCCCCCCTTTGTCTGCAAGATAGCACAAGGTCAAGACACAAAATGAGGCAGAGGAAAGGTAGGAACTGGGTTATACCTTCTTTTTTTGGGGGGGGGGGGGGGGGGGGGGCATTGTGATGCTATTGCATTGCCTTAACTGCTGCAAGGAAAGGGAACATACCCTATCATCCCCTATTGTTGAAGTATTTCTTTATTTAAAAGAGAATATCTTTCAGACTGTGTTTACATAGCATGATTCAGTCCATGTCAGTAACAGAGATTACACATGAACCAACGGAAAGCTCAAGGCCAAAGTTATTGAGCTATCCTTAGTTACCTTCTATTGATTTCAATATAAGCCCTACGAGCTCTGCAACTGAAACCGACCCGTTAAGAGCCTTTAATAACATGAGCATTATATTTTATCGTCATTGATTTGATATGGCAGATAGAGGTTTTAAAGTTTTTTTTGTGGGTAGAGAATCTGTAATGTGTGAAGAGGAACTATAATATGCTACTTCTAACAGTGGACAGAGAGGGGGGCAATGCTGTAGCCCAGTAAAGGATCAATCTGCAATTAGGACTTGCATTGATGTATAATATTGGTGTTCAATGTGGTGAGGTAAAGGATTCATTATGCAGTACATTCTTTCTCTCTCTTGATCTCCTTCTTTCTCTGTCCTTTCTCTCTCTTTCTCTCTCCTGAGCCGGCGTTATCAATCAATACTTAGACATGCAGTAATATGGAGACAATATTATGTCCGTGACATGATGAAAGTATAATCCAATAGCGAGAAGGCAGAAAGGTAAGTTGAGGCTATTTACTAGATTGTGCAGGTAGTAAACATGACTGCCATGTTGGCAGATGACTGGGAACTCCAACACACGCGATATGTGTTTTTGATTGTATTCAACAAGGCCTGCTATATCGTGGCTTGTCAAACAAGCCAATATTGCTGCACAATGTTCATGATTCAAGTATTGCAGTGAATAGGAGAGGATCAAACATTTCGATAGAACCTTTTGAGCTCAAATTCCTCATCTGGTTAAAGCATCCTTCCATCAACCTACAGGTCAAGTTTAGTCATGCAGAACACACATCCTTTCTTCCTTCCATATTGATCACCTCAGTTTTTTCATAATTTTTTCTCTCATCTCCCTCTTCCCTTAGATTTTCATTTTTGAGAATAACATCTACTACCGTTCAACGGTGGAGAGCCGATCGATCCGCCTAGTCTCCACCGGCAAGGAGGGAGTCATCTTCAATGGGCTCAGCGATTGGCTGTACGAAGGTGAGATTACACTTTTATTGGCTGATGTGAATATTATTGGTGTTCTTGGTGGTGGTCTAATGGCGCGTATGTCCCGTTGCATTGTTGTCCCCAGAGAATGTGGCACTTGCGTCAAAATGATTCTTGTCTTGAAATTTTAAACACAACAGAACTGGTATTAAGGCTACTCATAGGTGCAGTAAACTATTTATTTTAATTTTACCTTTATTTAACTAGGCAAGTCAGTTAAGAACAAATTCTTATTTTCAATGACGGCCTAGGAACAGTGGGTTAACTGCCTGTTCAGGGGCAGAACGACAGATTTGTACCTTGTCAGCTCGGGGATTCGAACTTGCAACCTTTCGGTTACTAGTCCAACGCTCTAACTACTAGGCTACCCAACCAAAATGTAGTTAAAAACAGGAAAAGTACCCAATTTGCTCCAATTTCCCTGAGTTCTCACTGCGGCTGTTCGACATAGGTAAATTAGCATTAATTCAGCAGAATTAATCTTCACTGTCTGTTCTCCATTCTGATACAGATGTCTCCCTGTTTGTTTTGACTCGACCGATCCAAGCTCTGACTCCACCTCAGTGCCTCTACCTCATCCCCTGAGGAACAGACTGCCTCACTGTGTTCAACTTTACTAATGAATTAATTTATTCCGCTCCCCGTGTGTTTGGCTCTCTGCTCCAAGACTTCTCACTTTTAATAACACGGAGAGAGAAAGAGAGTGTCAGTGAGGGCCTGGATGGCTGTCTCTTAGTTAGGGCCTGGTGTAGTGCTCATCAATGGGTGGGGCGGCACCTGCCAACCTTTCGCTAGGTGTCTCTGACATACTGCCAGAACACTGCTAGATGTGATTCTGAGTTCCAAGAGTAATCGTAAACTGGCAACAATATTACAAATGTTACCGTATGAAGGCTGAATTCTACACGTGCGTGATTGCGACGGTCATGTCTGCATCTGTGTGCAACGGTCCTGTGTGTGTGAGTGCAAGGTTGCTTGCACTAAGTATGCTCTCGTATTTTACACTACCTCTTTGTTAACTGTTAAAGTGTGTATGTAGCCTCTACAGTATGTGTGTTGACACACCCCTACCCCCAGATTAGTTTGACTGAGATTTTAAGCTGTGCAGTGGAGCTCTTCCAACAGCAATATTAGTCTAAGTCCATTGAAACTTTAATCACTGTCTGACCCCTGCCACATAATTATGAAGCGCTGAGGACCTGGCAATTTACATTGATCATTTATTAAGGAAGATGAATCTTTTGATGGGATGGGAGAGAGTTGAGCCTGAGTTTGACCTGCCCCACAACGTAGACCTACCACTCGTATCATGTCACTCAATGGAGATCTCTTTGACAGACTGCGGTCTTTCAGCAATAACACATTCAACGTGTGTGTGTGTGTGTGTGTGTGTGTGTGTGTGTGTGTGTGTGTGTGTGTGTGTGTGTGTGTGTGTGTGTGTGTGTGTGTGTGTGTGTGTGTGTGTGTGTGTGTGTGTGTGTGTGTGTGTGTGTGTGTTTTTGTTTAGTGGTGACATAAGCCGTGAAGGGGAGAGAGACCTTGCCAGGTTGTGTAACATCTGTTTAGATCTGCACCAGATGACAGCATGGTCAATCACAGTGTCAGATATGGGGAGGAAATCTCCCTGGAGGAAAAACGCCACGCTTGCAGTCTAATTTTGTAGTAACCGTCTAAAAAACAGATGAGATTATCATTGTGTGTGTGGTACACTGACAGTCTTGCATAAGGGGAGTCAGACAGACACCCAAGGCGATTATAGAACGCTTTGTCATCAGTGGCCTGTCTGTCAGATTAACTGATGTGGTGGAGCAGACAACATCCTGAAATATGATGTGGCCCAGGGATAGAACCAGTACTGGAGCAGACAACATCCTGAAATATGATGTGGCCCAGGTATAGAACCAGTACTGGAGCAGACAACATCCTGAAATATGATGTGGCCCAGGGATAGAACCAGTACTGGAGCAGACAACATCCTGAAATATGATGTGGCCCAGGTATAGAACCAGTACTGGAGCAGACAACATCCTGAAATATGATGTGGCCCAGGTATAGAACCAGTACTGGAGCAGACAACATCCTGAAATATGATGTGGCCCAGATATAGAACCAGTACTGGAGCAGACAACATCCTGAAATATGATGTGGCCCAGATATAGAACCAGAGCAGTGTCTGGCACTCTTGATATGAGCTGTGTGTATGGCCCCTGGAGTTTTGGCTGGTATTGCACTTTTTGCACACTGAGACGATTTTGTTTGTATTTGTTTACGGTGGTATTATTATTTTCTGAAAATATAGCAGTAAACAACTGTGTGTGTGTGTGTGGGGGGGGGGGGGGGGTATCCTATCTATGCTCTCTGTAAGCAGGCAGTTCAGTTGAATTTCTCATGCTTCAACTGTCATCTACCAGTGGGGCTTAGTTCTAATACGTATCACCACTGCCCCCTATTGGACGGGACACATATTGCACCATGTGTTCTTTGCCTCAATTGACATTCCTCTGAATCTCACCAAGTCCTATCACACCTTGTCTTTGTCAAAATGTCTCAACACAGGAAGCACTAATCTTATCATAGCATATTACTTTTGATCAGTTAATGGTTGTTGAATTGTGTTCCGGTGAAGAAAGATATGTCCTTCCTTCTCCTCATTAGTTTGGCCCACCTGATTCTGTCACATTACTACATTCATTAACTTCTATTGCCCACCTGGCTCAGTAACAGGGCGGCTCATGCATAAGTCATATCTGTGTTAGGCAGTGAATAATTTAGAGTCAGAACAGCGAGTCTGTGAACCAGGGAGAATGGAGGAGTGTGACACTTCTCACCTGGGTAATCATAGCTAGGGAGATAGAAACAGCTCTCAAAGGACATGGAAACAAAGGTGGGTTCACACACACACATTTCAAATACTTTATTTTAATCCACAAATCACATTACATCAAGAAGGTTTTGGATAGATGGACACTGAAGGATGCAAGGATACACATACACACAGGAGATGTAGCGCTGTGTCAGACCACGAATTTCCTCCTCAAGCTAAATGCAATTAATGCACATGCACACACACACACACACACACACACACACTTTATCAGCTGGGTGGGGATAGATGCAGAAAAGATTACATACATACATTTAGTGTTTTTCTGCACGTGGGCGTGCCCGTGTGTGTGTGTGTGTGTGTCTTCACCTGGAACTGCATATCAATAGAGCCCCCTCTGGGATATTAGTGTGTGTCCTGTCGTTCATATCAACCTGCACAATTTCAAACACACACAGGCTCTGTAGGGACGCACAGAGGTCTCAGGTTTTTTATTAAATAAGCCAAGTTCCAACAGCATTCTTTCTGTGTGCCTCAGCACCAGAAAAGGGGTTACACACAAACAAACACACTCCAATTTCCCTGAATACAACACAGTACACTGTTGCACCTGACTGGGAAATTACTTTTCCTGTTCCCTTTCCTGGTATGGCTCTCGATTGGTCGATGTTCCTCGCTTGTGAGATTAAAAGCAGTGTTTTGATTTATGGCCGGAACATACAGTACTCCTCATTTTATGGATGTTATGACAGCGTTGAGCCAAACTGACTCTGCATTGCAATTGATGTTTGGGTCAGTATTTAATATAACCAACGTACCTGATGCAGGTCTGCACTGGGTGTTGAAATGTGGTTCCATTGAAACACAGAGTAGATTTCTGTAAGGGTTTCATCATTTTCATTATTACTGAAAACGAAAGGACATTTCTCTCCGATTATTTTCCAGAGGAGATCTTCCAGACCCATATTGCCCACTGGTGGTCTCCGGACGGTGCCCGGCTGGCATATGCCACCATCAACGACACCATGGTGCCCAAGATGGAGATCCCCATGTTCACAGGAACTACTTACCCTACTGGGAGGGAATACCACTACCCTAAGGTTAGAAAAGTATGATTACTAACCTAGTACTGACTGAAAACCACTACCCTAAAAGCCCATTTATGCTTGATCCAAAAATGTGGTCGGAGCCTTCGTATGGAGTGTGTGACAAAATTGCGGAGCCTCTGGAGCTCACATCAAGCTCCGTACCTCATTGCCATGCACCTCTTACATTTTGTAACAATAGCTACGTAGCTCCGCATTGACATGATTGGTTGACGGTAGGTGGGGGACAGTACGTCCTGTATAAACACAAACTAACTTCCTTGACAACTTCCTTCACAATAGCTCTGCTCCGCTAAGTGCAAGAAGTATGAAAGCCCTAACTTCTGCAGAGGCTGCATCGCAGTAAATGCTGTACGGCCAATGCAGATGTCGGATTGACCACGCAGCGCCTTTAAGGTCAGAACAGTATAATTACTAACCTAGTACTGACTGAAACCCACTAGTCTAAGTGAACAAAGGGACTAGGGCTGACTGTAAGTTAGGGTCAGGACTGTTGCTGTCACCATGGTGCATCGGTCAGAATGCAATGAGGAGATGGAGATGAGGAGCCCAGGGTTAGGGGTATTTATTATACACAGTGAACAACAGAGGCACATGGGGGTGTCATTGCCCTCTTTGGGTACAGCGAGCACTACCCCCTCCCTCTGCACCAGCCCTTCTCTATGCACCCTACCTCGGCACCATATCTCTCTGTCTCCTACAACCAGGCTGCTGTGGTCAGAGAGGTCGTAAATTCCTAGGGAAGATCCTGCCTCGTGGCCAGACAGTATAGAGAGAGTGAGTTCATAGAGAGAACAAAGGAATTTCTTCCACCTCACAGAACTGGAGAACCGAACAACATTTATGTTCTGGAGAAGGTATAAAAGATCGGTGAAGAATCCAGCTACGAACTGGTCCGTTTGGTACAATTTTGTGAAACTCATGGGAGACAATACGGCCACATTACCATAACGCTGTTTATACAATAGCCTCAGATATGAGGCTTACATCTAATTGTTGTATAAGATGAATGAGTGAGGATGATACTGTTTGTGAAATTGTGTAATGTGATT
Source organism: Salvelinus fontinalis (assembly GCF_029448725.1). Taxonomy (NCBI): domain Eukaryota; kingdom Metazoa; phylum Chordata; class Actinopteri; order Salmoniformes; family Salmonidae; genus Salvelinus; species Salvelinus fontinalis. The sequence continues at coordinate 18,831,831 of NC_074671.1, read as the reverse complement.
TTGGACTGTTTAACATTTCTAGGACACACGTTCCGCTAGCGGAACCCCTCGACAACATTCCGCTGAAAAGGCAGCGCGGGAAATTCAAAAATATATTTTTGAAATATGTAACTTTAACACATTAACAAGTCCAATACAGCAAATGAAAGATAAACATCTTGTTAATCTACCCATCGTGTCAGATTTTTAAAAAAAAATGCTTTACAGCGAAAACACAACATATGATTATGTTAGATCACCGCCAAGTCCAAAAAACACACAGCCATTTTCCCAGCCAAAGATAGGAGTCACAAAAAGCAGAAATAGAGATAAAATGAATCACTAACCTTTGATGATCTTCATCAGAGGACACTCATAGGACATCATGTTATACAATACATGTATGTTTTGTTCGATAATGTGCATATTTATATCCAAACATCTCAGTTTACATTGTGCAAACAGATTCATATCCCACTGGGATTTCAATAGGCGAGGAGTTGAAAATCGACCAGCCTCAGAATTCCCACAGATTTTTTCTCAGGTTTTTGCCTGTCATATGAGTTATGTTATACTCACAGATATCATTTAAACAGTTTTAGAAACTTCAGAGTGTTTTCTATCCAATAGTATTAATAATATGCATATATTGAGGCCTCCCGGGTGACGCAGTGGTCTAGGGCACTGCATCGCAGTGCTAACTGCGCCACCAGAGTCTCTGGGTTCGCGCCCAGGCTCTGTCGCAGCCGGCCGCAACCGGGAGGTCCGTGGGGCGACGCACAATTGGCATAGCGTCGTCCGGGGTAGGGAGGGTTTGGCCGGTAGGGATATCCTTGTCTCATCGCGCTCCAGCGACTCCTGTGGCGGGCCGGGCGCAGTGCGCGCCAGCCAAGGGGGCCAGGTACACGGTGTTTCCTCCGACACATTGGTGCGGCTGGCTTCCGGGTTGGAGGCGCGCTGTGTTAAGAAGCAGTATGGCTGGTTGGGTTGTGCTCCGGAGGACGCATGGCTTTCGACCTTCGTCTCTCCCGAGCCCGTACGGGAGTTGTAGCGATGAGACAAGGTAGTAATTACTAGCGATTGGATACCACGAAAATTGGGGAGAAAATGGGATTAAAAAAAATTCAAAAATAAAAAATAAATAATAATATGCATATATTAGCATCTGGGACAGAGTAGGAGGCCGTTCACTCTGGGCACGCTATTCATCCAAAGTGAAAATGCTGCCCCCTATCCCTAAAAAGTTAATGAAGTTAACTCCAATTCCCTTTGGAGTTTAACTAAATCAGAGGACCGCCCATGAGCACGGTTATGGTCAGGCGTTCTGAGACAGTCCCTTTTCTGCTCTTCCGAATAAAACCCCCACTGGGGTATTCTATCACCAGACCAGCTTACCTCAATAACGAGAGGGCCAAGGTTTGAGAGTAGACCGAGCTTACCTCAATTACGAGATGGCTAAAGGTTGCAGACCAGCTTACCACGAGACGGCCACGGTTTGAGTAGAGACCATAAACCTGAGTATAAGCTAAGGGTTGAGTAGATGGCTGAATATTTTAACTATACCACGTGGTTAAACTCTTAGACTATTGATAGCGACAAAATAACAACAAGTCTTTGATATTAATTACTAGTCTGCAGCTAGGAATTCGGTATCATTGAATGCGAAGACCGACAACTGCCGAAACATCTATCCTATAACGACATGAATGAATGTCACTCTGAACTATCCATTCTAACCACGACAGAGAGAGGGCGGACAGACTCTCCAACAGAAACAAACTTTTCAACAGAGATCCCGACGACACACTGAGCGTAAATACACTGCTCAAAAAAATAAAGGGAACACTTAAACAACACAATGTAACTCCAAGTCAATCACACTTCTGTGAAATCAAACTGTCCACTTAGGAAGCAACACTGATTGACAATAAATTTCACATGCTGTTGTGCAAATGGAATAGACAAAAGGTGGAAATTATAGGCAATTAGCAAGACACCCCCAAAAAAGGAGTGATTCTACAGGTGGTGAACACAGACCACTTCTCAGTTCCTATGCTTCCTGGCTGATGTTTTGGTCACTTTTGAATGCTGGCGGTGCTCTCACTCTAGTGGTAGCATGAGACGGAATCTACAATGAATGAGACTAACGTGAGGTAAATAATAATTCATTAATCAGAAGACTAAGTGATAAGATATTAAAATATCTGAAAGTTATATTAGGAAAATTATAACTTTGTAATCTGAATATTTTCCTTGGTGCCTCGACTTCCTAGTTAATTACAGTTACATGATTAAGTAGTTTAATCACGTAATAATAATTACAGAGAATTTTTTATAAAGATAAGTCTTCAGTTTTAATGACGCCAAAGACACGACAGGGGGTTAGGAGTTGGATGGAATTCAAATAATCAAACCTCGATGATGAGCTGGTTATTTGAATCAGCTGTGTAATGCTGGGGCAAAAAACAAAACATGCACCCAGGGGGTGGGGGGCAGGACCGAGTTTGGAAAATGTTTTAGGATGTGGTGGCTTTCTCATATCACACACAAAGGAAGGAACGAAAAGGGTGCGCCGTGCCATCACCAAATATGAACCATTACTAGTGTATAGAGAGGAGCACGCTGCTTTTGTGGGAAACAGAGTGAGGAGAGGTGATTAGGGAGTGGGGACAGGTGTGGAGGGAAGGGGCGTGGCCTAGGGTAATTGGAAGCAATTGGTCCTGTATGGTTGCTGTGACCCGTCACAACACTAAGGTTAGAGCAGTATGATTACTAACCCAGTACTGACTGAAAACATGCACTCTACTGTGCAACACTACACTGCAGTGAATTGTATCATTAAACACATATAAAGGTAAAACAAACTATCTTGGGAATTGGGAAAATATACCAGCATGGAGTTAATTCTGTCTACAGGCTGTTCTTCCTGAGGTAGATGCGCTTAAAATGTCCAATAAGAACAGTTATTTTATTGATGGAATTTGAACTCATATAGTCTCTCTGTCCTCTTTTCCCCCATGCAGGCTGGGGAGGAGAACCCAGTCATCTCTCTGTATGTGGTCAACCTGAATGGGCCCCTGCACACCATGGAGATGAGGAGGCCTGAGGACCAGAGGATGGGGTACACACCCCCCCCCCACACACACACACACACACACACAGCACAACACACACAACACACAACACCAGTGAACCAGTGACCTTTCGGTTTACTGGCCCAACACGCTTAACCGCTAGGCTACCTGCCTCCCCACTACTGCTAGTACTACTATATATAACATGGTTATATACCCTTATGGCTTTCAAAGGGATGAGCTCTGTTACGCATGCAATATGTCAGTAGACATTCCTAATCCTTTATTCTAGATTTTGTATTTGCATGAATAAATGCATAGTCACAATAACACTCTTGTTTCGTTTTGTGTTGGACAGAGAGTACTATGTCACCATGGTGAAATGGGCGACTACCACCAAACTGGCAGTGAACTGGTTAAACAGAGCCCAGAACATATCCATGCTGACTCTGTGTCAGGCCACCACTGGCGTCTGCACCAAGGTGTGTGTCTGTGCGTCTGTTTTTCAGCCCACTTCATTCACTTTTCTTCTGCTTTTCATTGACTTTTCTTTCAAATTGTCTGTTTAGAAACACGAGGACGAGAGCGAAAGTTGGCTACACAGACAGGTAAGAAACTAACCAGATTCAAGTACAAACAATGTCTTAGTGCTCTTAAAGGTAGACTCAGCGAAATGATGTCACAACAAGGAGCACCGCACATATTGAGATGAGCGAGATGCAAGACACTCTCACACAGTCACACACAGTATCTTTGCATGGCCACGGGTTCGCTTCATGCTCTTCACAGCACGGTAGCCACGGGACCAAAACAGTGGAGAAGTTGAGCCTCACTCTTCAACAGTCTTAGTTGTTGAGAAAATTGACCCACTATGCTGTTTACTTTCTGCATCCACTTCATATCGCTGTGTCTACATCTTTTTAGCAGTGCTGCAAAGTGGAATGCCACTCCATCATTTCTAGATATGTTACAAATATGTTTATATATGTGTATATATAATCTCAGCAAAAGAAGAAATGTCCTCTCACCGTCAACTGCGTTTATTTTCAGCAAACTTAACATGTGTAAATATTTGTACTAACATAAGATTCAACAACTGAGACATAAACTGAACAAGTTCCACAGGCATGTGACTAACAGAAATTGAATAATGTGTCCCTGAACAAGCGGGGGGTTCAAAATCAAAAGTAACAGTCAGTATCTGGTGTGGCCACCAGCTGCATTAAGTACTGCAGTGCATCTCCTCCTCATGGACTGCACCAGATTTGTCAGTTCTTGCTGTGAGATGTTATCCCACTCTTCCACCAAGGCACCTGTAAGTTCCCGGACATTTCTGGGGGGAATGGCCCTAGCCCTCACCCCCCGATCCAACAGGTGCCAGACGTTCTAAATGCGATTGCGATCCGGGCTCTTCGATGGCTATGGCAGAACACTGACATTCCTGAATTGCAGGAAATCACGCACAGAACGAGCAGTAAAGCTGGTGGCATTGTCATGCTGGAAGGTCATGTCAAGATGAGCCTGCAGGAAGGGTACCACATGAGGGAGGAGGATACCTGCAATGACAACAAGCTCAGTCCGATGATGCTGTGACACCGCCCCAGACCATGACGGACCCTCCACCTCCAAATCGATCCCACTCCAGAGTACAGGCCTCGGTGTAACGCTCATTCCTTCGACGATAAACGTGGATCCGACCATCACCCCTGGTGAGACAAAACTGCGACTCATCAGTGAAGAGCACTTTTTGCCAGTCCTGTCTGGTCCAGCGACAGTGGGTTTGTGCCCATAGGCGACGTTGTTTCCAGTGATGTCTGATGAGGACCTGCCTTACAACAGGCCTACAAGCCCTCAGTCCAGCCTCTCTCAGCCTATTGCGGACAGTCTGAGCACTGATGGAGGGATTGTGCGTTCCTGGTGTAACTAGGGCAGATGCTGTTGCCATCCTGTACCTGTCCCGCAGGTGTGATGTTCGGATGTACTGATCCTGTGCAGCTGTTGTTACACGTGGTCTGCCACTGCAAGGGCTGTCCGTCCTGTCTCCCTGTAGCGCTGTCTTAGGCGTCTCACAGTATGGACATTGCAATTTATTAACCTGGCCACATCTGCAGTCCTCATGCCTCCTTGCAGCATGCCTAAGGCACGTTCACGCAGAGGAGCAGGGACCCTGGGCATCTTTATTTTGGTGTTTTTCAGAGTCAGTAGAAAGGCCTCTTTAGTGTCCTATGTTTTCATAACTGTGACCTTAATTGCCTACCGTCTGTAAGTTGTTAGTGTCTTAACGACCGTTCCACAGGTGCATGTTCATTAATTGTTTATGGTTCATTGAACAAGCATGAGAAACTGTTTAAACCCTTTACAATGAAGATCTGTGAAGTTATTTGGATTTTTACAAATTAACTTTGAAAGACAGGGTCCTGAAAAAGGACTGTTTTTTTTCTGCTGAGTTTGTGTTTTCTATGTGTGTTATATGACTGGTGTGCAGAATGAGGAGCCGCTGTTCTCCAAAGATGGTCTGAAATTGTTCTTCACCAGAGCCATCCCACAGGGAGGCAGGGGAAAGTTCTTCCACATCTCCATGTCCATCACACAGGTACTGTATACTCCCCTTCTACACGCTCTCTTCTGTGTTCTGCACGAGGGCTTCCATACACTAGAATTGCTGCCTACAGCATAGCATAGACAACAGCCACTTCCATAATATCTTCCATCACAAGTAGCACAGAAGTCAGTTCAACTAAGTGTGCACTCCTAATGTGACAAGAAGACATTGAGTCCAGTGATTTTTAACATGCAGTATATATATCTCCCTTTCCTCTCACTCCCTCTCTCTCCCTCTCCCCTTCCCTCTCCATTTCCCCCCTTTTCCCCTCCCTCTCCTTCTCTCGGTCCCTCTCCCACTCCCTCTCCTTCTCTCTCTCCCCTTCCCTCTCTCTCCCTGTCCCTCTCCCCTCCCTTTCCAGCCCAACACCAGCACAGACACGCTGCAGTCGATCACGTCTGGAGACTGGGATGTCACCCAGGTCCTAGCCTACAACGAGGACAGCCAGCTAATGTGAGCTCCCTGACCCAGCTGGGCCACACACACACACACACACACACACACACACACACACACACACACACACACACACACACACACACACACACACACACACACACACACACATATAATGCACTCACATGTAGTATACACACATTTATGCTGTAATTATGAAACAAACACCCACCCACAAAACCTAAAACAAACAATTCAACAAACCCCTCTCTCTCTCTCTCTCTCTCTCTCTCTCTCTCTCTCTCTCTCTCTCCCCCCTCTCTCTCTCTCTCTCTCCCTATTTCTCTCACCCCCTCTCGTTTCCTCCCCCCTTCGCTTCCTCTCCCCTCTTTCTCTCTCTCCCCCACCCTCTCTCTCTCCCCTCCCACCTCTCTCTCTCTCAACCCCCCCACCCTCTCTCTCCCCCTATATCTCTCCTCTCCCCATCTCTCCCCCTCCCCCTTTCTCTCCCACTCTCTCTCCCCCTATCGCTCTCTCTCCCTATTTCTCTCTCCCCCCTATCTCGCTCTCCCCCATCTCTCTCTTTCCCCAATCTCTCTCCCCTCTCGCTCTCTCCCCCCCCTCTCTCTCCCCTCCTCTGTCTCTCCCTATCTCTCTCACCCACCTCTCGCTTCCTCACCCCTTCCTCGCTCTCTTTCTCTCTCCCCTCCCCCTTCTCTCTACCCCTCCGCACTCCCCTTCTCTCTACCCCTCCGCACTCCCCTTATCTCTACCCCTCCCCTTCTCTCTACCCCTCCCCTTCTATCTCCCCCCTCCCCCTCTCTCTCCCCTCCCTCTCTCTCTCCCCCTTTCCCTCACTCTCTCCCCCCACTCCCTATCTTTCTCTCTCTCAGTTCAATTCAAGGGGCTTTATTGGCAGGGGAAACATAGGTTAACATTGCCAAAACAAGTGAAGTAGATAATATACAAAAGTGAAATAAAAAATAAAAATGAACAGTAAACATTACACTCACAGAAGTTCCAAAATAATAAAGACATTACAAATGTCATATTATTAATATATACAGTGTTGTAACAATGTGCAAATGATTAAAGTACAGAAGGGAAAATAACTACACATAAATATGGGTTGTATTTACAATGGTTGCCCTTTTCTTGTGGCAGCAGGTCACAAACCTTGCTGCTGTGATGGCATACTGTGGTATTTCACCAAGTAGATATGGGAGTTTATCAAAATCGGGTTTGTTTTCAAATTCTTTGTGGATCTGTGTAATCTGAGGGTAAATATGTGTCTCTAATATGGTCATAAATTTGGCAGGAGGTTAGGAAGTACAGCTCAGTTTCCACCTCATTATGTGGGCAGTGTGCACATAGCCTGTCTTCTCTTGAGAGCCAGGTCTGCCTACGGCGGCCTTTCTCAATAGCAAGGCTATGCTGACTGAGTCTGTACATAGTCAAAGCTTTCCTTAAGTTTGGGTCAGTCACAGTGGTCAGGTCTTTCTCTCTCTCCCCACCCTTTCTCTTCCTCTCTCTCGCCCCTCCCCCTCTCCTCTCCCCCCTCCCCAACTCTCTCCACTCCCCCCTCTCTCCTCTCTTTCTCTGTAACCAAAGCTAGCTCAGCTACAGCTCACCTACAAAAGTTACTTTGAGGCGTGAACTTGTTTCTGTCAGATTTGTTCCTGGCCTACTTTAGTAACAAAAAAAATGCAACGCCTCTGCATCTCTCTGACATCTTATTTCATTTATGTTACATCCCTTCGAGTGGCAAGTCTATGCTACTGTTGGAACTGTCTGCACTCTAGCTGCTTATACCTCCCCGAGCCGACATGTTTCTGTTCAACTGTACTGCTGGAATCTTTACACTAACCTACTCTCAATCTCACTTCATAGACTCCTTACATTTTGTGACTACTGCAATGTTTCAGTGATGTAATGTTGCGTACACCCATGCATTTCTTATATTATTTATTAGGTGAACATACAGTACCAGTAAAGAGTTTGGACACAACTACTCATTCAAGGGTTTTTCTTTATTTTGACTATTTTCTACATCGTAAAAGAATAGTGATGACATCAAAACTATGAAATAACACATATGGAATCATGTAGTAACCAAAAATGTGTTAAAATCTAAATCTATTTTATATTTTATATTCTTTAAAGTAGCCACCCTTTGCCTTGATGACAGCTTTGCACACTCTTGGCATTCTCTCAACCAGCTTCATGAGGAATGCTTTTCCAACAGTCTTGAAGGAGCTGAGCACTTGTTGGCTGCTTTTCCTTCACTCTGCAGTCCAACTCATTCCAAACCATTTCAATTGGGTTGTCGGTGATTGTGGAGGCCAGATCATCTGATGCAGCACTCCATCACTCTCCTTCTTGGTCAAATAGCCCGTACACAGACTGGAGGTGTGTTGGGTCATTGTCCTAATGAAAAAAAAGTATGGTCCCACTAAGCGCAAACCAGATGGGATGGCGTATCGCTGCAGAATGCTGTGGTAGCCATGCTGGGTAAGTGTGCCTTGAATTCTAAATAAATCACTGACAGTGTCACCAGCAAAGCGCCCCCACACCATCACACCTCCTCCATGCTTCATGGTGGGAACCACACATGCGTAAATCATCCGTTCACCTACTCTGCGTCTCACAAAGACACGGCGGTTGGAACCAAAAATCTCAAATTTGGACTCAGACCAAAGGACAGATTTCCCCCGGTCTAATGTCCTTTGCTTGTCTTTCTTGACCTAGCAAGTCTCTTCTTATTATTGGTGTCCTTTAGTAGTGGTTTCTTTGCAGCAATTCGACTATGAAGGCCTGATTCTAACAGTTTCCTCTGAACAATTGATGTTGAGATGTGTCTGTTACTTGAACTCTGTGAAGAATTTATTTGGGCTGCAATTTCTGAGGCTGGTAACTCTAATGAACTTATCCTCTGCAGCAGAGGTAACACTGGTTCTTCCTTTCCTGTGGCGGTCCTCATGAGAGCCAGTTTCATCATAGCTCTTGATGGTTGTTGTGACTGCACTTGAAGAAAGTTTAAAAGTTCTTGAAATTTTCCGGATTGACTGTCTGTCATGTCTTAAAATAGTGATGGACTATCGTTTCTCTTTGCTTATTTGAGCTGTTCTTGCCATAATATAGACTTGTTTTTTTACCAAATAGGGCCATCTTCTGTATACCACCCCTACCTTGTCACAACACTGATTGGCTCCAACGCATTAAGAAAGAAATTCCACAAATTGACTTTTAACAAGGCACACCTGTTAATTGAAATGAATTCCAGGTGACTACCTCATGAAGCTAGTTGAGAGAATGTCAAAAGTGTGCAAAGCTGTCATCAAGGAAAAATGTGGCTACTTTGAAGAATCTCAAATATAAAATATATTTTGATTTGTTTAACATGTTATTTCATGGTTTTGATGTCATCACTATTATTTTACAATGTACAAAATAGTTTTTAAATTAAAAAAAAAAAAAACTGGAATGAGTAGGTGCGTCCAAACTTTTAACTGGTACTGCACGTCCAACTTTAAATGTTTATTATGTATCTTGCAGATACTTCTTGAGTACTGAGGATGATCCGAAGCGAAGGCACCTCTACAGGTAACACATACATAGCTCTGAAAAATAACTGTCCGTAATGCTGTTCTCTTCTGTTGTGCCTAGCTCTGTTGCCCACCACCCACTTGGCTACAAGTGGGTTACAGGTAAGCCCAGCGGTTAAGTGCATTGGGCCAGTAACCGAAGGTTCACTGGTTCAAATCCCAAGCTGACTAGGTGAAAAATCTGTCCATGTGCCCTTGAGCAAGGCACTTAACTGTAATTGCTCCTGTAAGTCGCTCTGGATAAGAGTGTCTGCTAAATGACCCCCAAAAAATGGGATTGGCTGAGTGTCCTCTTGTTGTGTTTGTAGTGCGGACACGGTGGGCCCCTTCAACAGACGCTGTCTCTCCTGTGACTTCTACGAAAGCTGTGGCTACGTCAAAGGCTCCTTCAGCCACAACATGAGCCTCTTCCTCCTCAGCTGCAAAGGTGGGAGACACCGGTTGGTCAGTCTGTCCATGGGTTGGTTTGTCTGTCTCTCCCCAAGTGAACCTTTGGCCTCTCACTTCTTTCTGAGAGACGCACTAATAAAGACACAAAGAATTCAATGCATGTGTTGGTGACGGATGATATTTGGTCACAAACTCAATAATTTGTGCAGTGTATTTAAACCTCTACGATGCCTCTACCAGAACTCCTGCATTATTTCAACATGTGGCTATGGGTCCAATAGCAGCATCCCAAAGATTGTCATCCTCTCACTGAACTCCCTGGAACCACACAGGACAGCCGTGTTTACTGAACCTGTCTCTACCTCATTCACTTTTAATCCCTCACTCCCCTACTGCCTCTTGCGCGCTTTCATTTATTTGACGGGATTGTGATATGATTACAGCTCTGTGAGAGATTGCCTGGCCTACTTTGCAGACTCGGAGCCCCAAATGTTTGTTTCTAGAATGTTCACAATTTGCTAAGTGCATCTATCATTTTATTATGTGTCCCTTCCTAGTGCACCACTGTGTTTTAGGAGACAGAGAGAGAGTGTAATGCTGGCTTGTTTGTTTGGAAGCCAGCTCCTGAACACTGCAGAAATTATTTGGGTTGTGTTCAATTAATTGAATAAGCTAATGATAACAAGGAAGTCTGGACTGCATATTTTGTGCTTGTAGAAAACATGTGAAGTAAAACATTATTTGTAGAGGCTTGAGTCTGTTCTCTGCAAGCAGATAATGTCAGGCTTTCTGACTTGAATCAATTATGTTTTGATGTTGTGTCTGAACTTCTCCAATGGCTTAAACCATGGGTTTGGGGTTTTGAAAGAAAAAATTAACTTTGAGGCTGGACTATATTGTGTCTCAGTCTTCTATCGTCAAGATGCCATTTTAAATCGCACCTTGATATTGAGTTCAAATGATTAGATTCTGATTTTTATGCAAGTCTTTTTGCAAGTCTAGATAGAAATGGATAATTAAATAACCCTTTCCCGTTCTCTCGCTTTTCCTACAACTGTTGACAGTGTGGATACATTTTGAACCATGCAGTCATTTGTACATAAGAAGGAGCCACAGAATGTACTCATAAACCCAGACAGAGATGAGACAGAGTAGTGCCACCACAAACTAATGGACACGTATCTTGGTTTCAATGCAAGAGAAATGCCTGATGCTGATGTCTTTTTTTTGTCGTCTTTGTTTTGGTCTTTCTCCAGGCCCTGATGTCCCGTTTGTAGCCGTGTACAGCACACAGGACAGACAGAGTGAGTATTCTAGTTAGGATTCTATTTGGATTCTTTCAAATAAAAAATTGGTCATCAGATGAAAACATTCACACCCTGTTTATCTCTCAAATACACACCACACATACACACACCACACATACACACACTGCATGATCTTCCTCTTTCTTTCCTCTATTGTTAATATCCGGCACACACACACAAACACACACACACACACACACCTGTAGGACATCCACTCCTCTCCATGAATATACATCACCCCCGGAAATACAGTTCTTTATTAACACCGTAGAAAGTAAACATCTGTATCTATCTCTGTGTTTACAGAGCGTTTACAGACCACAGAATTAATGCCCTCCCCTCCATTCCTGATTCACAAAATGACCACCCACAGCCGTGTGACCTCATCAAACAGGCACAGCATACGAAGACTTTGACAGCACAGCAAGGCCACCTCTGCTTTCTGCTGAGTCACTGTTTACAGCCTTTGCCCAGTGTGTTGGCAGCCATACTGATTACATTACCTAGCTGGATGGATGTCCTCATAACAACATGACCTTCCCACTGTAATGAAAGACTATACCGTGTTTGTTTACTGCTGGTTACAGCATGTATTCTTGGAAGAATAGCCACAACTATGTGTACAAAGGGGACTAGATAGCCTACTCTGCAGTCATATTTTACTGCATATATTTCAGTTTAGAGGCCAAGGGAGAAAACTAAAGGTACTTTTGGCAGGAACTCTGCTTTCTAACTGGAGCCCTTAAAGTTATTCTGAAATGTATGTGCTGTTGTGGGGGGAATAACAACCTGGATGCATGTTCTGTGTTGTGTACTCTGCAGCGAACACACACACAGACAAGGTCAAAGAGAAATACCTCTTACAACCAGTCAGGAGAGAACTCTCTCCCCGACCAAAACACCCACTCATTTTGTTACTAGTCCAATCTCAGTCTCAGCATGCCAAGATAAGCCTCTTTAAGGCTTGTCTCTCTGTAGCCAGCCATTCTGAAGTCTTTATTGATATTTACAGCCTACATTGCTGTTCTGTCTTTATCACGGTGTGTCAGTGCAGGGAGGGAGGGATGTCTCTGCATTCTGGTCATTTCCCTCTATCCTCTTCTGTTATGTCTCTTGTTGTAAGCATGGCTTCATCACAACTTCCAGACCAACATTCTTCCACAACACCCTTTGAACACTTACAGTGCGTGCCCTTAGACCATGGTAGCCATAGCAACCTCAGCCATAGACTAAGGCCATGATGTTTGTCACTGCAGAGGTGTTTGACCTGGAGACCAATGAGAATCTGAGGATTAGGCTGGACTCCATGCAGATGCCCCACGTGGAATACAAGGAGATCACCATGGAGGATTACAGTACGTTATGTTCCAGTCTAACGCTAAGGGAGATTTCAACAGCAGAGCTGTCTTTTAAAGTCTGCTTTGTTCAGATGAACAGATAATGAAGCTGAAGAACAAATGAGAATTGTGTAGTGGAAGTATAATCATATCATTACACATACTATCAGGAATCAAGATGAGACCCATGTGCAGACTGTGAAGTAACAATGTTTATTGTAACCACAGGGCAGGAAAACGACAGGTCAGGGCAGGCAGGGGTCAATAATCCAGAGCAGAGGTCAAGGTACAGGATGTCAGGCAGGCGGGTACAGGGTCAGGACAGGCAAAGGTAAAAAACCAGGAGGACGAGAAAAAGAGAGACTAGGGAAAACCAGGCGCTGAGACAAAACGCTGGTAGGCTTGAACAAACAAGACAAACTGGCAACAGACAGAAAACACAGGTATAAATACACAAGGGGTAATGGGGAAGATGGGCGGCACCTGGAGGGGGATGGAGACAATCACAAGGACAGGTGAAACAGATCAGGGCGTGACACATACTGATCACTTTCTCTTGTTGTGTAGCACTAACGATGCAGATCCTCAAACCTGCCAGCTTTGTGGACTCATCTCCCTATCCTCTGCTCCTCCTCGTGTGAGTATACACACACACACAACTGCTCTAGTATAAAAGCTAGCTATCCATCTCCACAGTTTCTCATCAGCTGTTGACACATAGGTCTTCACCTCCTCTGTGCCGCGGACAAGTTGCCTCATCAGGAGAGATAATCACCCTCCGACTCAGTGCTTTAATCAGGGCTATTCATCTAAGGCAGAGATGTGGCAACTCTCTCTCCTTCGCACTACCAGTAATTACGCTGCCAATGAAAAGGTCTCCATTCCCCCTTTAATTAACCCTCCTCTCCTTTCCTCCACTATCATGCCATCTCACTCCATGCCCTTGCCTGCAGGTTGGTGAAACACACACGAGACTAGATTCTTCAGTCCCTGTCTCTAGTCTTTTCACCCTGGCTCACCTCTGGATGAAGTGGCACTACTATAAAGACAATGTGTCCTTTTCTCTATATCTGCTGTATGAGGACACACCTCCAGTTTAAAAGCGACCGTGAGAGGTGTGTGTGTGTGCATGTGTAGTTATTTATTTTAGGGAGAGAGTGAGTGTGTGAGTGAGAATGATGGGTTAATAAGGACTAAACATGCCGCCTTCCCTCGTCACCAGTGACGGCACCCCCGGTGGTCAGATGGTATCAGAGCTGTTCCAAATGGACTGGGCCACGGTGCTGGTGAGCAGCTTCGGGGTCATGGTGGTACGCTTCGACGGGCGGGGCAGCGGCTTCCAGGGGACCAACCTGCTGCACCGCGTCCAGAGGAAGCTGGGTGTGTTCGAGGAAAGGGACCAGCTGGAGGCCCTCAGGTAGGTACCTTCGACTGCGGCCCGATTCTCCACCCTTCTCCTAAGTGGTGCACTTGCAGTCATGGATTTAAAAGCATTGGATTGGTGTAATACTTGCTGGAGGGAGTTTCCACCATTGTTAAATCCATGATGGGAAGTGTGAGGCCTTGGACTTCTCTGTCACAAGACAGACTGCACTAACACTGTCATATGAACTGAAGAGCAGCCAATCGGCAGAGGTCTGGAAATGTGTAGTGATTTGACATGTGTAAAGAAAAAATTATTTATTCACACACTCTTAGGTAACTAACGTTTAGGCAGCTGAGGCTATAAAGTGTGGGGCTAAATGAGTGTTATGTTCCGCCGGCCTGTACCTCGCCAAATCAGGATTTTCTCCTTTCTATATTACAGCCGGGTGCTAACGAGCTATGACATGGACAGCTAGCAAAATAACGGAGCAGAAACACTTGGAAGGAGTACTCAGGATCAAGAAGTCTTCATTCTGAGATGAAGTAATCCAAATCTCATTTCTTCCATTTCAGTATAATATCTAAAGAGCCCTACGTTGACAAGACCAGGATTGGAGCTTTTGGCAAAGTAAGATACTTTTTCTCCTGATAATTATGAGGTTAATTGGTTGCATGTTACATCTGAATTTGATAATGTTCCCTTGAACCCCTTGTATTGTTCAGTATCTATCTGCCAACTCTGATGTGCTAACTAACCACCCTTGTTTTAAGTATATAAATCACTAGGGAGGCTCTTGAATCTTGCTCGTTCATATCAACATATTGAGTATCATATTAAGATTGCTAGCTACACTCTTCAACTGAAGTGCAAGTCAATGACAGGTACAGTGTTTATTCCTACCCTATGTGTTTTTCTTATGTACTGCAGTGCTGGAATTGTGTGAAAATAAATAGGACAAAGACAGATCAGATGTGTGCTGCGAGCTCAACATTTACCTTTGGACCAAATAGATATATTTTTAATACATTCTGACACCTCTGAGAGGATGTTCATGAAGAGAAGCTTAATTCTGTTGCCTCTGGCCAAGTCCTCCTACTGGCTGCTGATGTATTAGAGAGTCCAGAAGGCCAAATATTATTCGGAACTGATCATCCGTAATAGGGAACATACATTATGGAGGAAGCTGCAACTTGCAGTAATGGACATGGGATATTTCATATTATTCATTATCAGGGGCATTGTCAACTAGCCTGGTCCCAGATCTGTTTGTGCTCAATGTGTTGAATAGCATGACAATGACCATAGGAGTTGGCAAGACAGCACAAACAGATCTGTGACCAGGCTAATGATCTACTGCTCTTGGGTCTCCAAACTCAATCTTTAAACTGAGCTTGAAATGGGTATCTGTCTGTAGGCAGCAGTTAGAGTAGCCTTGTGTTGATATAGGATTTCTGCTTTCTGTCTGTCTGTCTGTCTCAGGTTTATGGAGGCTACGTGACCAGCCTGTTACTCAGCGCCGAGGATTCCCCGGTGAAATGTGGTGCAGCCCTCTCACCCATCACGGACTTTGACCTATACGGTAAGGTGTGTGTGTGTGTGTGTAAATGCTTCTTATCAACATGATGGAGCAGAGACCCCTCCCACGCCAACACTACGGTGCCAGACAGATGTGAGAGAGAGAGAGCAGTGATACTTGGGAGGGAAGTGTGAATGACAGCAGAAGCAGGTGTGTGGGATTATGACTCTGTTCATCTCAGACTATGGTTTGTATCTGAAAAGATGGATGTGTTTGAGAGCTCACCTGACAAGAATGAATACTCATCGTAAACTACAGCTGCACATAACATCATCTGTAGTATTTTCTGCTGTATTGAGGTATAACAAGAGGTATGTGTGTGTATATATGAGGTATATCATGCTAAATGAGGGTTATTAGCACTAGCGTTTCCCCACCTTATTTGAAACCACTACGTCCCTTGATAGGATCTAATGAATTGATTCCTTTTGACAACCTCTCTTCCAGCATCAGCTTTTTCAGAGAGATACCTGGGAATGCCCAAGCCTGACCCAAGAGCATATGCGGTATGCCTTCTTTATTCAGCCTTCACTTGAACGTCATGTATGAGCTGTGTTTTTTCTATTGGCTAGTAATATAACATCAGTGTAATACTGTGTATCATAAAATATAATATCTATGTCATTTCTCCACAGATGGCAAATCTAGCACACAGGGCATCACAGTTCCTGGACAAGAAGTTTCTGATTGTTCATCCAACAGCAGATGGTATGAGATCCTTGAAAACCTTTCTAGCCCAACAAAATGCTTTGTGTTTTTAACAATAAGATGGTATGTGTTGGTCTCCTTTTCTCTCACCAGAAAAAGTCCATTTCCAGCACACAGCTAAATTCATCTCCCAGCTGATCAATGAAAAGGCAAACTACACTCTACAGGTGAGAGGTACTTCCCAGAATGACACGTAGAAATGGGATGTATAGAATGGCTACCATCAATAAGGTGCACCAATTTAACTGGAATAGATAAGCCAATGTGTCATGGGAAGCAGATGTATTGCTAATTTGCTAATCCAAAATGCATCCCAGTGATTTGACCTTTCTAGGCATTCTATTTCTCTGGGGGCATATTTTGGGCTAGAGCTGTTAAACCAAGGAGTTGTGTAATCCCACACCAGCTGAGGGATTACATCTCACAATGACCCCCCCCACCCCCCCCCCCCACCATCTCACTTAATGAGATTACACTCCCCTTTTACGAGGCTTGCTTTAACAGGGTCAACTAATCCCATTAAGACATGGAGCATTTAGAAGTCAGCGTTTAGATCATCGCTGCCTCATAGGTCCTCTTATATGCTCTACTGTGTGTTGACTGAGTAGGCCTCGTCAGTAATTCAGTATGTGGACACCTGCTCGTCAAACATCTCATTCCAAAATCATGGGCATTAATATGGAGTTGGTCCCCCCTTTGCTGCTATTACAGCCTCCACTCTTCTGGGAAGGATTTCCACTAGATGTTGGAACATTGCTGCGGGAACTTGCTTCCATTCATCCATTGAGGTCGGGCACTGATGTTGGGCAATTTGGCCTGGCTCACAGTCGGCCTTCGAATTCATCTCAAAGGTGTTCAGTAGGGTTGAGGTCAGGGCTCTGTGCAGGCCAGTCAAGTTCTTCCACACCGATCTTGACAAACCATTTGTGTATGGACCTTGCTTTGTGCACAGGGGCATTGTCATGCTGAAACAGGAAAGGGCCTTCCCCAAACTATTGCCGCAAAATTTGATCAATAGAATCATCTGGAATGTCATTGTATGCTGTAGCGTTAAGATTTCTCTTCACTGGAACTAAGGGACCTAGTCCGAAACATGAAAAACAGCCCCACACCATTATTCCTCCTCCACCAAACTTTACAGTTGGCAATATGCATTGTGGAAGGTGGCGTCCTCCTGGCATCTGCTAAACCCAGATGTGTCTGTCCGACTGCCAGATGATGAAGTATGATTCATCACTCCAGAGAAAGCGTTTCCACTACTCCATAGTCGAATGGCAGCAAGCTTTTACAACACTCCAACCGACGCTTGGCATTACGCATGGTGATCTTAGGCTTGTGTGTGGCTGCACAGCCATGGAAACCCATTTTATGAAGCTGTCAGACGTCGACCGCCGAGCACCGCCCGAACAAGGAGAGGCAACGACTTCGGTAGAAGTCGTGACAGAAGCTCCCGACGAACAGTTATTGTGCTGACATTGCTTCCAGAGGCAGTTTGGAACTCAGTAGTGAATGTTGCAACCGAGGACAGACAATTTTTACGCGCTTAAGCACTAGGCGGTCCCGTTCTGTGAGCTTATGTGGCCTACCACTTTGCGGCTGAGCCGTTGTTGCTCTTAGATGTTACCACTTCACAATAATGGCACTTAAAGTTTACTGGGGCACCTCTAGCAGGGCAGAAATTTGACGAACTGACTTGTTGGAAAGGTGGCATCCTATGACAGTGCCACGTTGAACATTACTGAGCTCTTCAGTAAGGCCATTCTACAGCCGTTGTTTGTCTATGGAGATTGCATGGCTGTGCTCGATAGTATACACCTGTCAGCAACGGGTGTGACTGAAATAGCCGAATCCATTTCATTTGAAGGGGTGTCCACATTCCTTTGTATATATGGTGTACTTTGAAGGGGCTTAGATGATGACGATAATAATAACATGTTTATTATAGCGTCTATATGAAGCTGCATGTACATCCAGAGCAATATGAATGGATGTGTGGTGACCAGTGTGTTGTGTTCCCCCTCAGATCTACCCAGACGAGGGCCATTTCATCCACAGCGAGGCCATGCAGCAGCACCTCAGCCAGTCGCTGGTCAACTTCTTCGAGGAGTGTTTCCGGCTACCGGACAAGGTGTTCGAGGAGAGACAGGAGGAGGAGATTGAGGAAGAGGGTTAGCCCAGACAAAACCAACACCCCTAACCAGAGCTCCAGTCTACGCCTAAGCACAATGCCAGTCCCCATACCTGGTTTCACAATCCACATGATATGCAACCTTCTCTTGGTTTCAACCCTCTTTAGTCCTTTTTTTCCAATTCTCACCTTCTGGGTTTCCCCTGCGTTTCAGCATGATCAACCCTGAGACTGCCGCGTTGCAGATCAACCCTGAGACTGCCGCGTTGCAGATCAACCCTGAGACTGCCGCGTTACAGACGCTTGCTTATCTCCTCATCCTCAGTTTTTCTCCTCCTCTTCCTCACCTTTTGATTCAGCACGACTCCACAAGAGACTACCGGCAGCCATTTTTTTGACATCGACACAATGAATACATTACGATGAAGGACCACTAGCTGATGTCATATCTGGAATGTGTTGAAAAGGCGGTCGTGCCAGGAATAGGCATTCTCTGGTCATTTTATGTTTAAAAGGACAAGCTCCTTGGATTCCAAACGACTGGTGGGAGGGAAGGAACATCAAAATCCACACACAAACTTTACCAGTCAGTGAGGAGAGGGAAGACTCTATAGCACAAACTTTACCAGTCAGTGAGGAGGGGAGACTTAATAGCACAAACTTGTGGTCGAAGATACACTCCACATGGTATCTGACGGGTCAAACTGGCTCCAGCCCAGTGTCTGGGGTGTGGGTGTCTGTGGAGAAGGGAATGCTCCTATTTTGAAAATCGTGAAGACACCTTTTCATATCAGACTGTACTTGTGTCTGTTGTTCCTTTGTCAAGTAGCACATTAAACATTCCCTTCTTTGGACATCGATACTGTTTTTTCAGTGTTCAAGTTTATCTTGGAATCTTCTTGTAGCCTCACGTATGTATTTAAATGGTGTAGTCTTAATTTTTCCATGTCATGAAAAGGATGTGAACCGAATCAGTTTTGTTCTTGATTCACATTGTCTTGGTTTTGTTGCAAATCGTTCTCCTCCAGTCATTTGAAATTCGAAGTATAATATATTTTAGTCACTGTGCCTTACTTTGGGAGCAAGCGGTCCTTTTTATGGACTCCTTTTGTGAAAACAAAATACAACGTGGATCATTGTAAAGAAATGTTCTGTTGACCATGGCACCAACTACTGATGGTTAAACCTTCACTCTGAACACTTTGTAATGTTGTCATAGAGTACGTATGGAATTATATCAAGAGTCAAGTAAGAAATGGTCTTCTCTAGTTCCAAATATAACCAATTTCCAAAATGGTTGTAAACAGTAGTAGTTGCATGTATCCTTACATTATTTTACAGATGTTCAAATGGTAAGGAAATTTGTTTGTCTGGCTAACGACCACATAAAATGGTTATATTTTAGTAAATGTTGTGGCATTCCAACCCCTCTCAGTATCACAATTCAAACCCATGGATGGGTTTCAGGTGCCACTTTAAAATTGGTCGTGTTGTATGGCCAAAAGTAGTAGTAGTACATTTCTATATAAGGTAATTAATAGCTTAGAATCATTATCACAATCTTTACACTATGAAATACAAAGGAATTTAAAAAAAAAAAATGAATTTGAGGCACGAGTCTGCATTTTTTATTTGTCATTTTATCTGAATGCCCATTCCTGTTACTTTGTCAATGCATGTTATCAAGTTATTTGCAACTCAATGCGATCTTCGATAGCTCCATTTCAAAATAGTATTTTTGACATCTTGAATGTTCCATACTGGCATTACATTTACAGTAGTATCGTGATTGAGATCCCAGTCTCGTCAGCTTGATGTGTAAATGTTACTCAAATGTCATTTTAGTCTCTTAATATCTGAGTGTTATTTGTGCATAAATGCATTTTGAAAGTTACATTTGAAATTTATTTTTGTTCTCCTGTTTCTGTCCTTGGGTTGAGTTTAAAGTGGACTTTGCTATCGTCAGCGGCTCTGGTGAACTTTCTGACACTGGCGATTGAACGTGAAGATGGACTTTTGTCAAGTGACCCAAAATAGTACAAGTAACAACTGTGGCATGGGGGTAAATATCAGAATAAACAGTATTTTATCGTCGTACTCTTTGTAGTTGATCTATTTTGGTTCTTATTGCACAATTGTGAATGTTCTCTAAGCTTTGAATTGTGTTTCATAGAAAAACATTTCATCCTCAAGCTAAAAACATTTTATCCTCAAGCTACACAAATCAACCAACTGTTTTGTTGGATAATATAAGAATAAGATTGTTTTAGGTTTGTTCAAAAACATTGACATCCATAGTCATACGAACAACTTTATTGTTCTCAGTTAGCCTACTTTCTTTGTAAAACCTTTATCCAAAATATACAAATCAAACATTAAGCTTTTAATTTACAGAAATGTACATCTAAGTGTTGCCGCAAAAATACCAATACAATTATATACTCACAAAAAAACAATACTCCATCAAAAGTAATATATTGTTCAAAGGCAGACTTGATTCCAGTGAACAGGATTGTAGGTTTATATCAGTACCATTAAGAACAATAATTAGGTTCCTTTTGAGTAGTTAGATTTATTTATTTTCACTTATTTTAACATTGTCATAAGGAGCATATGTTCAACTTAATGAAACACATTTCCCCATCTCAAGAGGTAAAATTTTTTTTAACTATAGTGCCAGATAAGGTCGTCAATCCTGTTACTTTATCTTAAATCAGCCATAAATGAATTTGTGACAGGGGGAATGGAAGCTTGTTGTGTACAACAGGGAGGGGCAATTGAATTCAAACTTCGCAAAAAAAAACATTTATAACCTTTCCAGCCTGACCATCTATGGGTAACAGGGTTGAAGTATTATGCTCGACCCGCTCAGTTTTTCACCACCAAACACCAGAACATGGGTTAAAAGAGTAGAACCAGCTCACCTGCTTTTACACTGACTTGGCAATGAGATATGCAATGTCTCGGGGGGAAAAAATCAGAGTTCAGTTCAAGTAACAGAGTTGACCTGAAAATGTGGGATTTTTTTTTTTACCCTTAAAATAAATCACAAATAACATTAAATAATCTTCAGAAATGACTCAAGCAACAAAATAACTAGGGCTTTACAATGATGGTGAACTTGGAGAAATGTTGGGGTTAAGTGGGATAAAATCTTCCTAGAAGTCACAGAGGATGCACAGAGGGCATCTTTGGCACTTTAGCAAGTCTATTAATATAACAGGCTTTTAAAATTCAATATTTGTCCACAATTTCTACTTAAAATATCAAAAAGACACTCATTTCAAAAGTAATATATTTGTTCAAAGGCTGACTTGATTCCAGTGTAAACAGGATTGTAGTTATATATCAGTGCCCTCTTCTCCACCTCCTCATCCTCAAATTTGTGAAAGTTTTTTCTAGCTGTTAATGAAAAAAGCAGTGACATAGATTAGTGGTTGAAACATATTGTAACAGGTGGAGTTCGATCTTGACCACACCCTTCATGGATCAGCCAAGGGGGGCACATTCAAGAACTCTCCATGTTACAATAACATCAAGCTACATATTGAGACAAACACAATAGATTCAGTGACATTTTGCAACACTACTATAATAACTACCTTCATTGACAAAGAAATCAGCCATGAAGAAAGTAACCTTTACAGCCAATGGAGAGTGTGGAATGTACGGCTTTGTCCATTCAAATGCATTCTTTTCAGGGTGCCACTGGGTTCCATAGATGGGGAAACCATATGCTACAGAGAAAACAATGAACCTATCAATGAATATCAATGAAAATGATCTTATGCAAGTACATGTTCCAGTTTAAGTTACTGTATATATATACTACTGTTGCTAAGTTAGAACAATGTGCTTTACCTTCCATAGTTGACACAAACTCGTTTTTCCCATCACTGCTTGTGGTCAGGACTTTGTAGAACTTCCTAAGGTCTGCATTGCTGTTATAAATCTGGATTGCAATGTTGCACGCATAGTTCACAATTAATGCTACAGAGGATACATAAAAGCCTATCACTTGGTATTTGTACACAGACACAATGCACATACCGCCAAAGTGAGACTCCATTTATGGGAGTTTTCAGTGATTGGCTCAGAGGCCAGGGCATCCAGGAGCTCTGATGGGAAGACCTTGAACATCCTACTCTCTCTTGATCCTGAAAGTGTAAGAATTTCACATTACTTCAAGTTGCAGATTATTGTTTTGGTGAGTGTGTGCATTCTTGCAGCACTTGGATAAGTGAACCGGTTCCATTTGTGATCATTTGGGAAATGTAGTTCTGGTCAAATCTGATGAGTGATGCTTTTCTCTTATGTCTGTATGGTGATACACGCAAGTACATATAAAACATACTGTTAGTAAACACCAGTGGCAATGCCACACCACTAGTGTTGGTGTGGGACAGAAGCATCTTTCCACTGGTCAGGTACGTCAATTCCTCAAATCCAAGACACGTGCCCCATACAGGGAAATAGTCACCCCTTGAGTTGGCCTAAAAAGTCAACAACAAAAAATGATTAAGAACAGGTTTTTCCCCCCACATATTTGGTAAGGTAAAATGAAGCTCCACAATATGTGCAAGTATCAAAAGGAACATGTCATACCTCTATGGCAAGCTCATAAAAGATTCTAGCAGCGTTTGCATACCCAGATGTGAGGATGCTAACACCACCACCAGGGTAGAGTATTCTACAGAGGGGAAATATGGAGTTCATTTTTTAATTTTTTTTTTAAGAGTGGGATAAAGATAACAAAAACACCACAACCGTGGGTCTTGTACAGCAAATAGCATAGTTGACACCTACCCATTAATGGAGTTGAACAGTGTTTTGTACTCTTCCAGTGTCTTATTTATCCTGTAGAAATCACAGAAAAGTTTGTCAGAGGTTCATAATAAAGTAGTTGGGAAATTAACATTAGGCTTATCTAATATTCAGTCAAATGTTATGAGATATTCAGAACAATATTTGAAAAGCTGTTAAGTGCTCAAATATAGTACATTGTCAATCTGCATGAAGCTTACATCACAGGGACGACTCTTGCCCCAGCAGACTCCAGGAACTTGACATACGATGCTGCTATATAAGACGCATTCTGTGGTCGAGGCGAGTATACCTCCTGGGCCAAAACACCTTAGGAAATCGCATACAGTTTAGAAAGTGAGTTACAATGAGTTTAATAAAGTTAAAGTATTTTCAGTAAATCTACAAAAAGATTTCATGTAATAAAATATTCATTTGATTGTAAAGAAGAACCTGTACGGTAAGTTAGGCCTACTCTGAATGGGTTACATTTATAGAATAGTACCTATCATTCTGAGGACTAATTGTAGCTATATGGTTGATGTTTTTGATATCCGACCGGACTTTGAAGAGGTCAAACTAGTTATGCAACGTTCTAAACTCACATAATCATCTATTTGCCAGTGTTAATTATATAGGGAACTATTTATAATAAATACATGATGTAACGCTTTAGTTTCTTAGTCATGTGATGCAGAAGTTCACCGATAATTGGCTCGTCGTTCCTCTTCAGCGCTGTGCACGAGGACAAAGTTGAGAAAGCAAAACAAAACATTAAGGCAAAATTGCTCATTCCCGAAACGTGTTTCCACGAGTGGATCAAATTGGTATTGTAAAAAATTGAAACCAGCTTCTCCGTCTAAAGAGGACTTGATGACACTGGAAACTAGTACATTGCTACAGGTTGCATACAGTTTATGTTTCTCATGAGGAAGAGCTCAATTGCGTAGTCCTGGCGTCCTCATCTCTTTCTCAAAACCCATTGGAGAAGGTCAGAGGGGTGGGACCTTTGGCTTTATCACCCAATGGGTTTGAGGAGACGAAGGAGTGCCGGTGTAGGATGGACATAACCAAATGAGAAAAGGCAATGTTCCTGCTATATTAATGATCATAAGCTGCTGCGTAAATTATCCTAAAACAACCTGCTACGAAAAAGTTTCACGTGTTTTTACTGGCAGCATAATAAAATGGACATTCCAGTTTTCAGCCTTCAAAATAAAAGCTCAAACTGTAGAGGACAGGTTTTAGTTTTTTCTCTACTATCTTCTAAAAGTGCCCATTAACCTTAATCACATTGACATTTCAATAAAACTTGAAAATAACAATATATTTCATTGTTCTAAAAGTGTTGGTTAATTGAAAATACCAAAAAAATAAGATCTCACCTAATTTACAATTACTTTTTAAATATAGTGGACTCACAGGAGGCTGATGAAGGGAGGACGGCTCATAATAATGTCTGGAATGGAGACCATGGAATGGTATCAAACAC
Organism: Salvelinus fontinalis; assembly: GCF_029448725.1. NCBI lineage: Eukaryota > Metazoa > Chordata > Actinopteri > Salmoniformes > Salmonidae > Salvelinus > Salvelinus fontinalis. The sequence goes on along the minus strand of NC_074671.1, from coordinate 18,807,068 downwards.
ATGGGAATCATGTGTGTCATGTGTTTGATACCAGTTCATTTACTCCATTCCAGCCATTACAATGAGCCCCTCCACACGTAAAGTGTCACAACCACCTGTGATCGGACTGTACGTTCAATATAATAATTGGACTGTATGCATCAGCTAATCTCAAATATGAACGGCTATTCTATATAATACCTGCAAATTGAACAAAAAAATTGTGGCATGTACAGCAGTTTCAGTTTCAGTAGGTGTCTTCAGACAGGCATCCACAATGTTATGAATGAGGAACAAAAATGACAAAACATGTGTACATCCACAATGATGGGATGGATTAGATAAATGCATCCATTCTTCATCCATTTGTTTTTGTTTTGAAATAATAAGGATGAGATTATAAAGTGTTTCTGTTGGCGGAGATGAAAAATATCCCACAGTAGTAAGTATTTGGCGCCCTCGGGTGTTTATTTCTTAGAGGTGTAGAGCAGGATGCATAAAGCTCATGACGCGTTGAACAGGAGAAAACTGATTCCCCAAATTAACAGCGCCACAAAATCTGTAGGGCATGCAAACAAACATGCCAATGTCCATTGTTGAAAACACAACTTTGATCTTATCTGTATGTATATACTGTATTCTACTGTATTTTAGTCAATGCCACTCTGACATTGCTCCTCCCAATATTTATATATTTATTCATTCCATTCTTTTACGTTTAGATTTGTGTTGTGGTGTATTTAGATACTACTGCACTGTCGGAGCTAGGAACACAAGCATTTCGCTACACCAGCAATAGCATTGCTAAATATGTGTATGTGACCAACAAAATGTGGTTTGATTTATAGTAGGCTCACTATGTGTTTGATTATTATTTTATTATTTTATTTCACCTTTATTTAACCAGGCAGGCTAGTTCAAAACATGTTATCATTTGCAACTGCGACCTGGCCAAGATAAAGCAAAGCAGTTCGACACATACAACAACACAGAGTTACACATGGAATAAACAAAACATACAGTCAATAATACAGTAGAAAAAAATAAAACAAAAAGTCTATATACAGTCAGTGCAAATGAGGTAAGATAAGGGAGTTAAGGCAATAAATAGGCCATGGTGGCGAAGTAATTACAATATAGCAATTAAACACTGGAATGGTATATGTGCAGAAGATGAATGTGCAAGTAGAGATACTGGCGTGCAAAGGAGCAAAATAAATAAATACAGTATGGGGATGAGGTAGTTGGATGGGCTGTTTACAGATGGGCTATGTACAGGTGCAGTGATCTGTGAGCTGCTCTGACAGCCACTGCTTTAAGCTAGTGAGGGAGATATGAGTCTCCAGCTTCAGTGATTTTGCAGTTCGTTCCAGTCATTGGCAGCAGAGAACTGGAAGGAAAGGCGGCCAAAGGAGGAATTGGCTTTGGGGGTGACCAGTGAGATATACCTGCTGGAGCGCGTGCTACGAGTGGGTGCTGCTATGGTGACCAGTGAGCTGAGATAAGGCGGGGCTTTACCTAGCAAAGACTTGTAGATGACCTGGACCCAGTGGGTTTGGCGACGAATATGTAGCGAGGACCAGCCAACGAGAGCGTACAGGTCGCAGTGGTGGGTAGTATATGGGGCTTTGGTGACAAAACGGATGGCACTATGATAGACTACATCTAATTTGCTGAGTAGAGTGTTGGGGGCTATTTTGTAAATGACATCGCCGGGATCGGTAGGATAGTCAGTTTTACAAGGGTATGTTTAGCAGCATGAGTAAAGGATGCTTTGTTGCGAAATAGGAAGCCGATTCTAGATTTAATTTTGGATTGGAGATCCTTAATGTGAGTCTGGAAGGAGAGTTTACAGTCTAACCAGACATCTAGGTATTTGTAGTTGTCCACATATTCTAAGTCAGAACCGTCCAGAGTAGTGATGCTAGTCGGGCGGGCGGGTGCGGGCAGCGATCAATTGAAATGCATGCATTTAGTTTTACTATCATTTAAGAGCAGTTGGAGGCCACGGAAGGAGTTTTGTATGGCATTGAAGCTCGTCTGGAGGTTTGTTAACAGTGTCCAAAGAAGGGCCAGAAGTATACAGAATGGTGTCATCTGCGTAGAGGTGGATCAGACAAAAGCGGCATCATTGATGTATACAGAGAAAAGAGTCGGCCCGAGAATTGAACCCTGTGGCACCCCCATAGAGACTGCCAGAGGTCCGGACAACAGGTCCTCCAATTTGACACACTGAACTCTATCTGAGAAGTAGTTAGTGAACAAGGCGAGGCAGTCATTTGAGAAACCAAGGCTGTTGAGTCTTCCGATAAGAATGAGGTGATTGACAGTCGAAAACCGTGGCCAGGTCGATGAAGACTGCCGCACAGTACTGTCTTTTATCGATGGCGGTTATGATATCGTTTAGGACCTTGAGCGTGGCCGAGGTGCACCCATGACCAGCTCGGAAACGAGATTGCATAGCGGAGAAGGTACGGTGGGATTCGAAATGGTCGGTGATCTGTTTGTTAACTTGGCTTTTGAAGAATTTAGAAAGGCAGGGCAGGATGGATATAGGTCTATAACAGTTTGGGTCTAGAGTGTCTCCCCCTTTGAAGAGGGGAAATCATATTGAAGTTGGAAATCGCATATTCAGCAATGAGTGGTTTACAAGGAATCAGTGGCTAACTGCAAGCATTGCAATCAGTAACCTGCTATTCAGTGGAGTGGGTGTGTGGTTCCAAGTCTGGGTTTAAGGGTGTCTTTTCCAAGTTTGAAGGGATAAACATTCAACATTGTCTATGCTGTCAATCTAGCATGACTTCTGCCACGCTCAAAACAACTGGAAACTCGGAAACTGGGATATCTCAGACTTCAGTGAGTTCAAGACAATTGAGAACTCTGGAAAAAAATGAGCTCTGACTGGGAAAATACATTTTGAACAGTCATCCAACTCAGAATCGCAAGTCAGGAACTCGGGCCTCTTTCAAGAGCTCCGACCTGACGATCACTGACGTCATCATGATTCGACCTTGTTTTTTTCAGAGTTCCTAGTTGTCTTGAAAGCACCATAAATCCAGAGAATCCCAGAACTTGATGAGAAAGTTTGATGACAAAATTTGCCCACAAAGGACCACTTCGGCACCTTTCCTGTTCAAGTGAGCACAGCATAACAAGGTGAGTCCAAAAATGTCTTGTATGATGCTGCGTAAATGAAGTAATATGCCAGGGAGATATGTATACTGTAGCTAAGAAAGTAATACTCTGTGTATGTTGTGTAGTAAGATGTTAGTAGCCCATCTGCCTCACCCTAATAATTTGGTCCTTTTTCCACTCATAATTTCACCTACTGTTCTGATTTGGTGGTGCACATGTAGCCTATAGCCTGTTTTAGAAAAATGTAATCATCGAATATTGTAAGATCTTTCATCGTTTGCTTATATGGCCCCTTTATTTATCCTACAGTTCTGACTTGGTGTACAGGGAGACTGCAGTAAGAAAGGCCCATGTTCTGAATTCTGTACATTTCAAAAGTGCTTAACAAATATTTATATTGACTACGTCCGTCCTAGCTCACTCATTAATGTCTTAATTGAAATTACGGATTGCCTCTTATTCACTCATCGTTCCCTTATGCCATTGTTTATACATCTCAATTATCATTAGAAACCACATTTGTTTAAGCAAGTCAGCCATATCCGCTATGTTTTTTTAAAAGGCAGTAAATGAGGCTGAATTAACTGTTTCGCTGCCAGACAAGGCTCTGCTGATAGCTAGGTGTAATAGTGGTGAGGTGTTCAGACTGCTGTTGGGACTCTGCTGTTGGGTTAGCTTTATGTAGGGCCTAACAGTTTGTGGGCACCGTTTGTCACCGTTATAGTGCAATTAATGTATTGTTTAGTGTTGTGTTATGTAGTGGCTTTGCTGGCATCCATCTAAAACATATTTTTTTGCCCCACCAAGATTGACATGCTAATATTGCCACTGCATGCATACATTGCTTAATAATACACTGATTTCATGCTACGTGAGACTGTTTAGTGTTGATGCATGCATGATTTGTCGATGTAATAGTTTGTTGTTACAATATAGGGGTGTTCGTGGTAATGGCTGCAGCGGAAATCAAACATATAGTTTCCGGTCATTATTATGAGCCATTCTCTCCTCAGCAGCCTCCTGTGTTAGCAGTGGGAGTAGATAGGCCGCTACAATGTTGCAAATGCATTTTGTCACAAAATGTAAGTCTATCACTTGTTTAAACCAGCAGGTGGCTCTAGAGACCTTAACATACTGTACGTAGCCTGACAGTTCTAATCAAGTAAAAACAGATGTTAAAGTTATTTTCTACTCTAATTCATGTAATTATTTATTCATGCATAATTTGTTTGTGTAGCATATTATTATACATCATTTTATGCCATACATTCAACTGGGATTCTAGGCTTACACTCTGGGCACACATGTGAGTATTCATTTTCCCTAATTGTACTTCTTAATCACACGGTCATTAGTTCTTTATCATCACACTTAACTTTAGAAGTAATGAATGTGTGTGGGTATGTGATGTATTTAAAAAATAATAATAATAATAATTTTACAACAAAGTTATGTCCGGACATTCACAGGTGATGCACTATGAACCTCGAATGACATGGTAAAAGTCCTGGGTGGAAACCACCCCAAAAGAAGCTGATTGGACAATGGTGCCCTGTACTGCTCTCCATTCAAGTTCTCTTCCACTCATTGCTCAGACTTTATATTTGCTTATGAAAGAAAGCTACTATTGTGGTAATGGATTAGTGTGTCAATAACACAAACAGTCAGTCATTTTCATGAGTAACCTCACAATGTTGACAACTGAATTACAACAACACACATACAATTCATGGACATCAATCAGTTTTCATGCCTGGTATGTTTGTGGGAAGGTGCGGAGAGACACTCACTCCATTTAAAATTACAGTTTATTTAATAATCATTTAAAACTTAAAGTAGTGTGACCTTTCAGTCGCAAAATGTTATGCTTGAAACAGATTTCAGAAGTGTGAGAACATGGTGAACAAAATCATGGTATAGTTACTCTATTCACTGTATCACAGTATCAATACAAAGTCATCAAAACACTTAACCCGCAGTATTTGTGACAGTAAACCGTGTCTTCACATGTTGAAGGCATGATGGTACAATTCAGACCAATATCTGATCAAAACAGTCCACACTTGCCCTCACTGTACATTCATTCATACATTAATCAAAAGAGGTATACAGCAGTATAGTAGTTAGTAAAAACACTAAAAACAAATGTTCCACAAGGTTGTATCATGCTGGAAAGGTAAGGACAGCTGTAGACCACATGTACTGTAGACCACAGCCAAGAGACACAAAAAAGCTTTTCTGCTCATCAACCTCCACACCACTGATAAGTCAGGGAAAGGGATGTCTCTGAGGAGGGCACCCATGCATCTCCTGCACAATAGCATCATCATCGTGCCTTAAGGGGATGGATAATGAGATTAGTCGCTGGGGCCAAGCCTGCGTCAGTCCAAAGGGGTCAATCGCTGGATTATCACTGCTCTTGCTAAGGACTTAGACACCACTATCCCGTACACAACATTTTGTAGTACTCGTTGACTTTTTCTACACCTGACTTTTTTTTGGAGGGGGGATTATTAGGTGGAAGGTAAGAGTGGAAGACCTCATGTTTGCCTGTTTTGACTTTGCAAAGTTTTGGAATAAGAATTATGGTGCATGACTTTGTAGCCTGCATGGCCATGGGATTCTGACTGTCCCGGGTGCAGAGTGTTGAATGAGGGGTCTGGCTGGGAAGTGAGTGCAGGGGTGACCGGCGGACTGAAGGACGGGTGGGCTTTGTGCTCGCCTGCTGTGACAGGGTCTGCAGCTCTCGACCAGCAGCCCTCATGCCACTCATCAACAACAAAGTGGGTGACGATGGCACTACCAGTTCACCAAAGACTCTGGAAGAGGGGAAGGTTCTTATCGACTCACTCATAAAGGTGAGATGCTCAGGTTGGCAGTTATGGTTTTGTCAAGTTATGGATTTATCTACAAAGTACCCGTTCAAATAATCTGTCCTCCATTCTTTTCACAAAGGGGTTAGTCAGTCCACTTATCTTGTGATTAAATGAGGATGATAGACTAAGACTTCTGGAAAAGTTTATGTGTAACAAAGCTTTAATGCATGTACTATCATTTGAATGGTTTGGTCTGTTGAGCTCATATTTATTGAGAGATCACGATATCTTAGCCTACTATGTATATAGTGTATATATATCCAATATTTTCTTGCAGATAGTTCTTAAATATGCAGAAATATATTCTCCTAAACTATTACTTGTACTGTATCTGCTTTAGGTTAATTCTTCAGAGGTGAAAATTATTCAAATTCAATTCTAGTTCTGTTAAATTGAAATTGAAAGAATGAATATGCCAAATGATTTACTGCAATATCCCAAATAAACACTGAGCATATGGTAAACAATGCAAATATGCATTATGTGAGTATTCCGTATTAGTCTGTATCAATATAATAAGGTATTAATACAATCCCTGTATCACATAACACCCTGAGTTCACTGAGCACAGATTATTGTCATCCTAATGTGGCTATGTTAAGAGCTGAAACCAGGCCAATGAGTTCTAAATACACTTAAGATTTTCCATCCATAGGGCATAGGACGTCTTACCTTTCTCATATTAACTGAACATATTCCATTGTTAAACTATATAATTTTTTTCCAGAAAGGTCTAATTTATAGGATGAAATAAACATTAAATAATCTGCACGTTCTCATTTGATCTATTTTACTATAAATACAAGAAATCTTAGTTACTGATCCTCCCATGCACTACCTCCTGACAAAGCTGCTGTTATAGTAGACCTAGTAATGCACTGAACCATTAGGCCATATCTTTTCAGTGAAAGTGCTTTATTACCCAAAGGGTAAAAGCACATGTTTTTTTTGTCTTGGTCATAGTTTGTAGTAAGTGCCTGACATCCTTACACAAGAAGTACAATAGGACAGCCAGGATGGCACTGTGACTACAAAATTATATCAACATTTGCTCTCTTAGAAGATCCAATGCAATTTTTTTATCTCAATATCAAATTATTTCTGTGTAAGAATGAAGTACCTTACTGTGATTGTTTTCAATTAAAATAGTCAAAAAGAAAAAAAAAATGCTTCTGAGCAGAGAGCAATTTTTTTGTGGAATTTTACCTTTATTTAACTAGGCAAGTCAGTTAAGAACAAATTCTTATTTTCAATGACGGCCTAGGAACAGTGGGTTAACTGCCTTGTTCAGGGGCAGAACAACAGATTTGTACCTTGTCAGCTCGGGGATTCAAACTTGCAACCTTTCGGTTACTACTCTGTGTTGTTGTCTGTTCACACTGCTATGCTTTATCTTGGCCAGGTCGCAGTTGCAAATGAGAACTTGTTCTCAACTAGCCTACCTTGTTAAATAAAGGTGAAATAAAAAAAATAATAAACTAGTCCAACGCTCTAACCACTAGGCTACCATAAATATCTCAGGCCTGAATTTTGCTAGGACTGTCTGGGTCTGTTATTGGAAGAGAGGTTTGGAACTCGCTTTCTATCTATTGGGCACACACTGGTTGAATCAAGGTTGCTTCCACATAATTTCAATGAAACTACGTAGAACCATGTCTGTGTCCAGTGGGTATTAACTATTTAACGCATAGTGATGTCACCATGGAAGGTTCAAAGCTCCATCCCACCAAAATAGGCTGAAATTTCAGGCAGCCTATTCAAACAGCTCTTACACTAATAGGGCATTATCATAATTTTCACAATTTCACAGTATTATTCCAACCTAATAGTGTGGAAATATATATAAAACAACGGGAAAATCACGTTTCTGACTGCACTGGGCCTTTAAGTCAGTGCATTCGGAAAGTATTCAGACCCCTTCCCTTTTTCCACATTTTGCTACGTTACAGCCTTATTCTAAAATTGATTAAATTTTTTTTTTTAATATGTATTAAAAATATAAAACAGAAATACCTTATTTACATAAGTATTCAGACCCTTTGCTATGAGACTCGAAATTGAGCTCAGGTGCATCCTGTTTCCATTGATCATCCTTGAGATGTTTTTACAACTTGATTGAAGTCCACTTATGGTAAATTCAATTGATTGGACATGATTTGGAAAGGCACACCCATGTCTATATAAGGTCCCACAGTGCATATAAGGTCCCACAGTGACAGTGCATGGAAGAAGTTTGGAACCACCAAGACTCTTCCTAGAGCTGGAGTTTGCCAAAAGGCACATAAAGGACTCTCAGACCATGATAAACAAGATTATCTGGTCTGATGAAACCAAAATTGAACATTTTGGCCTTAATGCCAAGCGTCATGTCTGGAGGAAACCTGGCACCATCCCTACGGTGACGCATGGTGGTGGCAGCATCATGCTGTGGGGATTTTTTTCAGCGGCAGGGACTGGGAGACTAGTCAGGATCGAGGGAAAGATGAACGGAACAAAGTACAGAGAGATCCTTGATGAAAAGCTGCTCCAGAGCGCTCAGGGCCTCAGACTGGGGCGAAGGTTCACCTTCCAACAGGACAACGACCCTAAGCACACAGCCAAGACAACGCAGAAGTGGCTTCAGGACAAGTTTTTGAATGTCCTTGAGTGGTCCAGCCAGAGCCCGCACTTGAACCCGATCAAACATCTCTGGAGAGACCTGAAAATAGCTGTGCAGCGACGCACCCCATCCAATCTTACAGAGCTTGAGGGGATCTGCAGAGAATAATGGGAGAAACTCCCAAAATACAAGTGTGCCAAGCTTGTAGAGTCATACCCAAGAAGACTTGAGGTTGTTGAAGCCAAAGGTGCTTCAACAAAGTACTGAGTAAGGGGCTGAATACTTATGTAAATGTGATATTTCAGTTTTTTATTTCTAATACATTTGCAAAAATGTCTAAAAACCTGGTTTTGTTTTGTCATTATGGGGTATTGTGTGTAGATTAATGAGGGAAAAAACTATTTCATCAAATTTAAAATAAGACTGTAACGTAACAAAATGTGGAAAAAGTCAAGGGGTCTGAATACTTTCTGAATGCATCGTAGCATATCAAAATGTCAAGATATTAATACTGATAATGAATATGACAGTGTGTGATTGAAGAGTGGATACTGTGTCAGAAATGCACAGTGTGGTAGTAGGTTGACCTTTGCTGCACACCTGCAACTCTCCCATGCACTCACTCACTGCCTGTAATATCTCCAATCTGGCTCTACCTTACAGATTCCTATGATGACTAGAAAAGCCCCTATACAAGGTCCTTAGGCTTATCCAAAAATAGATCTATGGCAATCAGATTATTAGTCATAGTTGTCATGTAAACCAATCTGTCAGGCTAAGCGCTGAATGCCTATTAATAACCACTCGTATGATTCAAATCAATGAAACTGTCATACTTTGTAGAAATTTGTCTAACCTGGTGTCTGACTCAGAGCTAGTTAAGAGATTCTGATTTTCAGAGCGATATTAGGTAACTAATAATGACCTCAAACCATAGTTGTTACTTTCTAAGTACCATCGCACCCAAGCAGGCTTTGGTTATCATAAATAGTAGAGCCATTGCACCTCCTGATGGCCAAAAGGGAAATGACAGTATTCATATAAAGTAGCTTGGCCACTAGCTACATTCCTTTCACAGGTTTGAGAGAGAATAGTTGCTGAACCAATGATTGTTGTTGACATAGTCCTCTTCAATATGCCAAATTACTGGAAGTTTGTGTGGAGGACCACAGCAAATTAAAAACCAAGTTCCAGGCATTACTAATGGCCTAAAGGTGCTAGTACAGACATGACAGTATACAGTCAAATTACTTAATTTGTTTAAAGCCGCAGTTCAGAATGTGTGATTTAGCTCAATGGCAGCCCAGCTTCTAAAGCTGAGGGATGAGGTTGGAGAAATGTATGTGGCATGGCCTCATCTAAAGGAGGGAGCGAGAGAGTGTGGGAGTGATTTTGAATTATCAAATAAAATTGAAGTGAATTGTTTACCAGTATTTAATAGTAATTTCCGCTACATACCTACGCCGATCTTAAGCATCATGTCCGTCAGACAACTCATGTGTGGCACAGTATTTAGAATAAGGCAACAACAAAAAAATTGCAAGCTGAGAAGATAGACATACATCTTGTTTCTGGTTTTAAACTGAAACCCTCATACGTTTTTACACAATCGACCACTGTCTTTTGTAATCTCACCCACACCACAAAATTATGCAGTTTGTAAATACATACATTTAACCTAAGACCATTTGCAGACCAGTTGTGTTTACAAAACACAGCACATTTTCCACGAAGGACTATTGCTTGTCTCCTGACCTACAGACACAATGGAAACAAGTATTTAGACTATATTGTGTTGATATCCTTGACGACAGATTGTGGTATATGTATCTGTTGCCGGGTGTAACATTTTCATGTATTTAAAATTGTCTAATCAAATCAAATCAGCAGATCTAAGCAAAGACAACAATTCACCCCCATTGTGTCTCTCTACCTCCTACAGTCCTACAATTGTTTTCAGCACACATCATCTATTCTCACAGATTTAGACAATACAATACAAATGCTATATATTGTGTCTAATCAGTCAACCTTTTTCACACTACTGAGTCTTAGGTGAGCTGTACTGCACTCACTGGCCTGGTTACACATCCACCATTGTTTCTGGAACAATGATGATAAGATGAGATATGTCAAAATAAATATCCACGCTATCACAGTGTGATTGGGAATGGCACAATTGTGTGAAAATGATATTACAGTATGAAATGTTTCGTTTTTACGTGAGTAAATATTTTTTCCCTATTGGCCAACAGGTGGTGGCATGTTACCGCCACCTGGCCTCGTGTGTGGGTGGGTGTACGGACAGCTTGCACCTGCGTGACGAGCTGCGGCTAACGCGGGAGAAGGCCCAGAAGTTAGCGGTGGCCAGCCGTCACCACCTCACGGCACGGCTACGGGATAAGACACTGCCCCAGGAGGAGAGACAGGAGATGGAACTGCTCTGGGTGGCCTTCACCTCCAGTCTGGAACTCCTCCACGCAGACATGTGCAAAGTCTTCAACATGGGTTCCAACTTCTCCCTGATCAATAACAACACCTTAGTGCAGACTGGCATACAAGGTTAGCAAGTGCCACAGTCAGATGGGCAATTTTTCGTATTGTTTTCCACACAAACCTATCCTAAACTGTAGTTAATAAAAACCCACCGGCCGCTGACTCTTTAGCTCTATAGCAGGGGTATTCAAATCTTAACCTACGGCGGTCCGAACTACTGCTGGTTTTCTGTTCTACCTGATCATTACTTGCACCCACCAATTGTCCCAGGTATAAATCAGTCCCTGATTAGAGAGGACTAATGAAAAAAAGCATCCATATAGTCTACATCCATATAGTCTACATCCATATAGTCTACATCCATATAGTCTACATCCATATAGTCTACATCCATATAGTCTACATCCATATAGTCTACATCCATATAGTCTACATCCATATAGTCTACATCCATATAGTCTAGATCCATATAGTCTACATCCATATAGTCTACATCCATATAGTCTACATCCATATAGTCTACATCCATATAGTCTACATCCATATAGTCTACATCCATATAGTCTACATCCATATAGTCTACATCCATATAGTCTAGATCCATATAGTCTACATCCATATAGTCTAGATCCATATAGTCTAGATCCATATAGTCTACATCCATATAGTCTAGATCCATATAGTCTACATCCATATAGTCTACATCCATATAGTCTACATCCATATAGTCTAGATCCATATAGTCTAGATCCATATAGTCTACATCCATATAGTCTACATCCATATAGTCTACATCCATATAGTCTACATCCATATAGTCTACATCCATATAGTCTACATCCATATAGTCTACATCCTAGTCTGGGCTTCCACAAGCTGTGGTAACCTTATTAACATTCGTGGCTAGCTCTTCTTCTCACATGTCTCTTCTCCCACTTTCCAGGGGAAACCAGCGAGGTGACAGCGCGGGCCCTCAGCCTGGCAGACCTGACCCGCGCCGAGGACCAGGTTCCTGCCATCCTGGAGGATCTGGAGCAGAGCCAGCTGGAGGAGGAGATCGCCCATGTGGATGTCATGCTGGAGGACATGGAGGAGAAGGTCAACGTCCTGCGTTGGATGGTGGAGGCCCGCGGGCCCCAGTACGTCGAACCGGCCAGCACGGACAGCGCCTCGTTGGGCCTCTTGTCCACGGACGAGGAGGCAGGTTCCCAAAGCCAGCAGTGCTGCGAGCGCAGCCAGGTTTTCATGGTGCTGGTGCTGTGCAGCGTGGCAGTGGTGATGGTCGTGCTGTCCGTCTACGTGGTCTATCTCTCATGAGGAGGCTTGTCACCAGTGGATTTCACCCAGGTTACGTTGAGCAGTAGGACCTTATGTTGCCATAAATTCCATCCTCATGTCAATTGATATCCGAAAATATGGTTGTTGGAAGAAAGTGGTGTTGTTGAAAGGGCGGGGTACTTTACATATTTCTTTATTTGAATAAAGAGCCACATTTAGAATGTATACACTCCAGATGACACAGTTTGACACTCCCATTTCTGTTAGAAAGTCAATATCAAACACATTCAAAAATAGTTAGATGCCCTATGTAATGTAGTTTAGCTAATGTTAATGTATTGTAGTGGAATGAATTTGAACCATTTTTGCTCTTTACTAATGTATGCTGACATGTGATAGTAATGTGATAGTAAGGTTAATGAATTTCTATTGAAATGCATTGGACATAATCTGTTTATACAACTTGACAGTGGTTGACAAAATACACCCACCACATTTAGGTCCATGTTGTCATTGACACTGAAGGTGTTTGTGCTGCCAGATTACAATGAAGATCTTCGCACATGAGTGCAATGTGTGGGAGCATATCAGTTTGCTGACCTCTTGTGAATATTACATTCTAATGAAGAATTTCATGTGAATATTCTCAATATTGTGGCTTCCGTGTCACTTCAACCAATAGGTTAGCTTATTGCATTACTGATATTGTATCCAGGCTTTCGCAATACAGTAATTATTGCAGGAATATGTGTAGTACTTGTGGAGTATTCTGTTTATATTCTGTCTTCAGAGTCCTCCCTAACCCAAATACCATAAACCTGACCCGGGTCTGGAACAGGTTCTACAATAAATCAAATGGAACATGTGTTGCTGTGTCCCCAGCTTCAGATTCAGGCTAGCAGTTGTGCCAGCAATGCAAGCAAACAGGGAGACTTTTCCACTCAAGGCACATGAAAAATACAAACATTGTAAGTGACATACAGTAGCTGAGAATGTGTTTCCTAAACACAGTGGACGGCCTGTGCACAATTTCATATATTACCAAGGATACACAGGGCCGGACTACCACATTTGGGGCACAGAGGCACTGACCCGATTTTTTGTGTTGACATATTTTTCAGTTTTTATAGCTAATGCTATTGTAGATATTTTGTCAAGAGAAAATGTTGCAGTTTTAAAGTAAATTTCCTGCAATTCTATACTATTTGCTATGGGTCAGAGAGAAAATGTGCTGTTTTATAGCTCATCTAATGCTATTGTTCACATTTTGCCATGAGGCTGAGAGAAAATGTTGCTGTTTTAAAGCAAATTTCCTGCTATTCTACACATTTTGGCAAGAGACTGAGAGAACATTTGGCAGTTTTTAAGATAATTTCCTGCTATTCTACACATTTTGCTATCATATGCTATCTGGGGGGCCCCCGACCTCCAGGTGGTCTCCAACCCGGTTCGGTAATCCGGCCCTGAGGATACAGGTCAAGCCATTAACTAATGTCTCTTAATTCCATATTCCAAAAGTAGAGTAAAGGTTTGTGTAGCTTCTGTATTAAATGGTAATCTGCTAAATCTTTCAACACCCAAGCTGTGGTGTAAAAACTGTGAATACCATATTATATTTCATTAACAGAGCATTACAACTTTTAATGAACTGCAGTAGTATAGTAATAGCTTATGTAATAGATAATATGTACATGTTTATTCATACCCATCAACTGTAAACTCAGCAAAAAAAGAAACATCCTCTCACTGTCAACTGCGTTTATTTTCAGCAAACTTAACATATGTAAATATTTGTATGAACATAACAAGATTCAACAACTGAGACATTAATAACTGAGCAAATTCCACAGACATGTGACTAACAGAAATTGAATAATCTGTCCCTGAACAAAGGGGGGGTCAAAATTAAAAGTAACAGTCCGTATCTGGTGTGGCCACCAGCTGCATTAACTACTGCAGTGCATCTCCTCCTCATGGACTGCACCAGATTTGCCAGTTCTTGCTGTGAGATGTTACCCCACTCTTCCACCAAGGGACCTGCAAGTTCCTGGACATTTCTGGGGGGAATTGCCCTAGCCCTCACCTTCCAATCCAACAGGTTCCAGACGTGCTCAATGGGATTGAGATCCGTGCTCTTTGCTGGCCTTGGCAGAACACGGACATTCCTGTCTTGCAGGAAATCACGCACAGAACGAGCAGTACGGCTGGTGGCATTGTCATGATGGAGGGTCATGTCAAGATGAGCCTGCAGGAAGGGTACCACATGAGGGAGGAGGATGTCTTCCCTGTAACGCACAGCGTTGAGATTGCCTGCAATGACAACAAGCTCAGTCCGATGATGCTGTGACATACCGCACCAGACCATGACGGACCCTCCACCTCCAAATCGATCCCACTCCAGAGTACAGGCCTCGGTGTAACGCTCATTCCTTCGACGATAAACGCGAATCCGACCATCACCCCTGGTGAGACAAAAGCATGACTCGTCAGTAAAGAGCACTTTTTGCCAGTCCTGTCTGGTTCGCCTATGGGTTTGTGCCCATAGGCGACGTTGCTGCCGGTGATGTCTGGTGAGGACCTGCCTTACAACAGGCCTACAAGCCCTCAGTCCAGCCTCTCTCAGCCTATTGCGGACAGTCTGAGCACTGATGGGGGGATTGTGCATTCCTGGTGTAATCCTGCCATCCTGTACCTGTCCCGCAGGTGTGATGTTCGGCTGTACCGATCAGGTGCAGGTGTTGTTACACGTGGTCTGCCACTGCAAGGACAATCAGCTGTCTGTCCTGTCTTCCTGTAGCGCTGTCTTAGGCGTCTCACAGTACGGACATTGCAATTAATTGCCCTGGCAACATCTGCAGTTCTCATGCCTCCTTGCAGCATGCCTAAGGCACGTTCATGCAGATGATCAGGGGCCCTGGGCATCTTTCTTTTGGTATTTTTCAGAGACAGCAGAAAGGCCTCTTTAGTGTCCTACGTTTTCATAACTGTGACCTTAATTGCCTACCGTCTGTAAGCTGTTAGTGTCTTAACGACTGTTCCACAGGTGCATGTTCATTAATTGTTTATGGTTCATTGAACAAGCATGGGAAACAGTGTTTAAACCCTTTACAATGAAGATCTGTGAAGTTATTTGGATTTTTACGAATTATCTTTGAAAGACAGAGTCCTGAAAAAGGGACATTTCTTTTTATGCTGAGTTTATTAGTGGTGAATAATTCATACATGTTCTGTGGCAATTATAGCTCAACATTACTTTCCTATCAGTTTCTTCAGTCTTGAACACACATGTGCATTGTGCACTGACTAGACTATTGACCCTTCAGGGACATTAGACATTAAAGAAATGTAGCATACTGTAAATACTGTGTACAATAGCATGGTCAAATCTACTCAAAGACCACTCTGCAATAGAATTTCTAATAAAAATCAAAAGAAAATGCAAATACCATTTATTGACTGTTGACTCAATTGGCCTACAAGAACAGCTGTTTCCATCCTGATCATTTGTTATCGTTCTGCTTTGGTCATCAATCCCAGAGAGAAGAAAAGTCAGGGGGTCTGCTCTGAGGAGGTGCCTGTCCATCCTGTACCAATATGTCCAGTCCCGCTGTAAATTGAATATAACTTTTAAGGATTAATGAAGCATTTATAAACCCTATATGGCCTGCTGTAGAAATCATACATAAGGCACCACTCATTCTTGCCAGTCACACCACACCTCAACATAGTTATGTTATAGAGTCAAATTCGGGGGCTTGATTGGTGTCACAGTTTTGCCACAGGCCCAACTATCACACCTGACTCCAATAATCACCTAATCATGATCTTAAGTTTAAAATGCAATTTGATTAATCAGCTATGTTTGCTAGGGATGGAGAAAAATTGTGACACCAATCAGGCCCCGAGGACTGGAGTTGCCCACCTCTGCGAGATCAAGTGAAGTCTCACTACAGCAGAGAGGAAGAGGAAGAGAGAGACACAACTCTATCCAGCAGGTGGCGTTTTTTCATTTTTTTCGCTCACAAAGCATGGAGTTTTGTATGGAGGTCAATGAAAGAGTGTTGAATTTGGTCAACAAAACAATGTATGGCTTATTTGCTATGTGAGGTTTATTTGATCAAATACAAGTTGTGTAACGCTTAGGTTGTTACGAGTGTACTGATATAAGGACACGTGACATCCCGGCAACTTTGAGAAAGAACACCTTATATCGGAGTTGTATCAAGATGGCTATGCATATTCATGGCATGAGGCTAGTAGCATACCATCTCGCTCCATTGAATACAGGCGGTTGACATCTACAACCCTCATCGAATATTTAAAAAAAAGTTACAATAACTAGATGTATTCACCAATCCAAAGAAAGATTAGGCGGGAGCTAGACAGCCCGCCGTGCCTCTTTGTGGACAACAACTCCCATTGTTAGGGCGGAGAGACGTATCTTGTCAGTATATCCATAATCTCTGACTAAAGTGAACTGAAAGGACAGGTTTGACAATGTCATTGAATCAAAGACTTGCATTTCACTCGCGGTTGAACAAATGTACTTTAAACTGAGTATTTTGTTTATATAAACATTTTATGTTTATTGTACTAGGTAAGTTTACTGAGAACACATTCTCATTTACAGCAACGACCTGGGGAATAGTTGCAGGGGAGAGGAGGGGGGGGATCAATGAGCCAATTGGAAGAGTATTGGCATACTAGGTCGAAAACAAAATAATACACATGGACCAGTGGCGGTCGGTGTCGTTTAATATGAGGGAGGACGATTATATTATTTGTTAGCATGGCCTTATTTCTACTACAGCATATTGGATGACTGTCATTCATATTCCATTCACCCAGTTCAATGTAACATCGATAGGTTTAGGCTACTACATGATACTCAAATTATCCCTATACCCATCATGAAGTTGCTTCAACCTAGCCTATAAATGAAAGTTTACAACGTAGGTGCACACAGGTCGAGATAAATATTTGAAGTGACAGACAGTGACACATGGACAGAAAGAGACACATTCAATACCGCCTTGCACACTCTTGCCTGCATCTAGCTGATCTAAGCCGTAATCATTAGTCCAACAGTTGCAAATGAGAATTTCTATTGGACAAATTCAGGTAGGTTTATCCCGGTTTCATTCCGTTTGCAACAGAATCGGCATAATGAATACACCCCTGATCACACGCAAACAGTTCACTTTCATAGCCATATACAAACAGCTCGTTGTATTCCTTCTCGCATCTACAATTTGTCATCCTCTCACCTTTTTCCTTCGCTTGTGGACTTCAAGGCAGAACACATCAGCTGTCTGTGACCAGGCAAAAAAAAAATTCCAAGCCAAACCTTCATATAATAACCGCTACACACAGCCTACATCGTTGTCACCATATTAGATAAAGTAACATCGTCGTCAACAAAGCTAATAGAACTGACGCGTTAGTTAACCCGCTACAATCATGCAGTACAGTGTACAGTCATTAAGCAATTTAGCAGTTAAACCGGCGGGCCCCAGTGGCAATAAGTTAGTAGATCCCAAAGTTTACCTTGACTTGGAAGAGTTCCTGTGTTTGATAGTCATAGCCAGGTGTGAGCCTGGTGTTTGAGCCGAGTGTTTGAGTTGGCTATACTAGCTCGCTGGATTTGCTAAGTAAGTGAAAGTGAAACTAAATGACGGAATATAGATAGCCCTCTCTCTCTCTCTCTTTCTCTCGCTCTTGCTCCTCCTTCAAGAATGCATTAATTTGTTCAAAACTGTTCAACTGTTGTCTTTCTATCTCTTTGAGTCAACTACTCACCACATTTTATGCACTGTAGTGCTAGCTAGCTGTAGCTTATGCTTTCAGTGCTATATCAAATCAAATCAAATTTTATTTGTCACATACACATGGTTAGCAGATGTTAATGCGAGTGTAGTGAAATGCTTGTGCTTCTAGTTCCGACAATGAAGTAATAACCAACGAGTAATCTAACCTAAAAATGTCACAACAACTACCTTATAGACACAAGTGTAAAGGGATGAAGAATATGTACATAAAAATATATGAATGAGTGATGGTACAGAACGGCATAGGCAAGATGCAGTAGATGGTATAGAGTACAGTATATGCATATGAGATGAGTAATGTAGGGTATGTAAACATTATATTAAGTGGCATTGTTTAAAGTGGCTAGTGATACATTTTTTACATCAATTTTTACATTATTAAAGTGGCTGGAGTTGAGTCAGTATGTTGGCAGCAGCCACTCAATGTTAGTGGTGGCTGTTTAACAGTCTGATGGCCTTGAGATAGAAGCTGTTTTTCAGTCTCTCGGTCCCGGCTTTGATGCACCTGTACTGACCTTGTCTTCTGGATGATAGTGGGGTGAACAGGCAGTGGCTCGGGTGGTTGTTGTCCTTGATGATCTATATGGCCTTCCTGTGACATCGCGTGGTGTAGGTGTCCTGGAGGGCAGGTAGTTTGCACCCGGCGATGCGTTGTCCAGACCTCACTACCCTCTGGAGAGCCTTACGGTTGTGAGCGGAGCAATTGTCGTAGCAGGCAGTGATACAGCCCGACAAGCTGCTCTCGATTGTGCATCTGTAAAAGTTTGTGAGTGATTTTGGTGACAAGCCGAATTTCTTCAGCCTCCTGAGGTTGAAGAGGCGCTGTTGCGCCTTCTTCACCACGCTGTCTGTGTGGGTGGACCAATTCAGTTTGTCCGTGAAGTGTACGCCGAGGAACTTAAAACTTACTACCCTCTCCACTACTGTCCCGTCGATGTGGATAGGGGGGTGCTCCCTCTGCTGTTTCCTGAAGTCCTTTGTTTTGTTGACGTTGACGTTGAGTGTGAGGTTATTTTCCTGACACCACACTCCGAGGGCCCTCACCTCCTCCCTGTAGGCCGTCTCGTCGTTGTTGGTAATCAAGCCTACCACTGTTGTGTCGTCTGCAAACTTGATGATTGAGTTGGAGGCGTGCATGGCCACGCAGTCGTGAGGGAACAGGGAGTACAGGAGAGGGCTCAGAACGCATCCTTGTGGGGCCCCAGTGTTGAGGATCAGCGGGGTGGAGATGTTGTTACCTACCCTCACCACCTGGGGGCGGCCCGTCAGGAAGTCCAGTACCCAGTTGCACAGGGCGGGGTCGAGACACAGGGTCTCGAGCTTGATGACGAGTTTGGAGGGTACTATGGTGTTAAATGCTGAGCTGTAGTTGATGAACAGCATTCTCACATAGGTATTCCTCTTGTCCAGATGGGTTAGGGCAGTGTGCAGTGTGGTTGCGATTGCATCGTCTTTGGACCTATTGGGGCGGTAAGCAAATTAGAGTGGGTCTAGGGTGTCAGGTAGGGTGGAGGTGATATGGTCCTTGACTAGTCTCTCAAAGCACTTCATGATGACGGAAGTGAGTGCTACGGGGCGGTAGTCTTTTAGCTCAGTTACCTTAGCCTTCTTGGGAACAAGAACAATGGTGGCCCTCTTGAAGCATGTGGGAACAGCAGTCTGGGATAAGGATTGATTGAATATGTCCGTAAACACACCAGCCAGCTGGTCTGCGCATGCTCTGAGGACTCGGCTGGGGATGCCGTCTGGGCCTGCAGCCTTGCGAGGGTTAACACGTTTAAATGTTTTACTCACGTCGGCTGCAGTGAAGGAGAGTCCACAGGTTTTGGTAGCGGGCCGTGTCAGTGGCACTGTATTGTCCTCAAAGCGAGTAAAGAAGTTGTTTAGTCTGTCTGGGAGCAAGACATCCTGGTCCGCGACAGGGCTGGTTATCTTTTTGTAATCCGTGATTGACTGTAGACCCTGCCACATACCTCTTGTGTCTGAGCCGTTGAAATGCGACTCTACTCTGTCTCTATACTGACGCTTAGCTTGTTTGATTGCTGCTGAGGGTAGAACGGCTCACAATAATGGCCGGAACTGAGCAAATGGAATGGCATCCAACACCTGCAAACTGTGTGATGCATTTGATACCATTCCACCTATTCCACTCCAGTCATTACCACAAGCCCATTCTCCCCAATTAAGGTGCCACCAACTTCCTGTTATTCATTCTCTGATGCTTTGATTGGGTGGACAACATGTCAGTTCATGCTGCAAGAGCTCCGATAGGTTGGAGGATGTCCTCCGAAAGTTGTCATAATTACTGTGTAAGTCTATGGAAGGGGGTGAAAAACCATGAGCCTCCTAGGTTTGTATTGAAGTTAATGTAACCAGAAGAGGACGGAAGCTAGATTGTCCTCCGGATACACCATGGAGCTACCCTGCAGCGCGCTGTTGAGGCTACTGTAGACCTTCATTGCAAAACAATGTGTTTTAATAAATAATTTGGTGACGTGAATATATTTTGTATAGTTTTATCTAAAAAGGATTACTTTATAAATGTTTCACAATTTTTTTGATATGACATTCACTGAGGAGAATGGTCCTCCCCTTCCTCCTCTGAGGAGCATCCACTGGAGAGGACAGATAAAGTTTCACTACAGTTGTCCTCCAATGCTCCAACCTCCTAACATTTCCTCTCTGAAGATAACTTTGACAAGCTGCATCAGCTCATGCTGTCAACAATGTAACACTAATTCTGGCTCTTGCAGCCTTTACAAAAGTGGTATGATCGTCGGTGCCAGGCGCGCAAATTCCAATATCTCAGAATCGTCTCATCTCCTGGGATTTTCATGCACAACAGTGTCTAGGGTTTACCCAGAATGCTGCGACAAACAAAAAACCTCAAGTCAGTGGCAGTTCTGTGGGTGGAAATAGCTAATTGATGAGAGAGATCGAAGGAGAATGGCAAGAATCGTGCAAACTAACAGGCGTGCCTCAAACAGGCAAATAACAGTGCAGTATAACAGTGGTGTGCAGAGCGGCATCTCAGAACGTGCAACTCGTTGGTCCTCTCGTTGGTCCTTGTCACAGATGGGTTATTGCAGCAAATGACCACACCGGGTTCCACTCCTATCAACTAAATCAAGTGGAAGTGGGCATGCGATCACCAACACTGGACAATTGAGGAGTGGAAAAACATTGCCTGGTCCGGATTTGGTATAAGCAGCATGAATCAATGGCTCCAACCTGCATAGTCAGGCTGGTGGCAATGGTGTAATGGTGTGTGGAATGTTTTCCTGTCACACATTAGGTCCCTTGATACCAATTGAGCAACGTTTGAATGCCACACCTTGTAGAATCCATGCCCCAAATAATTCAGGCTATTCTGGAGGCAAAGGGGAGACCTGGGACTAGATGGGTGTACCTAATAAACTGGCCACTGAGTGTACAGCTGCATGACATGAGCCATCCTACCGCTCTCTTCCAGGTTGGATAGAAAGTTGCTGTGTGTCAACCAGTCTGTTAATACCAAATAATAAAGTTAGTCCACCCTCAAAACACTAGCTTACTACAACCACACAACTCAAACGCCGGTTCACCAGTATGAACAAAAAATAACTGCTTTTTTTGTTCAAGCCCTCAAGAACGTTTGTTTTCTAAATATGATCATCTGTTTACATCTGCCAATTTATTGGCTGTCCAGTATCCAGACAACCTGTCACCAGAGCTTCCTATATAGGTAGCCTCTTTCTGTAACGTGTTGAGGCCGGCAATTAAGGAAAATGAGAAGCTCAATTAAAGATGACCTTCTGCCCAGTTTCCCTGATGTTGTTACAGAAATCAAGCTGTTTTTACCATCCCTGAAACTGTCGCTTCTGGGGAAAGATTGTTTTCTAAACTAAAACTAATAAAGAACTACATAAGAAGCATTAGGCTTGGTCGGATATGGTCTTTTGAACACCTGAGTAAGCTCCACTCATTGCACTGGCCGTCGTAGCCTTGACCATGGCATTTGCTTGCCGATATCACCCTTTACCTTTCAATCAGTTTAATGTGTTCTTTGTCAAGACCTGGGGCACTTTTTCCAGTCGCATTCCTAAAACCCAAGAAACAACCACTTAGCTTTCTAGTACATATGGAAATTAAAGTGGTTTATGAATGAATGACTTTTGCCTCTGATAGATGATTTATTTTACTTTTAGAAAGCAGAGAATGAGAAGTTCTGGAAAATCAGACAGAGTTTATGGAAATGGTCAGTATACTATACATCATGATTGAACCATTCCACTTTAGAGCTCTTAAAGTATTGCTTCATTCACCATACATGTGTAGCACCCATCTTAGTGATGTCTTTTCACTATTTATTTATGTCTTATGATCAGAAACATATATGTGGTTTATGTGACTAATAGCCAAGTCTGTCTGTTGTAGAATGCTGAGCAAGATCGTCATTTGACTCCAATATGAAAAATCGACACTGAAGTGGCAGGACTGAAAATCATCATTGAATTTCACAAACTTGACACTATGAAATACCTTGCAGAAAAGAAGGCTTTGGAAGTGGGAGGGATATTGTTATTTATTTTTTCAGATAAACACTCCAAATAGCCTACCCGACCGCTCGGTGGCGTCTGCATGGTCCTAAAGCACACCTTCGCTTCGTTTTGTATCACAATCCAATGATAAAACTGGAATGCAATTTCAGAATGTAAGGGGAACATGTCCCCCCCCCCCCACCCCCCCTTCCCCCATCACCAGTGAAAGTTGCACCCCTGCACAATTGTATCCATGGATTATTGTCTTTTCTCATTTGCTTAATAAAAATACACATGGAAAGCGCAATAATATAAATTCTGGATAATGATACGGTGGCCCTAGGATATCAGCTATAACTACTGATATTTCCTCACTTCTACTAATTGTCTATTTCTGATTTTGGTCTACTAAACGTCACTTTTGGCCATAGGCCATAAACAAGTTCTGACCGATGGACTCCCCCCATGTCTTTCAGGTTCATTCTTCATTTGTCTCACTGTGGTTCATGGATTCTATCGCGTCTGGATGTGACACCGGGATGTCGAGGAAGAGCTGGTCATCTGTACCACTGTAGCTCAAAAAGAACCCATTTGGACGAAGGGTCATGAGTTGACCACTGCCTCCATTTTGTGTTTGATAAAAGTCCATCACTATAGGACCAAACAACCACTTGCCGATGACATGAAAAGCAGGCAGAGAACATGCTTGGATGTGTATTGACATTGACATTTCTAGTTTGAGGACCAAACCATGAAATGGTGAAAGCTGCACTGTCCAACTATCTCCTCTATTTATAATTTGCCTGGTGTGTTTTCATATTACAGAGTACCCTACAAAATGAATGAAATGTCATTTATAATAGGATGTGACAACAGATATTAACATATTGCAATTTATGCTAATGCATTCCTTTCATTCAGAAAGAAACCTGTGTATTTTGTGTTTGAGTATGCTGTAGAAATTCATTGATATATTTGCAATGCTGTCCAAAGTGTGCATTTACGGCTATGTATTCACAGTAAATAAACTTGATATGATGCAGCTCCATATTCTAACTCAGTTGTTTTAAATACTAGGGGACTCAGGTGAGTCATTGAACACACATTAAATTTCTGTACATTCCAATGGATGTGTTTAATGACAAGATATTGTAAAACTGTTTGAAGGAAAGCATTACTTAAGAATTACTTAAGTATATAAAATATAATTTTGTCCATATCAGACTTGTTTTTTAAAATTATTATTTACTATCCCCGAGGAATAATAATCTTTGCACAGGGGGCCTTTATTGTGAAATGTGACGGAAACAACCCGGAAGTTATTTATTGTCGTCCCACACGTGTGTTTAAACGCGTCTACACCCGTAAGTTTAGCCTGTCAGTTATAATTTGTTATCTGAATTATTGACGAATACTTTATTCTGGTGGTCATGTCTTTATGAGAAAGCTTGCATCCAATATTGTCTATGCCTGGGTCACCTCTCTAAAATATTTAATTTGACATCACGTTGGGTCATCATTCATGAGCTAGCTAGTACGCAGCTAGCAAGCTTGATGTACAGTAGCATGTATCGACACATACATTAATAATACACAGATACCCAGCAGAAATTCCATGTTCTGTTGTAGCAGCATTTATCATAGACGAGGAAATGCATAGTGAACCTTCATTGTCATCTTGCTACATTTCAAGAAAGTGCATCCGGTGATTGTGTGGTCCATGGGATGATATGTTAATTCCACTAGCTATTTTCTATTCTTAGATGTTACAATGACTGATGCATTCAGCACCAACAGTGAACTGGTTCTTCAGCGCGTGCTGGACGTGACACCAGAGAAGGATGTTCACTGTGGGAATCTAGATGAGCATTATCAGATCAAGGCGACATGCCATTTCATCAATGATCATCAGTTCAAAAAGGTATGAGGATTCAACAACGCAGTTGTGTGTGTGTGTGTGTGTGTGTGTGTGTGTGTGTGTGTGTAAATTATAAATCATTTGTGCTTTAGGTTGCCTTGCAATTTCCAGATGAGGTGCTGGTTGATTCAATAGCAATTGCTGCAGAGATCGAGAAGGGAACCAAAGCAAAACTATTCATCCTTGGAGATACGTCCTATGGCAGGTAGGAAAACATTGTTGTGTTATTATCAAAAACATGAAAGTGATAGAAAATTTAAACATATTTAATTATTTCTTATTGAATGAGACTAGTGCATTTTGTGGTTTGGGGTCAGCCAGAATGTTCTGGAGTGGGTGTACAGCAGCTTGGTGGAGTGCATCCTCACGTTCAATATGACAGTCTGGTATGGTAATCTGAGCGTGAGGAGTAAAAGCAAACTGACCAGAATAGTTAACACAGCCATCAAAGTAATTGGTCGACCACAGGCACATTTGAGCATTCTGTTCCACAAGGCAACCAAAAGGAAGACACTGGCTGTCGTTGGCGACCCCCTCCCACCCGCTACACCCTCAGTTCGAGAGGCTTCCCTCTGGCCGGCGCTTCAGAATGCCCATGGCCAAGAAGAACGTGTTTTAACATTAATTTGTTGGATTACTAAATGCAAAGTAAATTGTATCGGTATATGTACTTATCTATGAGGTGCAGTTGGGACAGTGGTCGGTTGTGAGTGAATGATGATGTGAGAATGTATGTGTAACAGTTTTAACTTTACGTCCGTCCCTTCGCGAACCAGGGACCCTCTGCACACCCAACTGACACCCACAAAGCGTCGTTACCCATCGCTCCACAAAAGCCACTGCCCTTGCAGAGCAAGGGTAACCACTACTTCAAGGTCTCAAAGCGAGTGACGTAACCGATTGAAACGCTATTAGCGCGCACCACCGCTAACTATTTCACATCTGTTACACTCACCCCCCTTTCGACCTCCTCCTTTTTTCCCAGCAACCAGTGATCCGGGTCAACAGCATCAATGTAACAGTATAACTTTACGTCCGTCCCCTCACCCATACCCGGGCTCCTCTGCACACATCAACAACAGTCCCCCACGAAGCGTCGTTACCCATCGCTCCACAAAAGCAAGAGCAAGGGGAACCACTACTTCAAGGTCTCAAAGCGAGTGACGTAACCGATTGAAACGCTATTAGTGCGCACCACCGCTAACTAGCTAGCAATTTCACATCCGTTACATATGTGATTGATTATTTTAATGGAAGGTGATGCCAAAGAAAAATGTCCATCTGGGATGGACAATAACGTTTTATTCTGTTCTATTTGCAAGCATTCTTTTTGCCATTATTTGTTTAATCATTTGACATTCACCACTATAACCTTATTGTCAATACTCTTGATATTTCCAGTTGTTGTGTAGATGAAGTTGCAGCGGAGCATGTGGGCGCAGACTGCATCGTACACTACGGGAGGGCTTGTCTCAGCCCATCCAGAAGACTCCCTCTGATGTACGTCTTTGAGAGGAAACCTGTGGTCCTGGAGAAGTGTGTCTCCTCCTTCAGAGAGCTATACCCCAACAGACAGAGTCACGTCATCCTCTTGTATGATGTCAACTATGATCACATTAATGGTAAGCCTTTCAGCTTCACACAATGACGTATGTCCCTTTTGTCCCATTGTGTGAATGTTTTTTAAGCCGGGTAACTTTGAGTTTGTGATATCCTAACAAAGGAATGTGAGCGATTTATACTTTTTCCTCAGGTTGATTTGCGACATAGTTTTAGAAATAAATTAAAACGAGATATGCGTTTCAACATATTTTAGCAATTTACTTAATACTGGTTTATAGCATGATAATGTCTCTCCTCAGACGATCTTCTGGCGCTGCTGTCCTCTGAGTATCCGAACATTGTCGCCTCAACCCTTCACGTGGACGGAGAACTTTGCTACAGTCACGGAGAAACACATGGACAACACAATGTCAGCAGTTCTCAGTGTCAAAACGGTGATCAAGTCGTTCACCAGTTCGGAAGGCAGTTTGTCTTGAAATGTGGACAGACCATTGAGGACTACAGTGTGTTTTTTATCGGCCATGAAGGTGCAACCATGACAAACTTCATGATGACTTGGAACCGCTGCTCTTTCTGCTCTTTTGACCCTGTAACAATGACAGGTCGGACTGAGTCGATCAGTATCAACAAAGCTTTGATGAAGCGATATTACGCAATAGAGAGGGCAAAGGATGCCAGTGTGGTGGGCATTCTTGTGGGTACACTTGGCGTGGCAAACTACCTCACCATCATCGAGCAGCTGAAAGAAACCATCCACAGAGCAGGGAAAAAGAGCTACATGTTTGCCATGGGGAAACTGAATGTGGCCAAACTGGCTAACTTTCTTGAGATTGACATTTATGTACTGATCGCATGTCCTGAGAACTCTCTGTTGGACTCCAGTGAGTTCTACAAACCGGTCGTGACCCCCTTTGAAATGGAGGTGGCCTGCAACAAGAAAAGGGAATGGTCAGGAGAGTACGTCACAGACTTCCGCGATCTGCTTCCAGGTAGGATCTGATTGACATTGATTTGTTCCTGAATTAAAGTTTTGTGAGGAAGAATAGACCTGGTGTTTTACTGTGTGTATCTTGGCCTGGTCCCAGATCTGTTTATGTCATCATGCCAGGAGTTGGCATGACAGTACAAAAACAGATCTGGGACCAGGCCATAGGTATCAAGACTAATAGTAAAACCTGCTGTAGGTGGATCTAAGCATGTGCCCTTGGCGAAACCTGACGATTTCGAGGATGGTGATGAGACTGATGTCTCCCTCATCACCGGAGCTTTACGAATGACCCGCTTCTCGTCCAGTGAGCCAGTGTCTTCGTCACGCGACTCCTCACTCGTCCTACGGAACCAGGCGCTCACTGTGGCCAATGCTAACACAGCTGGTATGATATATGGGAAGAACCGACATAAATATCTAAAAACAGGCAAAATTCACAGAATTGTGACAGTCTCGATTGGGTTGGGGTTTAAACTCTATAATGGGATTGCAAGACCATTAATAAAGATGCTGTTGAGTGGTAACTTTTCTTGAGTTACAACTTTCATAATTTCCTCATCTGTTTGTTTTAGCCACGTTCCTGGCGGGTCGTAGCTGGCAGGGACTGGAGCAGAAATTGGGAGAAACACCGGTGGTGAAAGCATTAGAGGGAAGGAAAGGCATTGCCATTGCCTACGAAGAGGAGCCGACGATTGACACGGACCATTGATCATGAAGGCACTCATCACATCCAGATTATTAGTCCATTGCAAATGTTTTACATATAATATCAATCAATATATTATGTTGCTTCATAGCTCAACAGTTTCCAATTTAAGTTATCAATCTTCTGACAAATTTAAGGCTTTACCGGGATTATTGCATAACTAAGCTATATCGGGTGCATTATATTCGCGCGAGTCACGTCAACATAGACACGTCAAAACTGCTACACTGAAGTGTGTCATGGAGGGAGAACTTAAAAGCACATACCTTTTTGTTATATTGATGTTTTTTTGAAGCATACGTATATAAACGTTTAAATGTGAGACCACTTGCTTGGACTTAAATGCACTCATCACTGTTGTGAATACACATAATTATTATTTATTCAACAACTTTTTGGTCTGTACTGTAAATCACAAATGAGATATACAAAAGAGATATATTCAAGTTGCCTGATTTTTATTTTTTTCATTAAAATCAATATAGGCTATATATAGGTCAATATAGGCTATTTAGATCAATCATAGTTTAAATTAATTAACAAATAATTAAAAACATACTACTGCATTACATTCAAATACGTAGAAAACAAGGGCATGCTTGATTTGTGCCTGCCAAAACAGTTATTAAACTTCATACTTTAACAATAACATCACACAAATCAGTAAATATCAGCCTAGTGAAGAAAAGTCCTTGCTTAGGTAATTACTTTTCTGACTTAAATGTCTTCCCTCAACGTAAATGTAGAAATCTGACTTTGTGTCTATGCTTTTGTATGTTTTTCTTTGATGACTGTTGGTTGACGGTATCCAGAACAAAGACAAAGTAGAACAAATCCCACAATCTCGACAGTCATTGTTCCTTAGCCTTTTGTTCTGATCATATTATTTATCTTTCATGGGAACTTCTTCCACAAAGGAGGCTGGGAATATGCCAATCTTCCCGTTGCACTGTCCCTCAAACCAATCGTCATTGACTGAAAAGAAAGTAATGAAAATGGGAGTTCTGTATTTTAAGACCACAGTAGGTTACAGCTCTTCCAGGATATCATCTAATAACAGGATAATAAACACTGACAACAGATTTCTGCATTGTTGAAATGGTGCCCTGCATGAGAGAAATTAGCTCACCTTTGGAGAGAAGTAAGATGGTATCTCCTTGATGGAACTCGAGGTCCTCTGGAGTTGAAGACTCGTAGGAATGAAGGGCCATCAGTTGAGTCTGGCTTTGCAGCTGCTCACTCATACCCTGTAGTGTAGATTACATGAAATAAGGGAAACAAGTACACATGACATCTGTCAGCACTAAGTTGTATATCCCATACACTCATTTTCTAGGAGTTGACTATTACATTTGTAACTTAAAAGTCTACACATCAAACAACTTATGACATTAAATACTGTATATACTGTACGACCACATTACCTCCTTGAGATCACACCACAGTGTTAGACGACCATTGTGGACACGGCTCCAAACATCTTCCATCCTCGTGTTCTCATCAATCACTATTTTACCGGAATCTGTGTGCATAGCTTGAGAAAAAACACGGAATCCCTGAGCTTGGTTTTGTAACAGAAATTAATGTTGAATTAAAGTTTTGAAGTTAATGTTTAAACAGGGCCATACCTCAAGGTGATTGCCATGGCAGGAAGGCCCAATTTGTTACTGATTTTCTCCAGAGTGGTTGTGTAGGGAAGTCCAGGCACCATGCAGATTGCTATGGTGTATGTGAAGTGCACTTTCACTACACACAGTGATGACTCTTCAATCTGGCAATACTAGGAAATTAAATACATGTACAATTATATTTTAAATGTGTACACGTAGAGTACTGAAAAACAATTGGTATCTACGCTGGATATTACATACTGTACATTTTTTTGTTAATGTATTTAAATCTATTTGATATAATTCTCATACCTCTGTTTCTGTGTCCCCAATGCTCTGATTTTCAGCAGCCAAAGCTGTTACAATAATACCCCCCAAAAAGTAAAGTTATTTGTTGCATAGAAAATAATTAAAATGTTAACTATACAACATATTTTTACATAACAGATCTTTACCAGATTTTCTTTGAGGTCTATTCGGTGGTTCTCGTCTAGGTGACGCTGGGATGTCATCCTTGTCTGTCCCATCCTACAAGAAAGCAATCAACCCAAGTAGGAGGAATCAATTAACATAGCAATTGAAGGGTAGGCTTTATTTTACCAGAATTTTGGGGATTGCCACTTAAAGGATTTTCAATTTGTTATAGCTCAGCATTGACACACACAGGTGTTAGAGTCAATGCCATCTTGTGATGAGGAAAAAACACAAAATAGATGGTAGAAATGTACCTGATCTTGCTTAGATGTTAAGGTTATTTCCAAACGCTCCAGGAAATTATAAGGAACAAGTCCCCTCTAAAAATGTAAAGGTTAAATTAATTCACTGAACACAGAGTATATATATTTTTCAATCAAGTATCTATCAGCATAATGAGAACAATAGATGCACATTTTTAATTCAAGCATTTTTTTATGTAATAACTAATCATACTCTTTCATTGAAGATGACAGATGCCCAGTTGTCTTCTCCGCTGTTCAGCACAAAGACGATATTGCCAGGCACCACAGCTAACTCATCACTTGTCTCGGGGACAAACTCAAAGAGGACAGTGTGAGGCTCACCCTCCTCCAGAGCCCTGTGGGGGGCGACAGAGAGATCCTGCATTGATATCCGGCACTGTCTCTTCTAAATGTTAGCATGTGGAAATAATACTAGGGAAACTAAACCAAAGCATGGATTGCCGTCATACCTTGTCCATAGACTGCTTACAGGGTAAGGAAACCAATTCGTAATTTGGGCGAACTATTCCTTTAAACTCTGGCAATCATAACAACCAAGGGCTCAATTCAATCTGTAGCGCTGAATGTTCCCAAGTTAACGGAGACTGCATTCATGGTAAACGCATATGTCGTCTCAATCGGAAATTAGCCCAACTTTAAATTTAAATCGCAATATAACGCTGAACTTCCGTGATTCGGATTGAATCGAGCCAAGTGTCAAACCAGCCCCACAGTCTGCTAGAATTAACATCAAGAGCACATTAACTTTTACCTTAGAACTTCAGGCGCCTTTGGTCTGGTAGGAACCTCTTCAACCTATTCTCACCATAAAAAATAGCACATCCCATTACACTGAATATTCCTCAATCAATTTTTCCATTTTAATTGTTGATAGTTTGTATTTTAATTATTGATCGTTTAAAAAAATGGTTTATCATTTTTAAGGCACTATTAAAACATCACATCAAATCATATGTTACTTCACCTGTGGCTGTAAAGGAGCAAAGCCAGAGAACTCATCCTGGAAGACGATGGAAGAAACAACCTGAGGATAGAGAATAAAGAGGTTCAACATGAAACAATACTTTATGAAATGCCTACTGATAAAGTGCCAAATAGCTATCCTAAAGAAAAACCCAAGGCTATTCCCAACAAATGTAAATTGCACATTTCAACCCAAGTAATTGACATGCATTTGATAGACACATCTACAAAGTTGCAACATGTTGCCTGTTTAAGATACAGTGCCTATAGAAATTCTACACACCCTTGAACTTTTTTCATATTTTGTTGCATTACAAAGTGGGATTGAAGTGTATTTCATTGTACTTTTTGGTCAAAGTGAAAAGGAAATTCTGCAAATTTGTACAAATTATTAAAAATAAAAAAATAAAAATATAGTCGTAAGTATTCACACCCTTTGTTTAGGCAATCATATATTAGTTCAGAACTAAAATTTGGTTTAAAAAAATCACAGAAGTAATTTTTTTGAAAATGTTATTTCACCTTTATTTAACCAGGTAGGCCAGTTGAGAACAAGTTCTCATTTACAACTGCGACCTGGCCAAGATAAAGCAAAGCAGTGCGACACAAACAACAACACAGAGTTACACATGGAATAAACAAACGTACAGTCAACACAATAGAAAAAATCTATATACAGTGTGTGTAAATGAGGTAGGATAAGGGAGGTAAGGCAATAAATAGGCCGTAGTGGCGAGGTAATTACAATATAGCAATTAAACACTGGAATGGTAGATGTGCAGAAGATGAATGTGCAAGTAGAGATATTGGGGTGCAAAGAAGCACAAAAAATAAATATACAATATGGGGATGAGGTAGTTGGATGGGCTATTTACAGATGGGCTATGTACAGGTGCAATGATCTGTGAGCTGCTCTGACAGCTGATGCTTAAAGTTAGTGAGGGAGGTATGAGTCTCCAGCTTCAGTGATTTTTGCAATTCGTTCCAGTCATTGGCAGCAGAGAATTGTAAGGAAAGGCGGCCAAAGGAGGAATTGGCTTTGGGGGTGACCAGTGAGATATACCTGCTGGAGCGCTTGCTACGGGTGGGTGCTGCTATGGTGACCAGTGAGCTGAGATAAGGCGGGGCTTTACCTAGCAAAGACTTGTAGATGACCTAGATGATACTTATCTAATGAAGGTATATTAGTGGTTTTAGGTTTTTATTAATCTTTGAAAAAATATAGAATTTTTCTTCTACTTTGACATTACAAAGTATTTTGTGTAGATCGTTGATGAAAAATTACAACTAAATCCATTTTAATCCCACTTTGTAACACAATAAAATGTGAAGAAATCCAAGGGGGGTGTTGACTTTCTATAGGCACTGTATGTTTAATTTTGAGAGAGAGATGAAATGGATACCTTGGCCTTGCCCAGGTAGTCCTTCTTCTCCAGTTCAGCCACGTAGTTCTTGTTTGGCTTGAACAGAACTTTCGCCGGGACCTCAACTGGCTCAAACAGCTTCTGCTTCTAAAGGAGTAACAGAGGATTTACAAAGGATCACCAACTTTGTTGAACACTCAGACACAGTGAAAATGCATAATAACTGATACACTTTTCACACTACTGAGCCGAGCTGCCTGGCTTGGTTACTCATCCACTATAGTTGCTGGAACAAACAATGTAAAAAAGAACAATCCAAGCCAGCACAGTATGGTTTGGGTCGACATGATAATGTGAAAAAGGCGTAATGGAGAAGGGCCACTGACCAGGATGCACTCCAGACCTCTGTCAATGTGGCTGAGTTTGGCCTCAGTCCTGAGGTTCAGAGCTGTCAGGAGGGTCTCTTTGGCTTTTTCCCACTGACCCAGCTGAGCATGGGCCAGCGCCATGTTGTGCAGTACCTGTGGGAGTGATACCAGTCAGAAAAAGTGTTGTTGTTGTAGTAAAACTACAGCTATACATCACCCCCCCCCCCAGGTTTCAAAGTGCTTTACATTGAAACACCCACCTATGCACTGCAGCTATTGTTCTCTGTGTGTACATACTGTGATGTTGGAACAGGTTGCTGTGCAGACACTAAAATACACATAATATATTCAACATCCAATTATTGTTACATTGGCAAGACTTCCATCATATCTTTATCTGGACTCACCTCACAAGCATATAATTTGTATCTCAGACCAAGAGGTTTGTAGTCGATCAGCTGGTTCCCCCTCAACTCCCTGAAGGCATGTTGGAAATCAGCAAAAGACTCCTCATACCTGCAGGCAAAATGAAGAGAAATCCATACTTAGAAAAAAAGGGTTCCAAAAGGGTTCATTTGCTGTCCCCATAGGATAACCCTTTTGGTTCAAGGTAGAAACCTTTTTGGTTCTAGGTAGAACTATTTTGGGTTTCATGTGGAACCCTCTGTGGAAAGGGTTCTACATGGAACTCAAAAGTTTTTTTTACCTTGAACCAAAAATGGTTCGCCAAAGGGTTCTTCTTTAGGGACAGCCAAATAACCCTTTTAGGTTCTAGATATAACTTGTTTTTTCTAAAAGTGTATGTTTGTGAATTGATTATTCATTTTAACACACCATTTGAAAGTATGGGATTATTTTTTAAATATGTTATTATAATACATCCAATCACATCCCATCCCTAATATGATAGATTTATCTTGCCTCTCTTTTTTGTAGAATGTCAATGCTCTTTGAAAGAATGCAACAGCCAAGTGTCCATCCTTTCCGATACTGCCATCGAAAGCCTGCGTGATATTCAGAAGAAACTCAGTGACTTCCTCCCAATGAAATAGTAGGCTACCACAAGTATTGTGTACTATAACGGCACTTCCCCTTTTTCTGTGACTTGCATTTTTGGGAAAATAACATGTCATTACAATGTGATAGTAACTATTAACCTTAGATGCAGTCTGATTTCTTTAGTAAAACAGGGAAAGAGAGGATTGTCTTTCAAGAATGATGAAAATTGGTAACAACTGCCATACCTTTTCAGCTGCATCTAGGTTCTTATTAATCAAATGTAGACAGCCAATGTTGAAAAAGATTTTGGAGTTCTTTTCCTGGATGTCCAGAAATGTTCCAAGGGAAGCAGCAGAGTCCCCCCGTTCGAAACAGGCCACTGCCTCATCCCACTGTTTTAGAGTATTCACAAATGACATTGTTCCAAATCAGGGAAATGAGCTACAGTGATCTGGAGAGATGAGAACAGTGGAGCCACTCTTCGTAGACTGACACATTTCTCACAAGGAGGTAGGCAGGAAGTGTGATGATGACAAATATATATTTTTTTTCACCAGTTCATGGTGTTGGCTACAACATGGCTAAAGATAGTATTTGAAATAAACATGTGTTTGGTGTCCATGCAAAACTGCTCTGGGCTCTAAACACATTTGTATTTACTTTATTTAACCCTATTTAACTAGGCAAGTCAGTTAAGAATAAATTCTTATTTTCAATGACGGCCTACTGAAAGGCAAAAGGCCTGCGGGGACGGGGGCTGGGAATAAAAATGTAAATATAGTACAAAACACACATCACAACAAGAGAGACACCACAACACTACATACAGAGAGACCTAAGACAACAACACAGCATGATAGCAACACCACATGACAACAACATGCTAGCAACACAACATGGCAGCAGCACAACATGGTAGCAGCACAAAACATGGTGCAAACATTATTGGGCACAGACAACAGCACAAAGGCAAGAAGGTAGAGACAACAATACATCACACGAAGCAGCCACAACTGTCTAGAGTGTCTAGAGTAAGAGTGTCCATGATTGTGTCTTTGAATGAAGAGATGGAGATAAAACTGTTCAGTTTGAGTGTTTTTTGCAGCTTGTTCCAGTCGCTAGCTGCAGCGAACTGAAAAGAGGAGCGACCCAGGGATGTGTGTGCTTTGGGGACCATTAACAGAATGTGACTGGCAGAACGGGTGTTGTATGTGGAGGATGAGGGCTGCAGTAGGTATCTCAGATAGGGGGGAGTAAGGCCTAAGAGGGTTTTATAAATAAGCATCAACCAGTGGGTTGCGACGGGTATACAGAGATTACCAGTTTACAGAGGAGTATAGAGGGCAGTGATGTGTCCTATAAGGTGGCAAATCTGATGGCCAAATGGTAAAGAACATCTAGCCGCTCGAGAGCACCCTTATCTGCCGATCTATAAATTACATCTCCGTAATCTAGCATGGGTTGGTTTGGCAGCTGGGGTGAAAGAGGAGCGATTACGTTACAGGAAACCAAGTTTAGATTTAACCTTAGCCAGCAGCTTTGATATGTGCTGAGAGAAGGACAGTGTACCGTCTAGCCATACTCCCAAGTACTTGTATGAGGTGACTACCTCAAGCTCTGAACCCTCAGAGGTAGTAATCACACCTGCGGGGAGAGGGGCATTCTTCTTACCAAACCACATGACCTTTGTTTTGGAGGTGTTCAGAATAAGGTTAAAGGCAGAGAAAGCTTGTTGGACACTAAGAAAGCTTTGTTGTAGAGCGTTTAACACAAAATCCGGGGAGGGGCCAGCTGAGTATAAGACTGTGTCATCTGCATATAAATGGATGAGAGCGCTTCCTACTGCCTGAGCTATGTTGTTGATGTAAATTGAGAAGAGCGTGGGGCCTAGGATCGAGGCTTGGGGTACTCCTTTGGTGACAGGCAGTGGCTGAGACAGCAGATGTTCTGACTTTATACACTGCACTCTTTGAGAGATTTAGTTAGCAAACCAGGACAAAGACCCCTCAGAGACACCAATACTTCCTGCCGGCCGACAAGAATGGAATGGTCTACCATATCAAAAGCTTTGTCCAAGTCAATAAAAATAGCAGCACAACATTGCTTAGAATCAAGGGCTTTGGTGACATCATTTAGGACCGTTAAGGTTGCAGTGAAACATCCATAACCTGAGCGGAAACCAGATTGCATACCAGAGAGAATAGTATGAACATCAAGATAGCCAGTCAGTTTTTCCAACACTTTTGATTAACAGTGCAAAATAGAAATTGGCCTATTGGCCTATAACAGTTAGGATCAGTCCTTTAAATAAAGGATGCACCGTGGCTACCTTCCAAGCAATGGGAACCTCCTCAGAGAGGAAAGACAGGTTAAAAAGGTCAGAGATAGGCTTGGCGATGATAGGGGCTGCAACCTTAAAGAAGAAAGGATCTAAACCATCTGACCCATAAAACGTTTTAAGTCTATAGGCACTGTAGTAGTATGGAGTTAGATATCTGCCAAAGGGTTGAACGCAATGAGTTAAAAGTTGCATTTTAAGAATTTCCGACAATACGCCAATGCTAAGGGCTGTGCTAAGGGCTGCATGCACGACGCTAAGGGCTGCATGCACGACGCATGCACGACGAGTGCCTGGATACAGCCCTTAGCCGTGGTATATTGGCCATATACCCCAAAGGTGCCTTGTTGCTATTATAAACTGGTTACCAACGTAATTAGAAGAGTAAAAATAAATGTTTTGTCATACCCGTGGTATACGGTATGAAATACCAGCGCTTTCTGCCAATCAGTATTCAGGGCTCCAACCACACAGTTTATAATAATGTTTAGACAGAGCGTTGGGGCTGTTTACACATTTCTTGTGAGCGTGAGACAGGTATGAAAACGGATGTTGCTGCATACAGTAGAATGCATTGACAGTCCTGACATGGACTAGGCATCCTACAGTCAGCTCGGCACCAGCTACTGTACCAAGAACAGAGATATCTCTTGGCTGTCTTCTTGAAGTAGCCTAGGCCCAGTGATCTTCAACTGGTGTTGGAGTAGCCTAGGCCCAGTGATCTTCAACTGGTGTTGGAGTAGCCTAGGCCCAGTGATCTTCTGCTGATGTTGAAGTAGCCTAGGCCCAGTGATCTTCAACTGGTGTTGGAGTAGCCTAGGCCCAGTGATCTTCAAGATGGATATTGGTAGCCTATGCATGTGGCATGGAGTGGGAAAACAAAACAAATACCTGTGTTTTGTTTTCCTATGTATTTAATCCCCACCCTACAGGCCTGACTTCCGCAGCTTGGCTAATCAATTATTTAGTTTCTCAGTTCCGTGGGCATAATATGCATAACATATTAAAATCACAATATATGCGTTTATATATACATTCACCTGACAGTTAATTAGGAAGGTTACACCCATCTTGTTAGGAAGGCTACATCCACCGGGTTGGACCCCCCTTTGCCTCCAGAACAGCCTGAATTATTTTGGGCATGGATTCTACAAAGTACCGGAAACGTTCATTGCTCAATTGGTACCAAGGGACCTAAAGTGCCAGGAAAACATTCCCCACAGAAGTACACTACCGCCACCAGCCTGTACTGTTGACACCAGGCAGGATGGGTCCATGGACACATGCTGCTTACGCCAAATTCTGACTGCCATCAGCATGACGCAAAAGCATTCGTTAGACCAGGTGATATTTTTCCACACCTCAATTGCCAATGTTGGTGATTGCATGCCTACTGGAGCTGGTTCTTCTTATTTTTAGCTGATAGGTGTGGAACCCGATGTGGTCGTCTGCTGCAATAGCCCATCTATGACAAGGATCGACAGGTTTTGTGTTCCGAGATGCCATTCTGCACACTGCTGTTGTACTGCGCCTTTATTTGTCTGTTTGTGTCCCACCTGTTTGCTTGCACGATTCTTGCCATTCTCCTTCGACCTCTCTCATCAACTAGCTATTTTCGGCTACGGGACTGCCTCTGACTGGAGGTTTTTTGTTTGTCGCAACATTCTCGGTAAACCCTAGACACTGTCGTGCTGAAAAACCCTGGAGGGCGTCTGTTTCTAAGATACTGGCAACTATGATCATACCACACTCAAAGTCGATTAGGTCACTCGTTTTATGCCATTCTAACGTTTAATTGAACAGTAACTGAATGCCTCGATGCCTGTTTGCCTGCTTTATATAGTATGCCATGGCCACTTGACTCACTGTCTGTAGGAGTGATCCATTTTTGTGAATGTGGTGGTGTACCTAATAAACTGTCTGGTGAATGTATGTTATATGCATACCATATTATGTTTGTCAGAGTGATAGTTGTTTGAGTAGGACACAAACTATTCTCTCTTGGGTTCAGATATAGTACCCTATGCTCCCCTGTTTGTATTGAGGCTTGTGTGTGACCCTGCGGTAATTGCAACGGCTGACTGGCAGACAAGGGAATCGTTTTGGAAGTAGACGTCTGGCATGTGCAGATATCTATGGTTTCAATACATGGCATTTCCTGTCAACTTAGGGGTAACTAGCATACTAGCTAGCAAGGAGCTAACATGGCTGCGCGACTGTTCATGATAGCTAGCTAACCTCAAAGTAAACAAAACAGAATCGTAAGAAAAGTATAGGTTACATGAGAGAACAATGCATAGCTAGCAGCAACGGGTGCGTTCATGCTAATGTGTCGCGAGTTTATAAGCTAACATGGACCTTGGATCAATGCTGTACAACAATTTGAAAGATGTATCATGGAGCACGACGTCTTTACCCTTAGATCGACTTGTCAGTGTTTATAGACTGCCGCAAATTGTCAAGTTGGACAGTGGTAAGGCTATTTTTGGAGCAATTTAATGTTTTTAGGAGGGGCTAACCAGGTGATTTGCTGCATAAAATGCCAGTTAACTAGCCTCCAACCTAGCTAAGTTGACTGGCTTGTTAATTAGCTAGCTAGCCTAGTTGCATAGCCATACCGTCTCTGTAACGTTACTCTGTCAACGTTGACATCAGCTAGTTAAGTTACTGTCGTCAAGAAAGTTGTAAAAGCTTAGCTAGCCTTTAACTAATTAAAGTTTCCAAAATACAATAAATGTATAAAAGCTTGTAGCTAGCTATCTAGATTCACTCCTTGCTATCTTGCTAAGTCTTTATTGTTATCAAGCTTAAACACAACAAGTTAAAAAGTTGGAATGCATCGCAGGAGCCTTTTCTGTAATGACATAGTTAGCTACCCTCCTTAGCTAGCTACCTACCTTACTTCGTACAATGCATGCATACAGAAAAAAATAACGTTACAGTCACTGTAAAATGCAGTCCACCAAGAGTTTGAGAGAGCAATATTTTTTAAGTTATTTTTAGCTAGCTACATAGGTATCTAGGTACACTGCATGATCAAAGGTATGTGGACACCTGCTCGTCGAAAATCTCATTCCAAAATCATGGGAATTTATTAAAGAGTTTTCTATAACAGCCTCCACTCTTCTGGGGAGGCTTTCCACTAGATGTTGGGACATTGCTCCAGGGACTTGCTTCCATTCAGCCATAAGAGTATTAGTGAGGTCAGGCACTGATGTTGGGCAATTAGGCCTGGCTCACAGTTGGCATTCCAATTCATCCCAAAGGTGTCAATGGGGTTGAGGTCAGGGCTCTGTGCTAGTAAGTTCTTCCACACCGATCTCAACAAACCATTTCTGTATGGACCTCACTTTGTGCATTAGGGCATTGTCATGCTGTAGCATTAAGATTTACATTCACTGGAACTAAGTGGCCTAGCCCGAACCATGAAAAACAGCCCCAGACCATTATTCCTTCTGCACCAAACTTTACAGTTGCCGCTATGCATTGGGGCAGGTAGCGTTCAGCTGGCATCCCTCAAACCCAGATTCGTCTTTTGGACTGCCAGATGGTGAAGCGTGATTCATCACTCCAGAGAATGCGTTTCTACTGCTCCAGAGTCCAATGGCGGTGAGCTTTACATCACTCCAGCTGACGCTTGGCATTGCGCATGGTGATCTTAGGCTTGTGTGTAGCTGCTCGGCCATGGAAACACATTTCATGTAGCTCCCGACAAACAGTTCTTGTGCAAAGGCGGTTTGGAACTCGGTAGTGAGTATTGCAACCGAGGACAGATTAATTTTACGCACTCGGCGGTCCCTTTCTGTGAGCTTGTGGCCTACAACTTCGCGGCTGAGCCTTTGTTGCCCCATAGACGTTTCCACTGCACAATACCAGCACTTACAGTTGACTGGGGCAGCTCTAGCAGAGCATACATTTTATGAACTCACTTGTTGGAAAGGTGTCGTCCTTTGACTTGGTTTCTCAAATGACTGCCTCACCTGGTTCACCAACTACTTCTCAGAGTTCAGTGTGTCAAATCGGAGGGCCTGTTGTCCGGACCTCTGGCAGTCTCTCGGGCCGACTCTTTTCTCTGTACATATCAATGATGTCGCTCTTGCTGCTGGTGATTCTCTGATCCACCTCTATGCAGACGACACCATTCTGTATACATCTGGCCCTTGGACACTGTTAACAAACCTCCAAACGAGCTTCAATGCCATACAACACTTCTTCCGTGGCATCAAACTTCTCTTAAACGCTAAAACTCTTAAACTAAATGCATGCTCTCCAACCGATCGCTGCCCGCCCGACTAGCATCACTACTCTGGACGGTTCTGACTTAGAATATGTGGACAATTACAAATACCTAGGTGTCTGGTTAGACTGTAAACTCTCCTTCCAGACTTACATTAAGCATCTCCAATCCAAAAGTTAATCTAGAATCAGCTTCCTATTTCACATCAAAGCCTCCTTCACTCATGCTGCCAAACATACCCTCGTAAAACTGACTATCTACCGATCCTTGACTTTGGCAATGTCATTTACTAAATAGCCCCCAACACTCTTCTCAGCAAATTGGATGCAGTCTATCACAGTGTCAATCGTTTTGTCACCAAAGCCCCATATACTACCCACCACTGCGACCTGTATCCTCTCATTGTCTGGCCCTCGCTAGATATTGGTCGCCAAACCCACTAGCTCCAGGTCATCTATAAGTCTTTGCTAGGTAAAGCCCCGCCATATCTCAGCTCACTGCACCATAGCAGCATGTGCTCCAGCAGGTAATTTTCACTGGTCATCCCCAAAGCCAACACCTCCTTTGGCCGCCTTTCCTTCTAGTTCTCTGCTACCAATGACTGGAACGAATTGCAAAAATCACTGAAGCTGGAGAGACATATCTCCCTCACTAACTTTAAGCATCAGCTGTCAGAGCAGCTTACCGATCACTGCACCTGTACACAGCCCATCTGTAAATAGCCCACCCAACTACCTCATCCCCATATTGTTATTTTTTTGTTGCTCTTTTGCACCCCAGTATTTCTACTTGCACATGTATCACTCCCGTGTTAATGCTAAATTGTAATTATTTTGCCACTATGGTCTATTTATTGCCTTACCTCCCTAATATTATTACATTTGCACACACGGTATATCGTTTTTTCTATTGTGTTATTGACTGTACGTCTGTTTATCCCATGTGTAACTCTGTTGTTTTATCTGGGCCAGGTCGCAGTTGTAAATGATAACTTGTTCTCAACTGGCCTACCTGGTTCAATAAAGGTGAAATAAAAAATAAAATGACGGTGCTATATTGAAAGTCACTGAGCTCTTTAGTATGGCCAATCTACTGCCAATGTTTGTCTATGGAGATTGCATGTATGTGTGCGCGATTTTATACGGATGTGGCTGAAATAGCAGGATCCACTAATTTGAAGGGGTGTCCACATACTTTTGTATATACAGTGTACGTAGTTATTTTTTACAACGTCTACATAAAAATAATAGTGATATGCAAATCATGTCAAATATAATATTCATGGTGGACTGATAACTAAAGTTCTACATTTCAATGATTGTGATATTACTGTAGTCAAACATTTTGTAAAAAATAATTAAAAAATGATGGAAGTGATATCATTTGAATCAGTGTCTCTCTTCTCCAGGTGAGTTGGTGGACGGCTTACGAGACCATGACTACCTCTTGATTCATTCCTGTCGGCAATGGACAACAATCACTGCACACAGTCTGGAGGAGGGCCATTATGTCATTGGGCCCAAAATAGAGATCCCAGTGCATTATGAAGGTTAGTCAAATCGCTGTTCCATTATGAAATCTACTCTGTCAGAGGTTCACATGTTTATTCAGATGTATGTGAATGCCTTACAGAGTTATATTAATCAGTACGCTACTACCCACTCAACCTAACATCGACTATGACTCTCCTTTGCCACGATCTAGCATATCATTTAACCAACCTATTTTATATCACACAAATAATCCATTATGAACTTTCTAGAGGCTATTCATTTTGGAGTAATACTCACTTTATGTGGACTGATTACAGACAGATCTTTTCTTATAGTTTATTTTCTTGTTAACAAGCCTTACAATGAGGTTCTAAAGCCATTTCAGTTAATCAAGAAAAAGACATCTGTACAATCAGTGCTTATAAATCCTGTGCTAGTATAAAATTTGCAACATGCAAACATGCACATAGTACTGTTTGCTCAGGGAAATAGGTTTAGAACAGGCACAGGCCTGTTTCACTGATCTTAAAAGCCTCTCAGGCTCAAATCAATGATTACACAGATGGGTCCATTTTATGTCAATGACTCGCTGCTGCGCCTGCGCCAATCCAACTCTTCTGGCTGATGAATACTCACACACTGACATATGATCAATGCTCTCGCCTCACTTACAGCATAGGGGAAGTGTACTTAGTCACTTCAAACTGTAAAACTGATTAACGGAAACCCTGTACGTAACACTGGAACAGTGGGGTTGCAATGAAAACTTGGCCTGGTGCAGACTCAGACTTCTGATGGGAACCAGGGGTATTCGGATAGTAATGTTCAGTGAGAGATTTCAGAAAATGTTTATTTTCAAGCACAGACTAAACTAAAATAAGGGCCTATCCTTTCCAGGAACAGAAACAAGGTTACATGCAAGCAAGTTCTCCCATCTTATTCTTTCCAACCCCTCCTGTAGGTCAGTTTAAGCTGCTGGAGCAGGACAGAGATGTCAAGGAGCCGGTGCAGTACTTCAACAGCGTGGAGGAGGTGGCCAAAGCATTTCCCGAACGGGTTTATGTCATGGAGGAAATTACGTTCAATGTGAAGGTCAGTTGCTATTGGTTGATAGTTAATCAAAAGATGATTAGTGTTATAAAGTGACTTGCAAATTATGTATGTTTCCCGAATTCTACAGATGTGACATTGTCATAGTAGGAGTTCAATTGGAGTGTTTTTAAGGGGTTAGAGATGTGATTTTTAGGCAATGAGACTACAATCTAACACAATCTTCTTGTCTCACAGATGGCTTCAGGCGAATGCAACGAGGACACGGAGGTGTACAACATCACACTAAGCACTGGTGATGAGCTCACCCTCATGGGCCAGGCAGAGATCCTGTACGCCAAGGCGTCCAAGGAGAAGTCGCGCTTCAACACAATCTTCAAGAAGATCAGCAAACTCAACTCTATCAGCAAGATGGCGAACCGTGGCAAGATGCCCTGCCTCATCTGCATGAACCACCGGACCAACGAGAGTGTCAGCCTGCCCTTCCAGTGTAAGGGCCGCTTTAGCACCTGCAGCCCGCTAGAGCTCCAGATGCAGGAGGGCGAGCACACCATCCGTGACATCGTGGAGAAGACCCGTCTGCCCGTCAACGTCACTGTGCCTGGCAGCCCGCCGCGCAACCAGCACGACCTGCACCTGATCCGCGAGGGCCACCGCTACAAGTTTGTCAACATCCAGACCAAAACGGTGGTGGTGGGCTGCGTGCTGCGCAGTAACAAGATCCTCCCTGTCCACTTCCCACTCCACATGGCCTCCATGCCCAAGTTCATCATCCCTGAAGGGCTGCTGCAAAGTGAGCTGTGGCTGGACACCATGGTGCACCGCTGGTTCACCTTCTGCCAGGAGCAGTTTGACATTGACGACTATTCCCGTGCTGTGCGCGATGTCAGGACCGACTGGAACGACGTCGACGGGAAGAGCCCCAAGAAGAGCAGTGGGAGCGG
Organism: Salvelinus fontinalis; assembly: GCF_029448725.1. NCBI lineage: Eukaryota > Metazoa > Chordata > Actinopteri > Salmoniformes > Salmonidae > Salvelinus > Salvelinus fontinalis. Next base: position 18,763,076 of record NC_074671.1, on the reverse strand, counting down.
TAGTAGCAGCAGCAATGGCTGCCCCTCCCACATGCACGTGCCCAGCTCTCTCACGTACGCCCGCGACGAGCTTACCCAGTCATTCCACAGACTGTCTGTGTGCGTCTACGGCAACAACCTGCACAGCAACAGCGAGGTCAACCTGCAGGGCTTCATGACGCTGTGTGGGGACTGGGCGCTCCTGCCGCCCGAGGGCGTGCCGGTCGACTCGGTCGACACAGAGTACCTCTTACCTGAGCTGCTGGAGAACATGAGCCAGTCCGTCCTTAAGTCGGATGTGCCCTACGAGGAGCTGTGGCTGGACCACTTGAGATCAAGTCGGGGAGGAGGGCACAGTGTTGGCGGCGAGGACCCGAGAAGCACCAGCAACACCATCGGCACCTCCATGGCGGTCCTATCGTACCCCGTCTCCTCCAGTCATGTGGGCCCAATGATCAGCTCTGAAATTTGTCTACCTCCGCCCCCAGTCCCTCCAAAGTCCGAAGCTGTGAGTACACATGAATTCCATCACCATGGCTACATTTACCAACTAATTTGAAATTATTATTATTATTATTATTACCAAGCAAATTGAGGAAAATATTTTAAATTACTGATATAATTTGCTTATGATCATCAGATGTAGTGTTTGAGACATTACATTGTAACAACAATTTAATATTATTTCTGGTGTAAACAGCCTCTCACAGATAAAAACAAGAAAATGATGAACCCTGTAATCATTTGTAAAGTTAGTTGATTTTCCTTCACCTTCTTCTCCAGGTGAAGGAAGAATGTCGTCTATTGAACGCCCCTCCCATTCCCCCCCGAAGTTCCAAGCAGATGATGTCCACCCCAACGATGTCCACCACAACGCCGGCTGGAGCTAAGACGCGGCAGACGGAAACGCGCTCTCCAAGCCCTACTCTCTCCTACTACGCCTCAGGCCTACACAGCATGTAAGGACTGGGGGGCAAATCGCAATATGTCGCCTCATCCTTTGCACACACCTCCCATTGAGTTTAATGCATGATATACACTAAGGTTCCATGTCTCACATACGCCGCTTAAGGATTTGGCCCTGCACAGTCTATAGTTTTTATTCTGGTCCTATATTATACATGGAAATGTCAATAAATAGTACTTATGCACACACTTTCTTACATATTGCTGACTAGTCAATAGCTTTTGTTTCCTTCCCAATGGTCTGGAGTGTTGGGCTTTGTAACATTATTTCAGAATACTTTAGTAGTGTTTAATCTCAACTTGTACCTAGTTCTTTTCACTAACTTTGGTATTTTTCTTTTGCTGCCAGCAGTGGAGGAGGAGAGACTGAAGTGACCGAGGCGGAGGAGCAGAACCACGTGTGTTACCCCTGTAACTGGGTCAAGACCAACGAGGACAGCCCTAGAACACCTCACGTGAGCCCACCGTTCGACGGCGTCCCTTCTAGACTATCGTGGCCCAACGACTTCTGTGGAGGGGCTTCTCAAGGCATGGAGGAGTTCCTGCCCATCCACTGTCAAAGTTACTACAGCTATCCCCGAAAAAGACCCCTGGGCACGCCTAAGTCGCCATGCACTTCCAGCCTTTTTGATTTTGACGGAAGAGAGCAGAGCAGTAACGCTGTCCCCTTCAAAGCCTCGTACACTAATCAGTTTTGCACCAAGTCGTCGAGCTACACCCTGGAAATGTACAGAGATAATACTATTGAAGAATGTAACACTAAACAAAGCCTGTCGTGCCCCATCTTGCCACCGAGGACGCCCAAATCAAACGAGACAAGTAAAGGTACAGATGCAGTCAAAGGTACGGAGCAGGACACTCTAAAGTGCCTGGTCAGCCAACAACACGATCAGGTCACGGCGACAGACATATTCTCCATTTCCTATCCGCCCCTCCCCCCACCGTCACTATCCTCCCTCTCTGCACCAGCCCCCGGAGGACCTTGGCAACCACCCACCAACCTATCTGGACTCTCCATCGAAGAGTTGTCCAAATCGTTACGGTTCATTGGCCTCTCCGACGACATTGTGTCTTTGTTCGTCACGGAGAAAATCGATGGAAATCTTCTCCTGCAGCTCACGGAAGAGATTCTGTCAGAGGACTTCAAGTTAAGCAAACTCCAAGTGAAGAAACTTATGCAGTTTATTAACGGTTGGAGGCCTAAAATATAACCTAACCCTTTAACAAAAGTACTAGTCTAGGAAGAGAAAAAAACATGCAATGTGCTGTGAATGCCGACGTAAATTTTTGCCTTCAGTTTTGTACTCTGGGGGTTGTTTCATAGCATGAGTTGGCCAGACGATTTTCCACAACATTCTGAAACAACTCTGCACATTATAGTTCTTCGAGAAAGATAACACTTGAATTGGGCATGGTATATAACTGACTATATAATCGCTCTCAATAACCCATAGTCCACTTTAAGCTTTCTTGTGGAACCAGAAAACCAAGAGTAATCTCAGTGTATCTGGAAGTTGGCTGCTTAACTTGTTGATCCAGCTCTCCGAAGTCCAACCCTGGTAACCATTACAGTTGTCTAACTATGTCACAGGGATGTGTTGTGTATTAACTCTTGTCATGTTCTATTATGTTTGATTTCCTCTTTGTCCTCTTTAGGGACATTTTCTCTCAACTCTGTTACTACCTGCTTTAACCCAAAGCCCTTCCACAGAAGTAATTGGAGGTTATTCATGAAAGTTTGCGATAGCAGGCACAGCTGCTAAATTCAAGCGATGGCATTTAACTCATTTATAACAGTGTGCACTTCTTGTTGCCTTATTATAATACTGACTTAATATGCAAGTAACAACAACCAATATAATGTAACTTCAGATTCTGCATAATGTAAGATGCACTTGTCAAAAAAAAGAAGACTTTGCCAGGTCAAATGGACTGTACAATTGACTCATGAGATTGTGAAAAGCCACAAGGTTTTTAAGCAACGTTGACTTTACGTGTAATGGCTAAAGAAGGGGAAGCTTTGGGGATCAAGAAGGAACTATGTACCATTACAGAAGGAACATGTATTTGACTAAATGAAATGGAGAACTTGTTATATAGACTGCAAGGATATGTTACATTGGTGAAAATATTTAATTACTGAAATAGCCATTGATTAATTTGATATAAACTGAACTAACAATATTTTCCCTTTTTATTGTGCACATTCACAAATACAGACTTTCTCAAACTTGAGACAGACCAGACTAATCTGCCTTAATTTAACCCACCACAGAACTTTAACTAAACTACATTTAGCTGGGGGCCGTTCAAGAGGGTGCTGCATTATGGAACGTTCAGATAGATAGATATGTATTCTATAGCACAGATGATTGCCATGTATTGAAAAGAGAATCATGTTGGCTCTATTCATTACATTTATATCTGCAATATTCAGAATGTTTCACCTCACTGAATACACCTCAGGTGTAATTTTTCCTTTGTTTTTGTGTCATGAAATAGTGTAATGTTATGTAAGTGATAAAAGGGTGGTAAGTAATTGTAACTGTAAAATGACCAGTAGGACAGGACTAAACTGTAAAATGCTCATCGACAAACTGGTGTCATGGAAAAACTGACATTAATGTTCATGAACAACCCCTATTATATTTTGACTTAACTTTCTATGGTTGTGTATGATCAATAAAAATGGACACATTGTCTTGTCTTTTGGCTGAGTTACAATGACGACAACCTTTACGCCTTTCGCACAAATGCACATGGAAGGACTGCTGTTTAGTGATAAGGCTGCGTAGTAATGAAGGGCCATGTAGTGCATCCCAAACAAATTGAAAAGCCTGTTAAACAATATAGAAGTGTAATTTGAGTGTGTGTTTGGATTCATTAACTTAATTTTTTCAAGCGTAACAAATTACTGACGAGACTAAGGGAATAAGGTGGTCCCGTGTGGCTCAGTAGGGTAGAGCATGGCGCCTTTAGCGTGTGGGTTTGATTCCCACGGGGACCAGTACAAAGAAGAGAAAAAAAGTCTGAAAATATGCACTCAAGTCTCTGAGCGTCTGCTAAATGACAAACAAAATAAGGGTTCATGTTCCAACTTCATAATCTGTAAGAAACAACATTGGCACTATAACATGAGCAACAGTCATTGACCCTGTGAATACTATAGGAATGCATGCTTTGTTTCTCCCTTGAAGAAATCTGTGATCCAGAACAATTTCTTGTACCTTTTAATGTTTTGTTGGGTCAGTGATTACTTCAAGGAAGGAAGAGCGTGTTTTTGAAGTATTAGAACACGTTTTGTCTCGGAGGAGCATCTTATTAGTAGGTGTGTGTGTGTGTGTTTCAGATCATGGGTTCCCAGCCCACCTAGAATGTTGGGGTCCAGCAGACAGTCCACCTGGCTCTATACCGACAGGCCCTAGGGCCCCGGCCCACTCAGAACGTTGGTGTCCTTGGCCTGGTCCAGCAGACAGTCCACCTGGCTCTATACCGACAGGCCCTAGGGCCCCGGCCCACTCACAACGTTGGTGTCCTTGGCCTGGTCCAGCAGACAGTCCACCTGGCTCTATACCGACAGGCCCTAGGGCCCCAGCCCACCCAGAACGTTGGGGTCCATGGCCTGGTCCAGCAGACAGTCGACCTGGCTCTATACCGACAGGCCCTAGGGCCCCGGCCCACTCAGAACGTTGGTGTCCTTGGCCTGGTCCAGCAGACAGTCCACCTGGCTCTATACCGACAGGCCCTAGGGCCCCAGCCCACCCAGAACATTGGGGTCCATGGCCTGGTCCAGCAGACAGTCCATTAAGGGCTCTATTCAATCTGTATGGCTGAAGGGATACAGATTTCGCGATAGAAATGTAAAGGTAATTTCCGATTGAGCCGACATGAGCAGCGTTTTCTGTGAACGCAGTCTCCACTAACGCCTTTAAATTTCAATCGCGCTCTAATGCAGAACTTCAGCGATACAGATTGAATAGAGTCCTAAAACTCCGGTTCAGCCATCCTGCCATAGAAATGTTTAAGTCTGTAACTCAAACAAACGGAGATAAATGACTTGTGCACTGCGATTAACTGATAGGTGATTTCTGCTTTAGCCGACATCCGTGGAGTTCACGGCAAATTGATCTCAGCAAATGTCTGGAAATCTGCCTTTTAAAAGGAAATTGTTGTGCACAGGTTGTTAATCTGCATTAGATTGAATCCTGGTCAAAGTGTTTTAATTTTCATTACTCTAATACTGCCCATGCAAAGCTGACAGTCTGCACTTTAACCTCAGTCATTGTATCATTTCAAATCCAAAGTGCTGGAGTACCGAGCCAAAACAACAACAAAAATGTGTCACTGTTCCAATCCTTTTGTTCTTCTAATACACTATGGGGTGATAGGCATACAGTAGTTAATGAGTAACATCTACTCCAGGACCAGCAAACTTTAAAACATTGAAGCAATGTGACTTGTTGGATAGTAGTCCTGGTGTTGTATTTATTTAGTATTCTTTTTTAAAATTAATCAGCTGGATTTGATCAACATTCTTCTCAATGCATGACCTTGTTGTAAACCTTCACTGTCTTAGCATAGTCTACAACTGTTTTATTTTATTATCATACCTTATGCAATACTGGTTAGTTATAGCCAACCCACAATATAGCATAGATAGCAAAAATGCAAGTGTTACAAATGCAGATATCAGTATTTCAGGAACATTCCACGATACTACCAGTGGAAGAAAATGTCAAAGGCTCCAACTCGCAAGATGGAGGTAAAGGGTGCTCTTGTCTGGGTAGGAGCCTAGCGGTTAAGAGGTTTGGCCAGTAACTGAAAAGTTGCTGGTTTGAATCCCTGAGCTGACTAGGTGAAATCTGTGGATGTGCCCTTGTTCTTTTCACTAGCCAAAAGGTCCTCAAAAATTGCATACTACGTCACACATGTGCGGATTTGTGCACCAGGTCATTGCCCTCTCTCGCTCTGCTGTGTCCACTGAGCCGTTGGGCCCACCCTGCAACCTCATTGGATAACGCTGGGCAGGCCTCCTGCTAAAGGTCAGTCAAATGTGAGGGGCTGATGCACATTGGCTAGAACTCGAATTGCTAGGGGGCTGGCCCATGTAGGGGGAAATTGAGGTAAAACAGTAATGCTGTTCATAGATTATGCATGTATGAACTACACATCCACTTCCAGCCCAAAGTGGGAGGTTTGAAAATGTGTTTCTTAGTCGTTTAAAAATGTGTTTCTTAGTCACCAAAGTACCGGAGTCTTCAATAATGTCTTCAACAAAATCAATAACACAAAAACTACCCCACCAGCGCAGAGGGCTCCGGCCCTGGAGCTGGGTTGGACGCCGTGCCTGGACTGCGCATCGGCGCAGAGTAAGGCTCCGGCCATGGAGCTGGGCTGGCCGCCGTGCCTGGACGGCACCAGCGCAGAGGAAGGCTCTGGCCTTGGAGCTGGGCTGGCCGCTGTGCCTGGACTGGGCACCGGTGCAGAGGAAGGCTCCGGCCCTGGAGCTGGGTTGGACGCCGTGCCTGGACTGGGCACCGGCGCAGAGGAAGGCTCCGGCCATTGCGCCGGGCTGAACGCCGTGCCTGGACTGGGCACCGGCACAGAGGGCTCCGGCCCTGGAGCTGGGTTGGACGCCGTGCCTGGACTGGGCACCGGTGCAGAGGAAGGCTCCGGCTTTGGAGCGGGACTGGACACCGCGCTTGGACTGGGCATCGGTGCAGAGGAAGGCTCCGGCCTAGGAGCTGGGTTGGACGCCGCGCCCGGACTGGGCACCGGCGCAGAGGAAGGCTCCGGCCTTGGAGCTGGACTGGACACCGTGCCTGGACTGGGCACCGGTGCAGAGGAAGGCTCCTGCCCTGGAGGCCTGGTGCGTGGAGCCGGCACAGGTGGCACCGGACTGGTGACACGCACTTCAGGGCGAGTGCGGGGAGCTGGCACAGGACGTACCAGACTGAGAAGGTGCACTGGAGGCCTGGTGCGTAGAGCCGGCACAGGTGGCACCGGACTGGTGACACGCACTTCAGGGCTAGTGCGGGGAGCTGGCACAGGACGTACCGGACTGGGGAGGCGCACTGGAGGCCAGGTGCATGGCGCCGGCACAGGTGGCACCGGACTGGTGACACGCACTTCAGGAAGGATGCGGAGAGCTGGCACAGGACTCACCAGACTGCTGACAGGCTCCTCAGGTCGGATGCCATGCAGAGCACACCTACATAACATTTCTCTCATTTCTCCCAACTTCTCCATCGCCTCCCTGCCGGTCTCTGGCTCTTCAGGGTGAGTACGGGGAGCTGGCACAGATGGCACTGGACTGATGACCCGCTCTTCCACTATCCGCTGCTCCGCCGACCACCCCTCGTGCCCCCCCCAAAAAAATCTTGGGGTTTCTGTGGCCGCGATCCCCGGCATCGTCGTTGTCCATCCACCTTCCTTGGTGTCTCCTCCAAGGAAGGGTCTCACAACCTCCCATAATTTCTTCCCAGGTCCAAAACTCCTTTACCTCCGTCACACGCTGCTTGGTCCTTGCTTGGTGGGATATTCTGTCACGATCGTCGTAATGAGCGGACCAAGGCGCAGCGTGATTGAAGTTCCACATCTTTATTACGGTGAAACTTTAAACAAAAACAATAAACCAACAACGAAACGTGAAAGTAGTGGTGCACATGCACATTTCACAATCATTCCATCCGTATTTTCCAAAGCATCAAAATTAAAGCAATTATAAATGCATAGTGGTGACTAGGTCAAAATGTCCATAGAGAACTAAGGGCTCTCTATGGTCAGGGCGTGACAGCTGGTCACATTTTCAATGCTAACCCTGTAGAATCAGCAACGATGCCGGTCCCATGCATGTGTTTATTTTCGAACGCTACCACAAGGAATTATTATGTTGTCTTAACCTGTATATTTTAGACCTAGAATGGTGGGGGACAAATAGGAGCCAACCTGTGGTTAGGTGTGAGGGTGAGGTGTGACCATTGACTCAATGCAGGGTGAGGCTATAGGTCTAGGCTGAGGGTGTCCTAAAATGAGCACCATACCAACCAGTTATCCTGAATCAACATGATGATGTTGTACATCCTTCCTGCAGGCTGGAGAGGGATGGGAGATGAGAGGGATGGGAGTTGAGTAACCCATCTTCTTTTGAGAACAACAAAGATGTCTGTAAGGCTTCAAGAGAAAACAAATCAATCAACCACTTGTTGTTACATTTACGTTTACTCACTATTACTTCAAAAATATAAAAGGTCATTCCATATTTCACAAAAAACACAGCATTCATAGTTCAACCCAAAAGTATGAATTTGACTAAAATCCTAGATCACTGTGATTCAAGTCAATCTAGTGTGTACCAGCCTGACGTTGCTGGCTATAGCCTCAGATGTAGCTGGCCTTAGAATAAAACAAAGCTGAGAAAACACGCTAATGTAGGGTCTTAATCACTATTACCCACTTATAGCCTAGTTAATGCAACCAGTGGGGTAAAGTACTTAAGTAAAAATACTTTAAAGCACTACCTAAGTCGTTTTTTGGGGGTACCTGTACTTTACTATTTATATTTTTGACAACTTTTACTTTGACTTTTTCTTCATTACATTCCTTAAAAATATTGTACTTTATACTCCATACATTTTCCTTGACACCCAAAAGTACTCGTTACATTTTGAATGCTTAGCAGGACAGGAAAATAGTCCAATTCACACACTTATCAACCGAACATCCCTGGTCATCCCTACTGCCTCTGATCTGGCAGACTCACTAAACACATGCTTAGTTTGTAAATTAAGTCTGAATGTTGGAGTGTGCCCCTGGCTTTCCATAAATTTTAAAAACAAGAAAATTATTTATAATTTTACTTTTACTTTTGATACTTAAGTATATTTAAAACCAAATACTTTTAGACTTTTACTCAAGTAGAATTTTACTGGGTAACTGACTTTTACTTGAGTCATTTTCTATTAAGGTATTTTTATATTTACTCAAGTATGACAGTTGGGTACTTTTTCCGACACTGAATGCAACCAAATGAATGGAAAAATTAAGCAGAATTTAGGATAGATGAAATGCGCATGCGTAACCTTGATTAGGACACAAAAAAGGATGTAAAAACAGGTGCCCACAGTTTGTGCCTCTTGATCAGAGCCAGGGTTTATTCATTAGGGAATCTCAGTCTGCTACAGTCCCCTACAGCTTTAGCAAGCCAAGGGGCAAGGTGCAAATCTATACTTGCTATGCAGTTTGGGTCTGACAACAACAGAACCTGCAGAGAACCTTACCCAGCTCGTCCTCGCTGTTCGTTAGCATGCATTCTTGCCCCAAGTCCCCAATAATGTCATGACATCTTAGAGCTGCATCTCTTGTCACCATGAGAATTCTGCATTTAGTTTCAGAAGAAGACCTTGAATCCCTCCATCAAGCTTAACTTTGTTGTCAGAGGACATGTTTACACATCTTTGATAGCTATCTTTGCTATCCTCAACTTGGAATGCATCAACAACATCCAAACCAATGATTTATATATACAGTTGAAGTCGGAAGGTTACATACACTTAGGTTGGAGTCATTAAAACCCGTTTCTCAACCACTCCACAAATTTCTTGTTAACAAACTATAGTTTTGGCAAGTCGGTTAGGACATCTACTTTGTAATTTTTCCAACAATTGTTTACAGACAGATTATTTCACTTATAATTCACTGTATCACAATTCCAGTGGGTCAGAAGTTTACATACACTAAGTTGACTGTGCCATTAAACAGCTTGGAAATTTCCTGAAAATTATGTCATGGCCTTAGAAGCTTCTGATAGGCTAATTTACATAATTTGAGTCAATTGGAGGTGTACCTGTGGATGTATTTCAAGGCCTACCTTCAAGCTCAGTGCCTCTTCACTTGCCATCATGGAAAAATCAAAAGAAATCAGCAAAAACCTCAGAAAAAAAATTGTAGACCTCCACAAGTCTGGTTCATCATTGGGCGCAATTTCCAAGCACCTGAAGGTACCACGTTCATCTGTACAAACAATAGTACCCAAGTATAAACACCATGGGACCATGCAACCGTCATACCGCTCAGGAATGAGACGCGTTCTGTCTCTTAGAGATGAACGTACTTTGGTGCGAAAAGTGCAAATTAATCCCAGAACAACAGCAAAGGACCTTGTGAAGATGCTGGAGGAAACAGGTACAAAAGTATCTATATCCACAGTAAAACTAGTCCTATATCAACATAACCTGAGAGGCTGCTCAGCAAGGAAGAAATCATTGCTCCAAAACCACCATAAAAAAGCCAGACTACGGTTTGCAACTGCACATGGGGACAAAGATCGTACTTTTTGGAGAAATGTCCTCTGGTCTGATGAAACAAAAATAGAACTGTTTGGCCATAATGACCATCGTTATGTTTGTAGGAAAAGGGGGATCACCATCCCAACCGTGAAGCATGGGGGTGGCAGCATCATGTTGTGGGGGTGCTTTGCTGCAGGAGGGACTGGTGCACTTCACAAAATAGATGGCATCATGAAGCAGGAAAATTATGTGGATATATTGAAGCAACTTCTCAAGACATCAGTCAGGAAGTTAAAGCTTGGTCGCAAATGGGTCTTCCAAATGGGCAATGACCCCAAGCATACTCCCAAAGTTGTGGCAAAATGGCTTAAGGACAACAAAGTCAAGGTACTGGAGTGGCCATCACAAAGCCCTGACCTCATCAATAGAAAATTTGTGGGCAGAACTGAAAAAGCGTGTGCGAGCAAGGAGGCCTACAAACTTGACTCAGTTACACCAGCTCTGTCAGGAGGAATGGGACAAAATTCACCCAACTTATTGTGGGAAGCTTGTGGAAGGCTACCCAAAACGTTTGGCCCACGTTAAACAATTTAAAGGCAATGTTACCAAACACTAATTGAGTGTATGTAAGCTTCTGACCCACCGGGAATGTGATGAAAAAAAAAAGCTGAAATAAATCATTCTCTCAACTATTATTCTGACATTTCACATTCTTAAAATAGTGGTGATCCTAACTGACCTTAGACAGGGAATTGTTACTAGGAATACGTGTCAGGAATTGTGAAAAACTGAGTTTAAATGTATTTGGCTAAGGTGTATGTAAACTTCCGACTTCAACTGTATATACACACTAGATAGCTGACATGGAGTTTACAAAAGGCTGTGAAGTATTTGTAGTTAATCATATCAGTAATGTTAGTTCATCATATCAGAGCTGTAGCTCCGCCCACCGGTGATGTGGAGCAGAGCATGCTGGGTGATCTCCAACTCAGAGAAGAAGATCAGGTCGAGAGATGTAAAGTGAGAGAAAGTTTCAGCAATTCTTGTGTTTTCCCACCAGTTAGCTTTCATTGTGTTAGCCAAGGCCAGTGTGCATCCTTGTAGATATACCACACACACACACACACACACACACACACACACACACACACACACACACACACACACACACACACACACACACACACACACACACACACACACACACACACACACACACACACACACACACACACACACACACACACACACACACACACACACACACACACACACACACCTTGGTTGAAGCAAGTTGCCCATCCATACTATATGTAACAGTTTAGCTCCCGTCCCTCTCCTTGCCTCTACCTGGGCTCGAACACAGACAACGATGCTTCGAAGGTGGCTGTTGTTGATGTGTGCAGAGGGTCCCTGGTTCGAGCCCAGGTAGGGGCGAGGAGAGGGACGGAAGCTATACTGTTACATTGATGCTGTTGACACGGATCACTGGTTGCTGCGGAAAAGGAGGAGGTCAAAAGGGGGGTGAGTGTAACCGATGTGAAATGGCTAGCTAGTTAGCGGTGGTGCGCGCTAATAACGTTTCAATCGGTGATGTCACTCGCTCTGACACCTTGAAGTAGTTGTTCCCCTTGCTCCCATGTTCCATTATCTGAAATAAAAAATCTCAGAAAGGTTCCAATACGCACAAAAAGCTTATTTCTCTCAAATTTTGTGCACAAATGTGTTTCCATCCCTGTAGGTGAGCATTTCTCCTTTTCCAAAACAATCCATCCACCTGACAGGTGTGGCATATCAATAAGCTGCTGAAACAGCATGACAGCATTTCACAGGTACACCTTGTGCTGGGGACAATAAAATGACACTTTAAAATGTGCAGTTTAATCACACAACGCCACAGATGTCTCAAGTTTTGAGGGAGTGTGCAATTGGCATGCTGACTGCAGGAATGTCCACCAGAGCTATTGCCAGATAATTGAATGTTAATTTCTCTACCATAAACTGCCTCCAATGTCGTTTTAGAGAATTTGGCAGTACATCCAAACAGCCTCACAACCCAGCCCAGGACCTTCACATCCGGCGTAAGGAGTATTGCTGTCTTTCATAAAGCCCCATTTGAGCAGAAAAACAAATTCTGAATGTCCCTTCAAGGACCACCAATAGATACATCTCTGCCCAGTCCATTGATTAGGACATCTCTGTGAAATCCATTGATTAGGACCTAATAAATGTATTTCAATTGACTGATTTTCGTATATGAACTGTAACTCCGAAAAATCTTAGAAATTGTTGCATGTTGCGTTCAGTATATATATATATTTTTAAATTAGTAATGTTATTGTCCCTACTACAACAATACAAATACTTCAATACGTGTAAATACATGTAACATAGAATGTAACAATGTAATATATAATTCCATTCATTCCTGGATCCAAATGTATATTCACAACCGTTGCATGATGTTCAAAAACTTTACAAACCGGGATGTTCAGATCAACTGTTTAAAATGTAGCAATCTCAATCAAACTCAAATGTACATGGCAATTTATTTTCTTCTTAGCATGGACCTTTCAATAGACAGTATTAAAAGTAACCTTACATTTATCATTGTTTTCAAATGCTCAAGCAACACTGAAAGCATCCTGAATACACCCCAGTAGTCAACGAGTTTGATCTACGGGTCACCACCCTTTTGTAGGCCCGCGGATCAATTTCCCCCCCAAAAAACAAACAAAAATATGTGTAGGAACTCAGTCAGGCTCTCAATTTAATGTTCAGAGTTAGAATACACAAGGTGCAACTTCAAAATGTGGTTATGCATCAGCAGTTTTTATCATTATGTCAGTCACTCAATTAGCCCATGTCACCTAAAAAAATGTTGATTGCTAAATTAGTCTAGCCAGCAAACTAAATGTGTAGTAATCATGGTAAAATTACCAACCGGGGGGGGGCACATTTAGTTTGTTAGTCATTCTCACTCATATATTTAAAACTGCAAACATTTCTCTCCACCCTATGGCAACATGAACAGAATGACAGGAAATGTACTCTCCGCTGTTAAGGGGAGGGCGCTAAAATGTTTTGCTAGCTACAAATGTTCACTTAGGGCCACCAAAAGCCTTGGGCTGGCTCTGACTGGTATGGATGTGGTATGGATGCGGGTACACAGACCAGTGAGCCAATGCGGCCCCTCATGAGATTAGTTTTTGTGGCCCCCACCCCCATAAAAGTTGCCCATCCCTGATCAAAGCGGCATGGAGTGTTGAGTCTATTTCTATGGGGAAAATATATGAATTTATTTTGAAAACCATCATACAAAAAGTTGAGAGTTAGTGTGGACTCAGTCTGTAGAGACCAACGTGTAGGTTGGCAGCAGTCGTAAATCCAACAAAAGAAAACACTATGTCCATCTTTTCATGGGTTTTAATAATGACAGTTCAGCCAGTCACATTCATCATCAGACTAAAACTGACTTACTTTGTTCACACAAATCATGAAACCTTGTACAAGAAAACAGATTACAAAACTAACAGTAGTGAAATAGTAAAGAAGAAAAAAAGACAAAGGCAGAAGGAAACTATTTTTATTTTTTTTTACAAATAAAAACAATCTTCCCTCATCATTCTGGCAAACCAGAATTCCTCCAATCACTTACATCATCAACATGTGACAATCTTAATCCCAGCCTCAAAATGTTATCTCCCAAATACATTAAGACATTACGGGCCAATTTCCCAGACACAGATTAAGACTAGTCCTGGACTCAGAAGCATGTTTAATGGAGATTCTCTTGATGTACTTTTTAGTTCAGGACTAGGCTTAATCTGTGTCTGGGAAACCATCCCTGAAGGTCTCTTTTCACCTAGTACATCATCAGTGCCCAAAAGCCTCGATCTCAGTTTAAAGGCTTTCATCTCCCACATCCATTAAGACATGACTAGGTCTGTTCTGTCTTAGTATGCGCTCACTTCCTCTACTGTATCTCCCCTATAGGTCAGCAGTTGGCGTGACAGCCCTGTTGCCATGGCAATAAATGATGGCTGCACATCACGTTGTGCTCTGTCGGTAAGCAGCAGGGCGCTGGGCATGGGGTCGCCAGCCCATGGGGATCCCCTTCGGGGGTCTGTGCTTCAGCGTCCTCCCACACGCAGCAGTGCTCTGGAACGCTGGCGTCCAGTAGAGTCTCCTCACACCTGGGCTATAGGGTCATCTCTGACCTCTTATACGGTTGGTCCTCAGTCGCAGAGTGGTGTTGTTACCTCTTGTTGGAGGTGCGCACCTGGTGTCGGACCCAGCCTGTAGGAGCTACAGGACAGAACGATACCATCAGGGCCGTAACCAGGGTTTGAGTTTTAATGAGGTCCGGAAGGATTTAATCTTTTTTAAATTAAAGCTCATTTACTGAATTTCTATACAATTAATCAAAATTGACCCCAGCCATTATCACCTTGGCTGCTGTAGGTTGATTCCCCTCATTCAACCTACAAACACATAGCCTACTAGCTATACAGTTGTAATCTTATACCCCTGAAAAGGGGCGGAATATGACAAATTATTCACACTGACACATAGCATCAGCCACTGTTCAGTCAGTCGTAATGACGATTTGCATAAAATCATAAACTCATGCAATTACAGCATTCACATTTGTATTCCTAGGCACTACTGATCAAGCTCTGCACAAACAAACATCAATGGAGCACAGATGATTGTATTATCACATTCATATGAATTATTAGAATATTACTTTCGATTCTGTATTAATATCAGTGATGTATTGGTAAAAAAAAAAAAGGTGGGTAACGGACAAGATGAACAACCACCGATATAAAATGAAAACGTGTGACATTTTTAGAACGGCATAGTTTGCATTTCAATTATTTTATTTAGCCAGGTAAGTTGACTGGGAACACATTCTTATTTACAGCAATGACCCAGGGAATATTTTTTTTATTTAAAAAAAACTTTAACCCCTTATTTTATTCAATTGGTAGTTACAGTCTTGTCTCATTGCTGCAGCTCCCCTACGGAATCGGGAGAGGCGAAGGTCGAGAGCCATGCGTCCTCCAAAACACGACCCTGACAAGCCGCACTACTTCTTGACACACTTGCTCGCTTAACCCGGAAGCAAGCCGCACCAATGTGTCGGCGGAAACACCGTCCAACTGGAAAACAGGGTCAGCTTGCAAGCACCCGACCCACCACAAGGAGTCGCTAGAGCACGATAGGAAATAGCCCCTATAACGGACAATGCTGGGCCAATTGTGCGCCGCCTCATAGGTCTCCCGTTCACAGCCGGTTGTGAAACAGCCTGGGATCGAACCCAGGGCTGTAATGACACCTCAAGCACTGCAATGCAGTGCCTTATACCGCTGTGCCACTCGGGAGGCCTGGGAATAGTTAAAGGGGAGAGAAATACGCCAATTGGAAGCTGGAGATGATTAGGTGGCCACGATGGTATGAGGGCCAGATTGGGATTTTAGCCAGGGCACCGGTGTTAACACCCCTACTTTTACCATAAGTGCCATGGGATCTTTAGTGACCACAGAGTCAGGCACCCGTTAACGTCCCATCTGAAAGACGACACCCTACACAGGGCAATTGGGGGGAAAAAACTAAAAACATTTGACCAGAAGAAAGAGTGCCTCCTACTGGCCCTCCAACCACTTCCAGCAGCATTTGGTCTTCCATCCAGGACCAACCCTGCTTAGCTTCAGATGCAAGCCAGCAGTGGGATGCAGGGTGGCATGTTGCTGGTTGTAGGCCTATAGGGAAGATAGGCCATGTCGAGATGCAAGTTAAGTTCCTAACTTGTTTGATAAGATTTTCTAAGAGGACCCCACATAGGGCCCCAACTCCAAGTTTGGGAACCACTATACTAACCTCTCTGCTTGCTTTCCCTCTCTCTATGTCTTCTCTCCTTCCTCCTGCATGCATTGCAACCTGCCTCAGCCTCACCACTGAGCGCCACATCACTGTCTGTCCTAGTAGCCTACTCTCTGTAAAGCAAAGTTATTAGGAGAACTTAGTAGCGTATTTTTTCTCCTGCTGAGGTAGACACCGTGTAAAGTTAGGTTCTTACTTCATCCTTCTAGCTGGCTAAGAAATACTAGCCAGAGCCCTTCAATATTACTGTAATAGAAGTCCCTGAGATATCTATAAGCGACTACCAATTGTGCACTCATTCTCCGAGTCTGTCTTTATTTAGCCGACTCGGCGCCGGGGTGTTTCGTTTCACGTGTCAGGCCCTCGACATGTGCCACAAGAGGGCGGAGTTAGCCGTTTGAGAGAGTGGTGAATGTGCTGCTAAAAAGGCAAATCCATCCAATGCAGGCGAACATACCACTCTTCATGATTCCACTCGTTCACAAAGAGGCAGGCGCGATTAGAACTCAGTCAGATCAGAACTCAGTCAGATCAAGAATATAAGCGTTCTGAGCTTTGATCAATGCTGGGTGCAATATTTAGATGTTGAGTCATAATACATTTTCTGTATTCTGTACATTATTATCATTATTATTTTTATTAGAAAACATTGTGTCCTCATATGTAGTTACGGCCATGATTACCATGTAGGCCCACTAATTACAGTCAGTCTAAGTGTTGGAGACATTGCTTTATAGATGGGATGTTAACTTGTAATATTGGATTCGGACGCCATGTGTCCTGCATCTTGATCAGGAGTGTGTGACGTCATAACACTCACAGCGTGGCTGTCCTGGTGGTCTGGGGTTGCTGGCACTGCTGCCAAAGGAGGACTGGAAGTTGTGGATGGTCTCCTGCAAAATCTGCCTCTCTCTGCCCTGCAGCAACAATTCAGGTGAATAATAATAATAATAATAATAATAATACATTGTATTTATACATTTTAATTGAATGTATCAAGCTGTGATCCCTCTTTGGTAACTAAAACAAATAGATAGGCATGGAACACAGAGGGGGGTTGGTAAAAATGTAAAACACACCTTCCCAGCATTGAGTTCAGAAATAGCTGCCAGTATTTGTTGTCTAGGCCCGTCTGTCTTAATCCCCAGTTCCTTTAAATCTCCATCTGTTAGAGTAAGGAAAGCCTCCATATCCACCTGTATTGGATGCACATTGACTGAGTGAGTAGATGACATGAGATTTAAACCACAGCTATGAACATTTTAGGATAAGTAGCAAATACACAACGGCTAAAGCTATAGTGAGGATAACGCATACCTCTTGCTCTTCGAATATGGGCTGGTATTTCTCCAACGAAAGTTTCTTCAGGATACTGGACAGCTCATCTGGGTATAGTGAGAGATCAGCAGAGATAAGCAGAGGAAGGGATTGTTTTTAAAGTATTCATATCAACCAGAGATGCACTGGCTCACCCTCGTCGGTGATGGTGCCACTGCTGGAGCCGCCGCTGCTCTTGGAGCGCGGGTGGGAGGAGGCGGAGGACAGGGAGTCCCCTGGGGGAGGCTTGGGGGTGGGGGATGGAGACGGGGTCAGGGTTGGAGAGGTGCTCTTGGAGGTAGAGGAGTTCCCAGACTGGGGTCTCTTCTTTAAGTCAGCTTTCTGTAAAGAAAATAGATGGATATGAATCACTTAGTTCACTAGTTAACACTGACATGTTGTAAGCGTGTATGAGCCTTTATAATGTCTTATAACAAGGTTTGTAATAGGTTGTCCTTCTATGTATCAATATTATATCTGACCCGTCTGGAGTGGACGTCGCTGGACACCAGGCTGGGGGTGCTGTGGATGTCTGGGAGACTGATGTCAGGCACGGTAGGGGCAGGTGTAGGCACAGGGGTGGGGCTTGGCACCTCTGCTGCCTGGGCCTTTGGATCTAACAGGCCTGCGGCTCTCTTCCTCTGGGCAGCAATTTGTGACAGAACGCTGTCTGAACTGCCCCCTTTGGGGAAGAGAAGAAACACAGCCCGTGAGTAGCACTACCACTGAGTAGTACTAGCACTAGCTGTCTGCTCAAATCTCATAGATTAAATCAAATAACTTTTTATTGGTCACATACACATGGTTAGCATATGTTAATGCGAGTGTAGCGAAATGCTTGTGCTTCTAGTTCTGACCGTGCAGTAATATCCAACAAGTAATCTAACAATTTCTCAACAACTACCTTATACACACAAGTGTAAAGGAATAAATAAGAATATGTACATATAAATATATGGATGAGCAATGGCCGAACGGCATAGGCAAGATGCAGTAGATGGTATTGAGTACAGTATATACAGATAAGATGAGTCATGTAGGGTATGTAAACATTATATAAAGTGGCAATGTTTAAAGTGACTAGTGATACATTTATTACATCAAATGTTTTATGATGGCTGTTTAACAGTCTGATGGACTTGAGATAAACAGCTTCTTTCAGTCTCTCGGTCCCCGCTTTGATGCACTTGTACTGACCTCGCCTTCTGGATGATAGCGGGGTGAACAGGCAGTGGCTCGGGTGTTTGTTGTCCTTGATGATCTTTTTGGCCTTCCTGTGACATCGGGTGCTGTAGGTGTCCTGAAGGGCAGGTAGTTTGCCCCCGGTGATGCGTTGTGCAGACCTCACTACCCCCTAGAGAGCCTTACGGTTGTGGGCGGAGCAATTGTCGTACCAGGCGGTGATACAGCCCGACAGGATGCTCTCGATTGTGCATCTGTAAAAGTTTGTGAGTGTTTTTGGTGACAAGCCCAATTTCTTCAGCCTCCTAAGGTTGAAGAGGCGCTGTTGCGCCTTCTTCACCACGCTGTCTGTGTGGGTGGACCATTTCAGTTTGTCCGTGAAGTGTACGCCGAGGAACTTAAAACTTTCCATCTTCTCCACTACTGTCCAGTCGATGTGGATAGGGGGGTGCTCCCTCTGCTGTTTCCGGAAGTCCACGAGCATCTCCTTTGTTTTGTTAACGTTTACTGTACCTGAGCGGTTGTGTGAGTCTGGCCCGTGGCGGTTGAGCCATGCCACCCTGTTGGAGCCACCTAAGGAGTGGGGGGAGTGGTAGTTGCCTGAGTTGGAGGGGGAGGTGGATGAGGGGCCCTTGGTGAGAATGGGGAACTTAATGGACCTGCACACCACACGACTGAGTGTGAGGATATTTTCCTGACACCACACTCCGAGGGCCCTCATCTCTTCCCTGTAGGCCGTCTCGTCGTTGTTGGTAATCAAGTCTACCACTGTTGTGTCGTCTGCAAACTTGATGAATGAGTTGGAGGCGTGCATGACCGCGCAGTCATGGGTGAACAGGGAGTACAGGAGAGGGCTGAGAACACACCCTTGTGGGGCCCCAGTGTTGAGGATCAGCGGGGTGGAGATGTTGTTTCCTACCCTCACCACCTGGGGGCGGCCCGTCAGGAAGTCCAGGACCCAGTTACACAGGGCGGGGTCGAGACCCAGGATCTTGACCTTAATGACGAGTTTGGAGGGTACTATGGTATTAAATGCTGAGCTGTAATCGATGAACAGCATTCTCAAATAGGTATTCCTCTTGTCCAGATGGGTTTGGGCAGTGTGCAGTATGATTGTGATTGCGTCGTCTTTGGACCTATTGGGGCGGTAAGCAAATTGGAGTGGGTCTAGGGTGTCAGGTAGGGTGGAGGTGATATGATCCTTGACTAGTCTCTCAAAGCACTTCATGATTACGGAAGTGAGTGCTACGGGGCGATAGTCTTTTAGCTAAGTTACCTTAGCTTTCTTGGGAACAGGAACAATGGTGGCCCTCTTGAAGCATGTGGGAACGGCAGACTGGGATAAAGATTGATTGAATATGTCCGTAAACACACCAGCCAGCAGGTCTGTGCATGCTCTGAGGACGCGGCTAGGGATGCCGTCTGGGCCGGCAGCCTTGCTTGGGTTAACACGTTTAAATGTTTTACTCACGTTGGCTGCGGTGAAGGGGAGCCCGCAGGTTTTGGTAGCAGGCCGTGTCAGTGGCACTGTATTGTCCTCAAAGCGAGCAAAGAAGTTGTTTAGTTTGTCTGGGGCTGGTTTTCTTTTAGTAATCCGTGATTGACTGTAGACCCTGCTACATAAATCTTGTGTCTGAGCCGTTGAATTGAGACTTTACTTTGTCTCTATACTGACGCTTAGCTTGTTTAATTGCCTTGCGGAGGGAATAGCTACACTGTTTGCATTCGGTCATGTTTCCGGTCGCATTGCCATGATTAAAAGCAGTGGTACGCTCTTTCAGTTTCGCGCGGATGCTGCCATCAATCCACGGTTTCTGGTTGGGGAAGGTTTTAATAGTCACCATGGGTACAACATCACCGATGCACTTGCTAATAAACTCACTCACCGAATCAGCTGATACATCAATGTTGTTATTCGACGCTATCCGGAACATATCCCAGTCCACGTGATTGAAGCAATCTTGAAGCATGGAATCAGCTTGGTCGGACCAGCGTTGAACAGACCTGACCACGGGCGTTTCCTGTTTTAGTTTCTGTCTATAGGCTGGGAGCAACAAAATGGCGGCGTGGTCAGATTTGACGAAAGGAGGGCGAGGGAGAGCTTTGTATGCGTCGCGGAAGTTAGAGTAGCAATGATCCAGAATTTTGCCAGCCCGGGTCGCGCATTCGATATGCTGATAAAATCTAGGGAGCCTTGTTTTCAGATTAGCCTTGTTAAAATCCCCAGCTACAATAAATGCAGCCTCAGGATATGTGGTTTCCAGTTTACATAGAGTCCAATGAAGTTCTTTCAGGGCCATCGAGGTGTCTGCTTGGAGGGGATATACACAGCTGTGATTATAATCGAAGAGAAATCTGTTGGTAGATAATGCGGTCGGCATTTGATTGTAAGGAATTCTAGGTCAGGTGAACAAAAGGACTTAAGTTCCTGTATGTTGTTAGGATCACACCACGACTCGTTAATCATAAGGCATACACCCCCGCCCTTCTTACTAGAAGTTTCTGTTTGCGTGATGCGTGAAGAAACTGGGTGGCTGTACCGACTCTGATAACGTATCCCGAGTGAGCCATGTTTCCGCGAAACAGAGAATGTTACAATCTCTGATGTCTTTCTGGAAGGCAACCCTTGCTCGAATTTCATCTACCTTGTTGTCAAGAGACTGGACATTGGCGAGTAGTATACTCGGGAGCGGTGAGCGATGTGCCCGTCTACGGAGCCTGACCAGAAGACCACTCCGTCTGCCGCTTCTGCGGCGCCGTTGTTTTGAGTCGCCGTCTGGGATCCGATCCATTGTCCTGGGTGGTGGTCCAAACAGAGGATCCGCTTCGGGAAAGTCATATTCCTGGTCGTAATGTTGGCAAGTTGACGTTGCTCTTCTATCCAATAGTTCTTCCCGGTTGTATGTAATAAGACTTAAGATTTCCTGTGGTAACAGTGTAATAAATAATACATAAAAAAACTAAATACTGCATTGTTTCTTGAGAATGCGAAGAGAGGCAGCCATCTCTGTCGGCACCAGTTCAGTAATCATCTGATCTCTGCTCAGGCAGTAGCAATAGTCTGAAAGTGTGTGTGTGGTGTGTGTGTGTATGACACCTAGCCAAGTGTGTTTTCATGTGCCTGTACCTGAGCGGTTGTGTGAGTCTGGCCCGTGGCGGTTGAGCCCTGCCACCCCGTTGGAGCCACCTGAGGAGTGGGGGGAGTGGTAGTTGCCTGAGTTGGAGGGGGAGGTGGATGAGGGGCCCTTGGTGAGGCTGGGGAACTTAATGGACCTGCTCACCACACGACTGATAGAGGTCTGTGACACAGCATGGAAGGAAATAATACTTTTTCTTCACTCCAAAATCACAATTTATCAGTGGGTTTCAATTACAGTAAGAAAAAAAATGAGAAAATCGGCAGCAACGTGTGACTCACAATGTCAGAGTTGCCGCTGCTGTTGAAGTTGGCTTTGCCGGGTCTCTGTGGCATGGGCAGCCGTGAGGCTTCACTCTTGCCCTCTTTGATGACCCTGGAGCGGTCTGAGTTCCACGGCTCAAAGTTCGACGGGGGCAGAAAGGGTGGGATCACTGCCTTCAGCTTGTCGTTGGGCAGACGCGTCAGCGGCGCCCCATTTCTTAGCTGAAAGTTTAGTAGAAGTCTCAATCAGTTCAATCACGCCAGCATTGCATTATCTATGCCGTAGCATACACAGTAAATAGTCTATGGTCCCCAGTCCGGACAGAGCATCTCCATTTTCACAGTTTTCTGTCAATAATATTCACAATGTGTAGCAGTTTGCCACAGAACTCCATTGTTCACTTCAACTGAAGTTTCAATGAAATGTAGCCACAGGGCTTATCATGGTTAATTCACTTAAATCCAAAACCTCTTTGAATGTAAAGACTCCTACCATTGTGGTTATTAGAAAGTCATCCTTCTCTGTGCCCGTTCTGCCAAGACCTATGAAACAGATACAAATAAATCAATAGGTAGTTTAGTGGAACCATACATGACATTCTCTCATGTTCCTGTATTCAAGGCCCAACTGTTTCAGCCACTGACCACAAAATAGAATGTTTCAACTAAATCTCTCAGGAAGAATATGGCCATTGTGAAAAATGAACCATTTCAAAACATCAGGGAATCAAGATGGTTTCCAGGAAATGCCACTTACAGACATTTACCATACTTTTGTTCAATTCCCATTTCTCACAAACAATCCATGCACAATCAGTAGGACAGTTTATATAATACTAAAGTATTGCTTATTCTAAACTGACTATACTGTAAAAAGAAGTACTGCAAACATTCTGTTTACAAAACAAAAACATTGTTATTGGGAAAGGTCTTATTTCCCCCATGTCTCACCACTGTCTTTGCTCTTGGCTGTCCAGGCCGTGCTGATGTCAGTACTCCCCATGGCTGTAGGGGGTGACACCGCCCCGCACGGGGTGGCACTCTTCCTCGCAGCCTTCATGGTGGCGTCCAGAGGCACCTCGGGTTCGTCAGGGAAGGGGGCCAGGCGGTTGGAGGATAGCCCGTGTCTTAGAGTGTGGGTCAGCTTTAGCCTCCTGAACCTGTTAGACATCCTGTTCCACCACGACTGGACAGGAAGGAGACAGTAGTCATATGCCATATGATAATAAACCGAGAGTGCACAACATACGGTCTCTGAGCGAAATGCATCCCAAAATCTGATTTAATTTGGCCCTGATCTAAACAGTGGCTGACCTTTAATCCTCCTCTGTCATCGGGTGGTACGGGGACATTATTGAGAGACTGCCTGCTCTTGGAGCCAGTGAGGGGAGTCCTGCCCCTGTGTTTTCCCTTGTCTTTGTCCACCTGCATGCAGACGGATGCCAGCAACCTCACCAGCTCAGTGTCTGTAGGGAAGAGAATGGCAGAGTGTGACTTGGGTGCATTGTGTTTACCAGGTGTACTAAGCACTAGCAATGATAACACACATCACAGTGCAAATACATTATAACACTTCACACTGACTATCTGCACCAGTAAACTCAGAAGCAGCGGCAGATTGTGTTGTGGTTTTACCTGGGTCATTCAGCAGCATGACCAGGTCAAAAGCAGTGTATCCATTCTTGGCTCGCAGGTTGACATCTGCACCCTGACTGAGCAGATACTTCACCACATCTTTATTCCTATGAGCACAGGCACGAAAGAAGAAAAGCTTAGATTAGAAGACAACTTTTTAAAATCCCCTTGACTGTATACACTACCGGTCAATGTTTTAGAACACCTACTCTTTCAAGGGCTTTTATTTATTTTTACTATTTTCTACATTGTAGAAAAAAGAAAGAAAAACCCTTGAATGAGTAGGTGTTCTAAAACTTTTGACCGGTAGTGTATGTGTTTGTGAAGGTGTCTGTGTAGAATAAGAAAGTGTAATCAAAATTGCGGTCATGCGTCACATATTTACCCATGGTACGTGGCCTGCATGAGGGCCGTCCAGCCGTGTACTCCATCTTGTTTGTCCATGTCGGCGCTCTTCTCCAGCAGGAGCTGCACCACCTCCAGCTGCCCACTGACGGCTGCTATCATCAGGGGAGACGCCCCGTCCGGGTTGGCCATGTTCACCTGGGATGGATCTTCCTCCAAGATCTCCTTCACCAGCTGGGAGTTTCCTGGGACACACACATGCACAAACACACACACATACAAACCCACATGCACAAACACACACAAACAGACACACATGCACAAACAAACACACATGCACACGTGCAAACACACATGCACACGTGCAAACACACACACACACACACTCACACAGATATGAGTATGAATGCACGCACGCACAAGATTACCACAGACCACTCAATTCCAGCTACATACATTCTTATTGAAACAAAGGTCTCTGTCCTCCACCCAAAGGTTTCAAATATTTTCAGCCCTCTCAGACCCCACACATTCTTCCTTTGCAGGGTTTTACCCCAGACTGCATTGAGCAAGCATGCAAGACTGCCCAGTGCACATACCATGTTAGATTCTCTCAAACTCACACAGTCCCTACTTCAGGAACCTTTAGGTATGACTTTTTGGTTGAACTACATGAATGGTTGGATTACTTACTGTAAATGCATGGTAGTGTTATGCCCACTCTTGCAGACATAACTCAATACGACAGCTTTCCCCTTACAATGCAATATGTCCTCTCACAATGCAAACCTCTGTTTAGTATGTGCCTGCGTCCGCTAAACTCACCTAACTTCAAGGCACTGAAAACATCTGGTCTCCTCTTCTCGTCATCTATGAGAGTGGTAAAAGAACAGAAGATGAATGTACCAAGGACTGAAAAAGCAACAATCCTACATTGCCACCAACACCATACACTACCCCTACTGCTGAACCCAGTCACATTGGGTACCAGAAGAAGACAGGGAACACTTGAGTGGAGAAATACTGGAGAGTTGTACAGGCTAGAGACAACAAAGCCCAGTCCAAAACCATCAAGAGAGTGGACCACAATCACATGACTGCTAGCCAGGCAGACGGATGAGGGAACTCAAAACATGTGACTGGTCCTTTTCGTCCTGAACTGTAGTTAAGGTTAATGTGCTTACCATAGTGTACAATAACAATATATGCATTGTAAGAATTCAGTAGTGATATGGAGAAAACTTTAGCGGTGACTTTGAGATCTCTGATATATCAATTGAACAGCAAAACAATAGGGAAAATGCAAGCAGAAAAGATGTTATATATTTTCAGAACTGTTTGGCTATAATGACCATCGTTATGTTTGGAGGTAAAGGGGGATGCTTGCAAGCCGAAGAACACCATCCCAACTAGAGGTCGACCGATCAATTGGAATGGCCGATTAATCGGGGCCGATTTCAAGTTTTCATAACAATCGGAAATCGGTATTTTTGGGCGCCGATTTTTTATTTTTTATTTTTTTTTACACCTTTATTTAATCTTTATTTAACTAGGCAAGTCAGTTAAGAACACATTCTTATTTTCAATGGTCGGTTTTAACCTTGTCAGCTCGGGGGATCCAATCTTGCAACCTTACAGTTAACTAGTCCAATGCTCTAACACCTGATTACATTGCACTCCACGAGGAGCCTGCCTGTTAGCGAATGCAGTAAGCTAAGTTAAGTTGCTAGCTAGCATTAAACTTATCTTATAAAAAACAATCAATCAATGACTGTCATTGCTCCAATGTGTACTTAACCATAAACATCAATGCCTTTCTTAAAATCAATACACAAGTATATATTTTTAAACCTGCATATTTAGCTAAAAGAAATCCAGGTTAGCAGGCAATATTAACCAGGTGAAATTGTGTCATTTCTCTTGCGTTCATTGCACGCAGAGTCAGGGTATATGCAACAGTTTGGGCCGCCTGGCTCTTTGCGAACTAATTTGCCAGAATTTTACGTAATTGTGACAACATTGAGGGTTGTGCAATGTAACAGGAATATTTAGACTCATGGATGCCACCCGTTAGATAAAATACGGAACGGAATAAACGTTTTGTTTTCGAGGTGATAGTTTCTGGATTAGTCAAAGGTATATGGTTTAGAGAGAAATAGTCGACGCGTTATAATTCCTGTAATAACTTGCGGCTGAATTTGAAAGGGGTTCCTTCGTTATTTTACCGTTCATGTCTTCCATAGAGAATGTCTTGATCTACTTCAAATAAGGTCTGTGTTTCGTGCAGGCTTAAACCGCCTCGACGTTTTGATACCCGTGTAAATCTCACAAGGATAAGGTAACGTTTGTCAACATATTTTCATAAATCCACTCTACAAAAAAAATGTATCTTCGCTTATATTTAGCCAATATTGATCAGAGTTACCTTGTCCTATGGATATCTACAGTTATAAAATTGGCACGGTGATGTAAGCCTACACGAAACACAGACCTTATTTTAAGTGAATCTAAAAATATCTTATGGAATAAATGAACAAACCGCTTTTCAGATTTTGCTAAAAGGTGTCATGGGAATTATGACTCGCACTTTGGTTGTCAATTCTTACCATGTCCATTATTAAAATAGGATTTCCTGCATATAGAAATTAAAGTTTTTGTTTTCAACATTCATCACAGGTAACTTAAACTCTATTTTTATTCAAACAGTTGAGAGTATTTGTCTCCTAAGCAGACTCTTCAGTATCATTGTCACTTCAGAGCTGTGTGCGTGTGTGTATTTATGTATTATATTAAGTTAAAATAAAAGTGTTCATTGTTCATTCAGTATTGTTGCAATTGTCATTATTACAAAAATGTGTGTGTGTGTGTATGATATATATATATATATTATTATTATCATTTTTTTATTTTATAAATCGCTCGATTAATCGGTATCTGCGTTTTTGTCCTCCAATAATCGGTATCGGTATTGGCATTGAAAAATCATAATCGGTCGACCTCTAATCCCAACCATGAAGTACGGGGGTGGCAGCATCATGTTGTGGGGGTGCTTTGCTGCAGGAGGGACTGGTGCATTTCACAAAATAGATGGCATCAAGAGGGGGGGAAATTATGTGGATATACTGAAGCAACATCTCAAGACATCAGTCAGGAAGTTAAAGCTTGGTTGCAAATGGGTCTTCCAAATGGACAATGACCTCAAGCACACTCCCAAAGTTGTGGCAAAATGGTTTAAGGACAACAAATTCAAGGTATTGGAGTGGCCATCACAAAACCCTGACCTCAATCCTTTATAACATTTGTGGGCAGAAATAAAAAAGTGTGTGCAAGCAAGGAGGCCTACAAACCTGACTCAGTTATACCAGCTCTGTCAGGAGGAATGGGCCAAAATTCACCCAACTTATTGTGGGAAGCTTGTGGAAGGCTATCCGAAACATTTGACCCAAGTAAAACAATTTAAAGGCAATGCTACCAAATACTAACTGAGTGTGTGCAAACTTCTGACCCACTGGGAATGTGATGAAAGAAATAAAAGCTGAAATAACTAATTCTCTCTACTATTATTCTGACATTTCACACTCTTAAAATAAAGTGGTGATCCTTACTGACCTTAGACAGGGCATTTGTACTAGTATTAAATGTCAGGAACTGTGAAAAACTGAGTTTAAATGCATTTGGCTAAGGTGTATGTAAACTTCCAACTTCAACTGTACGTTGTCTTTCCAGTTATACAGGATGATGTAGTTCATAGGCATTACTGAGTTGTGTTGATCATTAGAATGGGTAACCTGCTGAAGAAATTCTAGGAAGATTCAGATGTTTAAAGGGATAGCCCTCCCCAAAATCAAAGTTTGTTTTCATTATAGCTCAAAATGTGGTCTTGCATCTGCTTAGAATGGGAATTATTGGCACTAACCATCTAACTACTAGGCTTAAATGGTGCCTATGTTTCCCATTCACTTGGAATTGAGGCCTGCAGATTTTTCCTAATATCTCAGGATCTACACAGGAATTTGGGGGCGAAAACATTCAAATAAAAATGTTTTATTTTGGGGTAAACTGTCCCTTTAAGGTGGCACTTCATTACCTACGTTCTGAGGGCCACAACATTGCGGGACGTTCAGATAGAAATATATTATGTACAACAGACTTGCCTCTCTGACATGTAGAGTGAGGAATCGTGTCAGCTCTATTCGTGACATTTCTATCTGCAGCGTTCAAGTTAGTTGCCCGATGCTGAACGCAGCCCTGCTATAATAACAATTTGTCAAAGAAATGCAGAGCCCAGACGTTTTCAAGGGTAGGTTTCAAATTCAGGTTCCCTCCTGTGTACTTCTTGGCCAAAGACAAGAGGCACATCAAAGAGAGCAGGTGTCTAAGGGGGGGACTCTGTAACAATGTCTCTTTCTTTTAGACACCCAAGGTGTGACCACTGCTTTACTTTCACTTGAGTGTCAATTGTAGTGTTACAATAAAGCTTTGAGTTAATTAGAAAACGTTCACAACAATCGAGATTACTACCTATGAGTGACCAGGACAAGATCCGCTGAAGACTTCCGTTAAAACTTCTTATGGCTGCAATCCCGGTAACGGGATGATATGACAACAGCCAGTGAAAGTGCAGGGCGCCAAATTCAAACAACAGAAATCTCATAATAAAAATTCCTCAAACATACATGTGTCTTATACCATTTTAAAGGTAATCTTGTTGTTAATCCTACCAAAGTGTCCGATTTCAAATAGGCTTTTCAGCGAAAGCACCACAAATGATTATGTTAGGACACCACCAACTCACAGAAAAATTCAGCCATTTTTCCAGCCAAAGAGAGGAGTCACAAAAAGCACAAATAGAGATAAAATGAATCACTAACCTTTGATGATCTTCATCAGATGACACTCATAGGACTTCATGTTACACAATACATATATGTCTTGTTCGATTAAGTTCATATTTATATCCAAAAACCTCCGTTTACATTGGCGCCATGTTCAAAATATCCGGAGAAATTGCAGAGCCACATCAAATAACAGAAATACTCATCATAAACTTTGATGAAAGATACATGTTTTACATAGCGTTAAAGATACACTTGTTCTTAATGCAACCGCTGTGTCAGATTTCAAAAAGCTTTACGGCAAAACACAATATTGAATAATCTGAAAACAGCGTTCAGCCACAAAAGCAAGCCATATAGTTACCCGCAAAATTGTGCAGTCAACAAAACTCATAAAAAGCATTATAAATCTTCACTTACCTTTGCTGATCTTCATCGGAATGCACTCCCAGGACTCCCACTTCCACAAGAAATGTTCGTTATTTTCGGTAATGTCCATCATTTATGTCCAAATAGCTATTTTTGTAGCGTGTTTGGTAAACAAATCCAACGTCAGGGAAGCGGGTTCACTAAAACCTGACGAAATGTCCAAAAGTTCCGTAACAGTCAGTAGAAACATGTCAAACGATGTCTTGAATCAATCTTTAGAATCTTTTTAACATAAATCTTGAATAACGTTCCAACAGGAGAATTACATTGACTTCAGATGAGCGATGGAACAGAGCTCCCTCTCATGTGAACACGCATGGTCAAAGAATGGTCAGGTCATGGCAGACCTGACTAATTCCCCTCTCATTTGGCCCCCCTTCACAGTAGAGGCATCAGACAAGGTTCTACAGACTGTTGACATCTAGTGGAAGCCGTAGAAAATCATCCATATCTCGCTGTGATTTCAATGGGATCTTGGTTGAAAATCGACCAGCCGTAGGAAGTGCAAACTTATCCATATCTCGCTGTGATTTCAATGGGATCTTGGTTGAAAATCGACCAGCCTTTTGCCTGCCATATGAGTTTTGTTATACTCACAGACATAATTCAAACAGTTTTAGAAACTTCAGAGTGTTTTATATCTAATACTAATAATAATATGCATATTTTAGCAACTATGACTGAGGAGCAGGCCGTTTACTCTGGGCACCTCTGTGCACCTTTCATCCAAGCTACTCAATACTGCCCCTGCAGCCATAAGAAGTTAAGTCTCAAAGATTAACTTGTTGCAATCTTATCTGTGTATTAACTAACGACAATCATATCAGAAATAGAAAAACTGCTTTGTGCCTTGTTGGCCTAATTTGACTGCATATCAAATTAGTGTTTCTCCTGAATGCTTCTTCAGTGGGACAGAGATCCCTGAATAAAGCATCAAGGCTTGCCAACAATAACATTTCCTCAACAAATTGAAACCTAGCCTAAATGTTTTGGGGCTGAGCGTAACAGAGTTAGATGGGGGTCTGTTCCAGTCCACCTAAATAGGCTTAATGAAAATACTGGAAAACTGATTTCCAACAGTGTGCAACCAACCAGGGTTCAAATCCGGGTCTCATACATGTCACAAGACTGTGTTAGCACGCCGAGCTAAAGCCTAGGCATTGCTAGGGTTACTCATCACATTAGTGTGGTTCACCGAACCACCTTCATTACACCTGGAGAGAGTAGTGAACTCGTGGCTGTTCTATACCTGGCTGTGGGCGCACGGTGGTGATGGAGTCCAGGTAGGCCTTGACATCCCTCTGATTGAGCTGCAGCGATAGCTCGAAGGCCGTCTTGGCCAGCACGTTGACCTGGTCCGGGTCCGCACCCCGCTCCACCAGCTGCTGGGCCACGACCACCTTCCCGCTCAGCGTGGCCAGCATGAGGGCACCCCAGCCCGTGGTCTTCTGGGAAAAGTTCACCTCCGCCCCCCACTCCAGGAGCAGGCGAACGGATGCCTCGTGGCCATGCTGTGAGGCAGCAAGGAGCGCCGTGATATCCATGAACTCCCTTCCACCCTCGTCTCCGACGCTGTTGTTGCTGTTGGTGACACCCTCAGCAAGCGCCAGGTGGTCATAGTCGTCGACGTAGGCGCCGCTCTCCAGGAGGAGCTTGGCCACATGGGTGTGGCCCCCTCTGGCCGCCATAGTCAACACGCTGGCCCCCATCCGGTTCCTGCCGTTCATCTCCGCCCCGTTCTCCAGCAGGATGTGGGCCACATTTAGATGGCCAAACCTAGTGGACGACAAGACAACGTCATGGAACTGTCCAAATATTTCCAAAAACGTACTAAGATCACCTTAAGTCCATTGGTAAGCAATGAACGCACAATGATGTTAATGCTTAATGTTTTGAAGACTAGGAGAACCTTCATATGGAGTCATAGGTCACGTGGTAGACAGGTGACCAGGAAGTGTTAGGAGAGAGGAGAGCAGTCATGTCTAGACGGGATACAGCCTATGTCAAATTGACATCAAAAGTTTAAACTTGTTTAAACAAATTGCCTTTTAGTAACGCTAACCATTAACCTAATTCTCCTAATATGCCATGTTAATTATCCTTACCTGCTACGAAAAGTCAATTCTAAGAGACTGTATACCATCTAGTCAAAACCGAGGAGAGCATATGTTTCTAATCATTAAGATGATCTATCTCTTTAAAGGTACACTCCGCAATATGACATAGATGCAGTTCTAAGTAAACAGCATTGTAAATCAATTTCCGCAACAACTAAGACCGTTGAAGCACGAGCGTACTTTCAGCACCAAGAGTTGTCAATTTCCGATTGATTGTGCCGCGGCTGCTGCTTCATGTTTCAGTACCCCAATGTAAGTTACTCAAATCTGGCTTATTGTGAGATCAATAACTATGATAAACAGACCTACCGTAATTTCCGGACTACAAGCCGCTACTTTCTTCCCACGCCATGAACCTTGCGGTTTATACAATGGCTAATTTATGTTTTTTTTTCTTTTTTCACAAGATTCATGCCGCCAAAAAACTGAGCACCGTCACATAATGTGACGTAAATCGAGCGCGCTCAAACTTGCCATCATTCTGATTAGGCTGAGTTTCTGTACAGCACTTCGAGATATTAGCTGATGTACGAAGGGCTATATAAAATAAACTTGATTGATTACGGTAGTCATTTTGTCACCCTCATCATGGCAAAGACACGGAGAAATGCATATGATGCAGCTTTCAAGTTGAAGGCGATCGATCTGGCTTTTGGAAAAGGAAATAGAGCTGCTGCACGGGAGCTTGGCCTTAATAAGTCGATGATAAGACGTTGGAACTGTGCAGATCCGACTGAAAGCCAAAACAATCGCCACCGCAATGAAGTTTGACTTTCTTGGTAGGCTACTGTTTACTGCTATTTATTTTTTATTTTTGTTACAAGCCGTGTTTCGTTAAAGCCTATTTATTTTTGTTACAAGCCGTGTTTCGTTTAAAAGCCTATTTATTTTTGTTACAAGCCGTGTTTCGTTTAAAGGCTGTGTAAAGTTAATTTGTTTCAATGTACCGGTAGGCACTTGCGGCTTATAGACATGTGCGGTTTATTTATGTACAAAATACATATTTGTAAAAAATGATGTGGGTACGGCTTATATTCAGGTGCGCTTAATAGTCCAGCAATTACGATACATCATCAGCAAGAAACATAATAAAATCAATTGTAGTAGTAGCAAGCTATCAAATTTGACCTCCGGTCCTCCTCATCTTCGCTCTCTCCTTGTAAAACTGAACAGAACATTGGCTATAGGCTAGTCCACACACATTTTTTGGGGACTAGATCATTCAAAGATGATTTTCGGTTTGACTCGCCTCCTGAACTGACACCATAGGCCTACATAGCACAGCCATTGGTTAGGCAGTACAGGAATGACCGTGTTCTGCCATGGCCAGCGAAGAGCCCGGATCTCAATCCCATTGAGCACGTCTGGCACCTTTTGGATCAGAGGGTGAGGACTAGGGCCATTCCCCCCAGAAATGTCCGGGAACTTGCAGGTGCCTTGGTGGAAGAGTGGGGTAACATCTCACAGCAAGAACTGGCAAATCTGGTGCAGTCCATGAGGAGGAGATGCACTGCAGTACTTAATGCAGCTGATGGCCACACCAGATACTGACTGTTACTTTTGATTTTGACTCCCCCTTTGTTCAGGGACACATTATTCCATTTCTGTTAGTCACATGTCTGTGGAACTTGTTCAGTTTATGTCTCAGTTGTTGAATCTTGTTATGTTCATACTAATATTTACACAAGTTAAGTTTGCTGAAAATAAACACAGTTGACAGTGAGAGGACATTTCTTTTTTTGCTGAGTTTACATCCCTACATAGGCTCAGGGGCCTGTGATGGCATAACATTCACCGACAGGATTTCTTGCACAGCCTCGGCTGTAAAATCACACATACCCAGAAAATGTTCAGCAGCATTCACAATGATTACAATTTCCTTACACTTCTTCTCCGCCCGTGCTGTAAAGTTTATGACCATTGCAATAAATAATACAAAGTCCACCTTTTTAGCATTTCACTATCCCTCAGTTGATGAGAAACCTTCACTAGTCGTGGTGGCTCTGCTACCATTGTTTCTTCCCCGCCACTCGTTCCATCCAATCTTCTCACCGCCTCCAGATAGGAGACATTCTGGACACTCCTTACCCTTGCCACCTCAATCTCCTTCACCCTAACAGGGCACTCCGGTTATTCAGCCGCATGTTCACCTCCAGAGTTGCAGCATTTCACTTCATCTGGGATAAGATAATCTTCCCTTCTGCACACACTTGACACATGACTAAATATTTCACATTTATGACACCGAAGGGGCTTGTGCACAAAAGCTCATGAATCCTAACTTTATATGAGAAGGGAGAAACTATTCATCAAAAAACAGTAGCATGGATAAAGTTAATTTATTTTCTCCATCCACCATACAGGTCAGTCACCAACCACTCAATCGATGTCTTCAGTTATATCCTCTGCCTTTATTTCTTGAGCCACCCCAAAAATCCCCCCCTTGACAGGCCCCCTGCCACGAGAATCTATACAGCAAACAGTCCACTCCGATATCTTTTTTAGTCTTAAACAAACGTATTCTGATTCGTAGATACACAAAAAATCTAAATAAGAACCCTTCTTGTGACTCACTTTCCTTCAACACATTCCAGACTGTCCTCAAGACGTTAAACATATTTCCCAAGTAGCATTGATTCAAAACCCTCACTCCGAATAAAAATGAGTCTGGTGGTTTCCTATTTTCCACCACAGCTTCTTCTTTACTTCTTCTTTACTTCTTTCTCATTTCCCTTTTTCCTTGGCACTGAACCCACTATTCTCACTTTCTGTACTATTATCTTCCCCCGACTCACTAGCAGTTTCAAACAAAACCTCAGTTTCCACCATCTTCCCGACCAGATATGGATCATTTGGTTGAGACCACACCAAATAGCCTATAGGCACACTCGATATTGCACGCCCAGTGGAGAATCAGAGATGAGGGGCGGCATCGGCCACACGTTGATATATAGCCTAATAAACAACTCATTTTAAAACCCCGAGAAATATTGAAACGTCATCAATTACAAATTGCATGACCCTGACCTGGACTAGATTAAAAACATACTAAAACCCTCCCATTGACTGAAATTGAAAAAGTATGACCCTCCCCCATTTCCCTCCAGGTACATTATGTAAATTTAAATCCATCCCTTACTGCTCGAACACACAATATCTGAGGTGCTGCTCGTGGCAACGTCATTTCGCTGAGTCTACATTTAAGATTATCTTTATTGAAACTCACCCCTGGCTAGTATAGATTGTTTAATGTTGATTTATTCATCATACACAATCTTCTGTGTTGTGCATATATTATAATACAATTATAACATTTTAATCGGGGGCACACCCATTTAACATCTGTTTTCATTATTGACCAATATCATGAGCACATAAACTGGTAGCAACCACACCTTGTTGCCTGCATGAGAGGCGTCCAGCCATAGTTGTTACGGCTGTCCACGGAAGCCCCCTTTCGCAGTAGAAATCGGACCAGATTCTCATGTCCACTCGCGGAAGCAAACTGCAACGCGGTGTTGCCCTCTTCATCTGTGCAATCCACTGGCACCAGAGAAAGTCCCCGTGAGATGTCCACAACATTGCATTCCGATCCCGCTTCTGACCGCAGTCTGCTTTGCCTCCCGGACTCTTTTGCCCCGGGATCAAGAATCCCTCGAGCAGTTTCGTAGTCTCCTTCATCACAAGCACGAAACAACAACAGTGCGTTTGCTGGAACACCTAAATTCATCTCCGAGGTTAGTTTGAGTTCCAGTTGTGGTGTTCTAAAACTTTTCTCTTCCTTAATCCAATGTCTATCGACGGCCCATCTTTGAAAAGCATGACGCACTAACAAGAGTAAAGTTCTCTCCTCGAGTAATACGGCGTTTTGGTTTGTACTATAACCAATATTATCACACAAATTAAAAGCATAAAGCTTTTTATTTTCTAATGTAAATCATATTCGCTGCCAGTTACTCTCTGGTCTCAACCTCTGGAAAAGTTGCCATTCTACGCGTGCGCAAAAGGAAAACGTAAGAGCAGTCTTTTTCGGACCACCTCCCTTTTATTGAAAAAATGAAGAAAAACGTCTTATTGGACGAAAGGAGTCCTTTGGAACATTAGACTAAATAGTTGAGAGCTACAGACCGTGATGCATGGTTAAAATAAAATCGATCACATTAATTTATACTATAGTAGCCTAGTATGAATATTTAATGGTCAACTTTAATATTCATTTAGGCATGATAAAGGACATGGGATTTTGGATAAAGGCCTACTGTTCTCTAGGCTTATAAATGAGAGAACACGACACTTTTTTAGTATCTGAAACAATGTGTAGACAATGACGTTTCTCTTTACGCCACTGCTATTGTTTTATATTGCTGTTTATTAAGTTGGAGCTGTGGTTGGTAATTTAATTGGCAGTTGTCTTATATGAATGCATTATAAACATGCATAGGTTCACTATGGAGCGGTGAGGTTTTAAGAATACAATCAAGATAGTTTAAGGATACTGTGCAGAGCAAAATCCATAATATACACAGATACTTGCTGCAGTCAGAATCTCTACTCTTCTCCCGAGTGTGTTCGTTCACTCCCCCTCATAGATTACAATGGGTCTAAGTGTGGGCTACAGGTAGTCTCCACTTCATTTATCTTACACCTATCTATTCCTTTTAAATCTATGGGGGAAATAGAGGGCAATGAAAGAGTGTACCCTACCCTTTAGACTTATTGAGGACCCTAATGGTTTGATCAGTTTTCAATACTTCAATGTGGCACCACAGATAGACAGCAGAGGGAGCCATTCTCCTGTGAAATGCATTGCGTGTAGTGGAGTCGACTACCATTTTTTAAGGTCAATTAATTTGAGGGTCACTTTCTCCTCTCATAACTCTACTCCACACACAGTTTATAAACCTAACTGTAAGAATCCTTCTAAATGAGTAATGTTCTTTCCAATTTGTGGCAACCAGCCAAGTACAACAGCCATGGGCTGCGCATCAGCTTTTCCAATTACCCTGTCAAACATTGATATATAGCTCAATATCATCAGCACCGAATCAAGGAGCTGGATGTCCACTCCCCAAGCGCATACAGGGGCACTTTTTATAATAGAAACAACGGCTATAAATTAAAAGATCTGACAAGTCCGTAGTAGTTTGTCTGCCCTTACTGCTAGAAGGCAAACATTGGCCGGTAGGACGTTTAAAGCACTAAGCTGTTTGTTACTGTAAAGTCATATAAAATCTCACTGATCCATAGACAGGTTCCACACAACGCTTTTTGGATATAATGATATGAATATTCAGCAGTGCAATTCATGCACTTCACATCAAATCAAATTTTATTGGTCACATACACATGGTTAGCAGATCTTAATGCGAGTGTAGCGAAATGCTTGTGCTTCTAGTTCCGACAATCCAGTAATATCTACTGGAGTAACTAAGTGGATCTAACAAATTCACAACAACTACCTTATGCACACAAATGTAAGGGGTGAATAAGAATATGTACATATAAATATATGGATGAGCGATGGCCGTGCGGCATAGGCAAGATGGTATACAACAGTATATACATGAGTAATATGAGATGAGTAATATGTAAACATTATTAAGATGGTGTTATTTAAAGTGACTAGTGATACCTTTATTAAGTCCATTTATTAAAGTGGCCAGAGATTGAGTCTGTATGTTGGCAGAAGCCTCTCTATGTTAGTGATGGCTGTTTAACAGTCTGATGGCCTTGAGATAGAAGCTGTTTTTCAGTCTCTCCGTCCCAGCTTTGATGTACTTGTACTGACCTCGCCTTCTGGATGATAGCGGGGTGAACAGGCAGTGGCTCAGGTGGTTGTTGTCCTTGATGATCTTTTTGGCCTTCCTGTGACATCGGGTGCTGTAGGTGTCCTGAAGGGCAGGTAGTTTGCCCCCAGTGATGCGTTGTGTAGACCGCACTACCCTCTGGAGACTCTTGCGGTTGAGGGCGGTGCATTTGCCGTAGTCATGGGTGAACAGGGAGTACAGGAGAGGGCTGAGAATCCACCCTTGTGGTGCCCCAGTGTTGAGGATCAGCGGGTTGGAGATGTTGATTCCTACCTTCACCACCTGGGGGTGGCCCGTCAGAAAGTCCAGGACCCAGTTGCACACGGCGGGGTTGAGACCCAACGTCTCGAGCTGAATGACGAGTTTGGAGGGTACCATGGTGTTAAATGCTGAGCTGTAGTCAATGAACAGAATTCTTACATAGGTATTCCTCTTGTCCAGATGGGATTGTGCAGTGTGATGGCGATTGCATCGTCAGTGGACCTATTGGGGCGGTAAGCAAATTGGAGTGGGTCGAGGGTATCAGGTAGGGTGGAGGTGAAATGATCCTTGACTAGCCTCTCAAAGCACTTCATGATGACATAAGTAAGTGCAACGGGGCGATAGTCATTTAGTTCAGTTACCTTAGCTTTCTTGGGAACAGGAACAATGTTGAAGCATGTTGAAGCATGTGGGGACAACAGACTGGGATAGCGATTGATTGAATATGTCCTGAAACACTCCGTGATTGACTGTAGACCCTGCAGTACATTCAGATGAGCAATTGGGCAACACTTTACTTAAAGCCTGCAGGTATAATGTCTTATTACAAGGCTTATAATATGTTATGTCCCTATGTATCAATATTTCAACTGATTGAGAATTGCTGGTATTTTGTCAAAATCATTCTGAGATGAAAAGAATAAACATTTATAAGGGGTCATACATGCTCACAACAAGACATAATGCATTATACCAGGATGTTTTAAAGAAAGAGTTACCAACATTCTGCGTATAGATATACCTTTTTGCTATGTTTAAGAGTTACGTTGTCACGCCCTGACCTTAGAGATCCTTTTTATGTCTCTATTTTGGTTTGGTTTGGTGAGTTTGGGTGTGCATTCTATGTTTTGTGTTCTATGTTTTCTATTTCTGTGTGTTTGGCTGGGTGTGGTTCTCAATCAGAGGCAGCTGTCTATCATTTTCTCTGATTGAGAACCATACTTAGGTATCCTTTTCCCACCTGTGTTTTGTGGGTAGTTGTTGTATGTTTCGTTCGTTCTCTTTTTTTTTTCTTTTTTTCTTGGTCCACTTCTTCTTCAGACGGCCGTTACAGAACTACCCACCACCAAAGGACCAAGCAGCGGGGTAAGGAGGACTGGATGGAGGACATCCTGGACGGCAAAGGATCCTACACGTGGGAGGAGATCCTTGCCGGAAAGGATCGCCTGCCATGGGAGCAGGTCGAAGCAGCAAGGAAGGCAGAGGCAGCTAGGAGAAGGGCCAAGGATTACACAGGGACAAGGCTGGCACTAAAGACCGGGAGGCCACTCCAAAAGATTTGGGGGGGTGCACACGGGGAGATTGGCTGAGCCAGGTTGGAGACCTGAGTCAACTCCCCGTGCTTACCGTGGCGGGCGTCATACTGGTCAGGCACCGTGTTATGCGGTGGAGCGCACGGTGTCTCCAGTACGCGTTCTTAGCCCGGCGCGCTATATCCCAGCTCCTCGCATCGGCCGGGCTAGAGTGGGCATCGAGCCAGGACGGAGTGTGCCAGCCCTGCTCTCCAGACCTCCAGGACGTCTCTACGGCCCAGGATATCCTGCGCCGGCTCTGCGCACTGTGTCTCCAGTGCGTCTGCACAGCCCAGTGCGTCCTGTGCCTGCGCCCCGCACGTGCCGGGCCAAAGTCACCATCCAGCCAGGACAGGTTGTGCAGGCTCTTAGCTCGAGACCTCCAGTGCGCCACCACGGGCCAGTGTATCCGGTGCCTCGGTCAAGGACAAGGCCTTGTGTAGGTCTCCCCAGCCTGGTGAGTCATGTGCCTGCTCCCAGAGCCAGGCCTCCTGTGTGTCTCTCCACTCCAGTGATGATCCATGGCACGAAGCCTCCAGTGATGATCCATGGCACGAAGCCTCCAGTGATGATCCATGGCACGAAGCCTCCAGTGATGATCCATGGCAAGAAGCCTCCAGTGATGATCCATGGCAAGAAGCCTCCAGTGATGATCCATGGCACGAAGATTCCAGTGATGATCCATGGCAAGAAGCCTCCAGTGATGATCTATGGCAAGAAGCCTCCAGTGATGATCCATGGTAAGAAGGCTCCAGTGATGATCCATGGCACGAAGCCTCCAGTGATGATCCATGGCACAAAGCCTCCAGTGATGATCCATGGCAAGAAGCCTCCAGCGATGATCCATGGCACGAAGCCTCCTATGTGTCTCTCCACTCCAGTGACACCCTTCAGTCCGGAGCCTCCAGCGACGATCTCCAGCGACGATCCCCAGTCCTGAGCCTCCAGCGACGATCTCCATTCCGGAGCCACCCTCGACGATCCCCATTCCGGAGCCTCCAGTGATGATCCCCAATCCGGGGCCGCCAGAGTCTCCCTCCTGTCCGGAGCCGCCAGAGTCTCCCTCCTGTCCGGAGCCGCCAGAGTCGCCCTCCTGTCCGGAACCGCCAGAGTTTCTCTCCTGTCCCGCACCAGAGCCGCCTCCGCGGATAGATGCCCACCCAGACCCTCCCCTATAGGTTTAGGTTTTGCAACCGGAGTCCGCACCTTTGGGGGGGAGGTACTGTCACGCCCTGACCTTAGAGATCCTTTTTATGTCTCTATTTTGGTTTGGTCAGGGCGTGAGTTTGTGTGGGCATTCTATGTTTTGTGTTCTATGTTTTCTATTTCTGTGTGTTTGGCCGGGTGTGGTTCTCAATCAGAGGCAGCTGTCTACCGTTGTCTCTGATTGAGAACCATACTTAGGTAGCCTTTTCCCACCTGTGTTTTGTGGGTAGTTGTCTGTTTTGTGTCTGCACCAGACAGAACTGTTTCGGTTTCGTTCGTTCTCTTTGTTGTTTTTTTGTTATTCAGTGCTCAGTTTTATGAATAAATCATGAACACTCACCACGCTGCGCTTTGGTCCACTTCTTCTTCAGACGGCCATTATATACGTGTTTGTTTGTCCCGTAAGGCAGGTACGTAAATTGCTGATAAGAGTTGTTATAGCTCATTATGTAAATGTAAGCACAGTCACTTAGATGAAATCATGAGTGGCTATTTCAGTAAAACTGGTTTAATTCCTCTGGTTCATATTTAATTATAACGGTAATTAAACTTCCTGCAGACTACTAATGTACGGAGGGGATGCATAATCGGAATTAATCAAGAGGATTTGTTCCAAAACTGAAGGGTCAGTCAATTAATTCCACCCCTGTTCCCACGCCTTTAACCACATGGGGTATTAGACTGTCGGAGTCATGGGCTGTTTTAATGGAATTCGGGAACTGAAGGAAACAGGGTCTGAAGCCTCTAAATGTCAAACTACCTCATACATTGAAACAGTCCCAAATATGAAACATCTGCATACGCTTTCACAGTGCAGCGAGCTTAGGGCTAAAGCAACAATAACTTGAAATGCATTTTGAAAACACACAGATGTCCCCAAATTGTTGACCAGAACTGATGTATTCAGTTGAAAAGGTTTGAATGTCATTTCCCTCAAAGAAATGTCACCAAAAAGAGGCTCTCTAAAGTGATATACTTTTAGTCTCACTGTCCTGTCGTTTGTTTCCAAAGCCCATCTAAAGCTCTGTAGGGGGGGTCAGTACATTTTTTAAGTGATTAATTTTCAACAACACCCACAACAAGGGCAATGTGTCCCAGCCAAATCTAATCTGCAAAACAGAATAAAAAACCTTCCAATTTATTTAGGAGAAAAGGGTAATTGACAACTAATTTGGAGTATCAACTATTTCTCTCGCTTGCAAGCTCTCTCTCCCTCTTTCTATTTTTTATTACCTGTATTGTTGTTTTTTCAGCAGTAAATTCAGTCATGATAATGATCTAGTCATGACAACTGAAGTTATGTTGTGACTCCCGTCCCGAAGTACAACTATAATAACTCAAAACATTATTTTGATAAACTAACTGGCCAGGTGTATCATGACATAAACAATGTTGTGTGGCGTTGCAACACAATCTCACACTCAAATTGTGCAAATACGTAGAAAAAATATTTAAGGCAGATTTCGTGTGTTTTTGTGCGTTTTTGTGTGGCTTAATTCGTCTGAAAATACACACATTTTTGTGTGGCTTAATTCGTCTGAAAATACACACATTTTTGTGTGACTTAATTCATAGGAAAAGAGAAACATTTTTGTGCGACCTCATTCATAGGAAAATACATGTTGTTGTGGGCAAACTTTTGAAAGTTATTGGAGCAATGCATTTTGGGCAATGGTGTTCTACACTGCCTTTTTTTGAGTCTCACATATATTTATATAAAAAACAAACACGTTAACAACCCAATATTGTTGAGTGAGCAAGCCATGGAGTAGGTCACGTATTTCCGACCTCATGCTGAAATTGCATTTATTTAATACTTTCTTTGCACTTTGACCCAAAAAGAACTAGGAAACACAGCCTTTGAATGACATGCTTTACTTTGTTAAACTGTTATTTTCATTTTAATGCGTAAATGGCGCATAACCTGCAAAAGTTTATATTCAGAAGAGTCACTGACAAAAGAGAACACTAGGCCCAAGATGAGGAGCTCGAGTTCTTCAACAAATGGGAGCAGCGGCTCCTTCCCTAGGCTCTGTGAAAAAATTAACACAGAGGATTTGAAGGCCGAGATTCTTGGTGCCCTCAGAGCGGACATTTCATCTGTACTCAAGTCGGAACTCAAGGAGTCGCTCAGTGAGGACTTTAATTGTATTAAGTCAGCGTTTCAAGCAGTCAAGAATGAACTTGCAAAGCAAACAGCAAGGGTTTGTACTGAACTGGATACAGTTAAGAAAACTGTCTCTGACATGGAACAAGGCTCGTTAACATGCTCGGACGACACGACTATGCTAAAAAACACAGTTAAGAAGCTTGAAACTGGGGCCTCCCGGGTGGCGAAGTGGTCTAGGGCACTGCATTGCAGTGCTAACTGCGCCACCAGAGTCTCTGGGTTCGCGCCCAGGCTCTGTCGCAGCCGGCCGCGACCGGGAGGTCCGTGGGGCGACGCACAATTGGCATAGCGTCGTCCGGGTTAGGGAGGGTTTGGCCGGTAGAGATATCCTTGTCTCATTGCGCTCCAGCGACTCCTGTGGCGGGCCGGGCGCAGTGCGCGCCAACCAAGGGGGGCCAGGTACACGATGTTTCCTCCGACACATTGGTGCGGCTGGCTTCCGGGTTGGAGGCGCGCTGTGTTAAGAAGCAGTACGGCTGGTTGGGTTGTGCTTCGGAGGACGCATGGCTTTCGACCTTCGTCTCTCCCGAGCCCGTACGGGAGTTGTAGCAACGAGACAAGGTAGTAATTACTAGCGATTGGATACCACGAAAATGTGGGAGAAAATGGGATAAAAAAATAAAAAAATAAAAAATAAAAAAAGAAGCTTGAAACTGATGTGACTAGCCTTAAGGAACAATGCATACCAATTCCAAGGTTGTTTGCGAAGATCCAATATCAGGATCATGGGGGTAGTAGAGGACTTTATCGGTCTCAAGTTATTGAAGGAAGCCATCCAAATGGATAAAGACGTCCTTGTAGACCGTTCACATCGGGGCTCTCAAGCAAGAAAGCCTGGGGGAAATCCTTTGTGTAATTGAGGTTAAACTACACTACTATCAGGGTTGTATTGATGTTCTTCGGCGTGCCAGAGAATTTGGCCCACTTCGATGCAACAGAGCACCCATCTCTATCTTCCAAGACTATGCCCCCAGCGTTGTTTGTGACTATGACGCTTTCAACGATGTTAAGAATCAGCTCCGTACCAAATCGACTGTCACGACTTCTGCCGAAGTCGGCCCCTCTCCTTGTTCGGGCGGCGTTCGGCGGTCGACGTCACCGGCTTTCTAGCCACCTCCGATCCACTTTTCATTTTCCATTTGTTCTGTCTTTGTCTTATCACACCTGGCTTCACTCAACTAATTACTTGTTTATTATTTAACCCTCTGTTCCCCATGTTGTGTTTGTGAGTGATTGTTTATTGTAATTCGGTCCGACTTTGTAGGCTCGTGATGTTACTTTGTAAATTTGTATTTTTTGAGTAAAGTACGTTGATTACTCATAGCTGCTGTCCTGCGCCTGACTCTCTACACCAGCTACACACAGGACCTTTACACCGACGTTCGGTATGGTGTGGCTTTTCCTGCCCAGCTCCATATAACATACAACGGCACCAAGAAAGAGTTCCAAGACCCCCATAAGGCAATGGCTTTCGTAAAGGTGAACATTTTACCGAGGTCGGACGAAGCAAATAGCTGAATGTTCACCTATTTGGCGATTAGGGTAATGGACGAATGTGTCTACCACTGCTGACTCAGTCTCTCTTTTGTAGATACTGTATAGCGTTGCCAGTGTTATCAGTTGATATTGTTATTATTAGGTAATGTTAGTGCCTTAGTTCTGGTGAGTCAATTCTCCTTTTGTTCAAATCTTTTATTTTATTACCATGAAGCTGCTCACTTCAATTTCTCGATGGTACCCGTATCTAGGGTATATAAGCACAGTTCTATTATGAGGCTATGTCCTTTCTTCAAAGACATTGCTGCTAACTTAGTGCTAGTGCTATTGCTGTACAATGTGATTTATAAAACATTTCATACTTTCTTTTACAACAGCCTAGTTTGGGGTTGTAAATAAGTATTTCTTATTCATTTATTATGCGCAACTTGTTTTAAATCCTTCACTATTTCAGCAGGGCTCTCTACTCAATAGGTTTAGTGATCCCCACTACAAGCACATCATGTGTGGATATCTTTGCGTGGGGATTAGTGGTTACCTTGTTCTATTAGGTGACCAGGGTGGGTTTTCTTTTTCAAACCAGACTTCAGAATATTGTTTGTTTATGTTTTTTATTCTTCTTCAACTTTTGGGGTTTATTTGCTATTTTTTGAAAAATGTTTAATGGATCAGTTGTTATTGTAATCTGGCATCTATCCTTTTCCCAGCTGACT
The DNA here is from genome assembly GCF_029448725.1 of Salvelinus fontinalis. Taxonomy (NCBI): domain Eukaryota; kingdom Metazoa; phylum Chordata; class Actinopteri; order Salmoniformes; family Salmonidae; genus Salvelinus; species Salvelinus fontinalis. The sequence continues at coordinate 18,718,749 of NC_074671.1, read as the reverse complement.
TTACATGACTAGGCCAAATATCATGAGAGGGACAGCTGGTTGCTCGTCACTTTGGCTAGCTGGAATGTTACATCTTTAAATCACCCAATGAAACATAAAATGGTTATTTCTCATTTAAATCACCTTAAAGTAGATATCCCCTTTCTTTAGAGGACACTTCTCCGCACTTTCGACCACTCTTGTTTAAAATGTGGGTGGATCGGTCAATCATATCATTCCAATTTTCATTCTATAACTAGAGGAGCAGCCATTTTAAATTGTTAAAAAAATACCATTCGCAATGTCAAGTGTAGAGGCAGACTCAGCAGGCTGTTTCAGTATTGTAGTAGGAAGACTGTATAATACACCTGTTATCTTGGCTAACATTTATGCACCAAATTGAGAAAACAGTTAATTCTTCTTCACAAATGTATTTTCTCGATAACCAAATATGGACACACACCACCTAATACTAGTTGGTGATATGAATTGTGTACTGTTGTCCAATCTGGATCGTAGCTCTCCTAAGGTATCTCCTTCATCAAATTTCTTAAGACATATGGAATATCTGTCAGGACCCGGTGAGAGAAACAGTCACTAATAGTTGGCAGAACCCAGAAGATGAGGCAGACTCAGCAGTACTAGAGATAATGATTTAATAAAAGGACAAGATCTTCAGGCAAAGAATATAAATCCACCACGTCCAAAATAAAGCCAAGAGGCACAAAATGGATATCCTCCAAAATACAAAGAAACTCCACAAAGTGGGAAAAACAGCAGGGAAAAACAAACCTCAAAAGACTACTCAAAAATACACAAGAACTAAACCAGAGAACCTCTGGAAAATCCAATAAGAGAAATATATGTTTCACACAAAAAGGCTGGGGCTGGGGCTGGGTGCTAACATACAAACACTGAGCAAAGAACTGAGGAACACACAGGGTTTAAATACAAGCAAGGGAACGACACACAGGTGCAAGCAATAATAGAGCAAGGAAAAAACAAAAGGTTCAAAAAAGGTGCAATGGGGACATCTAGTGACAAAACCAGAACAGTCCTGACCAAAACCTGACAATATCTGATGCATGGCGTTTCCGCAATCCCACAGATAGGGAGTATTCTTTTTTCTCGCCAGTTCATAAGACCTTCTCACGTATAGACTACTTTTTCCTAGACAATAGATTTCAGCCGCTTATCATGGAGTGTGATTACCAAGCTACAGTCATTTCGGATCATTCTCCTCTTACTATGAAATGGCTTATATCAAATACACAACCTAATTATCGCCCTTGGCGGCTTAACTCACTACTGCTATCAGAAGAAACCTTTGTTGCTTTTATATAATCTCAAAATGACGCTATTTCTTGAGTTTAATCAACCCCCTGGAATGTCTCCTACTACAGTATGGGAATCAATGAAGTCTTATCTAAGGGGCCAAATTATTTTGTATAGCGCACGATTAAGGAAGTACTATATTTAACGCCTAGGGGAACTTACAAATACAATCTTGGATATGGCATATTCACACTCTTCATCCGCAGATTTACTAAAACAACGTTTGACACTTCAGACAGAGTTTGAGCTTCCGTCAACTTGACAAGCTGAAAATCTAATGAGTAAATCTCTAGGGTCACGTTCTGACCCTAGTTCTTTTGTTATTTCTTTGTTTTAGTGTGGTCAGGGCGTGAGTTGGGTGGGTTATCTATGTTCGTTTTTCTATGTTGGTTTTTAAGTTGTCTCTGATCTCTGATTTTTCACCTGGGTTTCGTGGGTGGTTGTCTTCCGTGTCTGTGTGTTCCACACGGAACTGTTTCGGTTTTCGTTCGTTCACTTTATTGTTTTGTATTTCAGTGTTCAGTTTGTTCCATTAAATATTCCTCATGAACACTTACCACGCTGCGCTTTGGTCCTCCTCTCTTTCTCCAGACGAAGATCGTTACAATACTTTATAATCCCTCTTCATCTGACACTCCAGAGATATTACCATCACTTGATGTTGAGAAGGCGTTTGATCGGGTGGAGTGGGATTATCTATTTTAAACTCTCAAACTATTTGGATTCGGTCCCAATTTTTTGTCCTGGATCAAAGTCCATTACTCCTTCTCTATGGCTGCAGTGCGCACAGATAATAACCTTTCATCCTATTTCCAAATTCAACATGGGACAAGACAGGGTTGTCCTCTATCCCTTCAGCTGTTTGCCATTGCAATTGAACTTTTAGCCATAGCAATACGTAATAACACAACTATCGAAGGTATTCAAAGAGGGGGCTTGGAGCATAACGTCTCACTCTATGCAGATGACATGCTATTATTTATGTTTGACTCTTTAACTGGTCTTCCAGAGATCCAGGTTCTACTAAAGACATTTGGTAAAATATCCAGGTATAAGGTTAGTCTACAAAAAAAGTGGATTGATGCCTATTAATCCTTCTGCCATGCAAAATTATTTTAGTCATCTGCCCTTCAGCGTGACTACACAGAAATTGAAATCTTTGGGTCACACACAATTTCAAAGATCTCTATAAAGATTTCAAATATCTCTATGGGCTTCCGAGAGGCGCAGCGGTCTAAGGAACTGCATCTCAGTGCAAGAGGCGTCACTACAGTCCCTGGTTCGAATCCAGGTTGTATTTTTTTTTAACTATTTGATTATATTACTCATTGTATAGCATGCCTGTTTTAAGTCTGGTTTTGGGGTGGGGCTCTGTTTGGTAGGGGATCCGTGTGTATTCTGCCCTTTTCCTGTTCTGTCTGTTATCTGTATAATTATAAAAAATGGCAAATTAAAAAAACTTTTGTGTATATATACAGTTGAAGTCAGAAGTTTACATACAACATAGCCAAATAAATTTAAACTCAGTTTTTCACAGTTCCTGACATTTAATCCTAGCAAAAATTCCCTATCTTAGGTCAGTTAGGATCACCACTTTATTTTAAGAATGTGAAACGAATAACAGTAGAGAGAATGATTTATTTTAGATTTTATTTCTTTCATCACGTTCCCAGTGGGTCAGAAGTTTACATACACTCAATTAGTATTTGGTAGCATTGCCTTTAAATTGTTTAGCTTGGGTCAAATGTTTCGGGTGGCCTTCCACAAGCTTCCCACAATAAGTTGGGTGAATTTTGGCCCATTCCTCCTGACAGAGCAGGTGTAAATGAGTCAGGTTTGTAGACCTCCTTGCTCGCTCGCACACGCTTTTTCAGTTCTGCCCACAAATTTTCTATAGGCTTGAGGTCAGGGCTTTGTGATGGCCACTCCAATACCTTGACTTTGTTGTCCTGAAGCCATTTTGCCACAACTTTGGAAGTATGCTTGGGGTCATTGTCCATTTGGAAGACCCATTTGCGACCAAGCTTTAACTTCCTGACTGATGTCTTGAGATGTTGCTTCAATATATCCACATCATTTTCCTCCCTCATGATGCCATATATTTTGTGAAGTGCACCAGTCCCTCCTGCAGCAAAGCACCCCCACAGCATGATGCTGCCACCCCCGTGCTTCATGGTTGGGATGGTGTTCTTTGGCTTGCAAGTCTCCCCCTTTTTCCTCCAAACATAACGATGGTCATTATGGCCAAACAGTTCTATTTTTGTTTCATCAGATCAGAGGACATTTCTCCCAAAATTACGATCTTTGTCCCCATGTGCAGTTGCAAACCGTAGTCTGGTTTTTCTATGGTGGTTTGGAGCAGTGGCTTCTTCCTTGCTGAGCGGCCTTTCAGGTTATGTCGATATAGGACTCGTTTTACTGTGGATATAAATACTTTTGTTCCTGTATCCTCCAGCATCTTCATAAGGTCCTTTGCTGTTGTTCTGGGATTGATTTGTACTTTTCGCACCAAAGTACGTTCATCTCTAGGAGACAGAATGCGTCTCCTTCCTGAGCGGGATGACGGCCGCGTGGTTCCATGGTGTTTATACTTGCGTACTATTGTTTGTACAGATGAACGTGGTATCTTCAGGAGTTTGGAAATTGCTCCCAAGGTTGAGCCAGACTTGTGGAGGTCTACAATTTTTTTTCTGAGGTCTTGGCTGATTTCTTTTGATTTTCCTATGATGTCAAGCAGAGGCACTGAGTTTGAAGGTAGACCTTGAAATACACCCACAGGTACACCTCCAATTGACTCACATGATGTCAATTAGCCTATCAGAAGCTTCTGGTTAGACTGTAAACTCCCCTTCCAGACTCACATTAAGCCTCCAAAATTAACCAATCCAAAATTAAGTCTGGAATCGGCTTCATCGGAACAAAGCCTCCTTCACTCATGCTACTAAACATACCCTCGTAAAACTGACTATCCTACCGATCCTTGAGTTCGGCGATGCCATTTACAAAATAGCCTCCAACACTCTACTCAGCATATTGGATGTAGTCTATCACAGTGCCATCCGTTTTGTCACCAAAGCCCCATATACTACCCACCACTGCGACCTGTATGCTCTCGTTGGCTGGCCATCTATAAGTCTCTGCTAGGTAAAGCCCCGCCTTATCTCAGCTCACTGGTCACCATAGCAACATCCACCTGTAGCAGGCGTTCCAGCAGGTTTATTTCACTGGTCATCCCCAAAGCCAACTCCTTCTTTGGCCGCCTTTCCTTCCAGTTCTCTGCTGCCAATGATTGGAACTAATTGCAAAAATCACTGAAGCTGGAGACTTATAGCTTCCTCACTAACTTTAAGCATCAGCTGTCAGAGCAGCTTACCGATCACTGCACCTGTACACAGCAAATCTGTAAATAGCCCACCTAACTCCCTCATCCCCATATTGTTATTTATTTTTGCTCTTTTGCACCCCAGTATCTCTACTTGCACATCATCATCTGCACATCTATCACTCCAGTGTTAATGCTAAATTGTAATTATTTTGCCACTATGGCCTATTTATTGCCTTAACTCCCTAATCTTACTGTATTTGTACACACTGTATATATATTTTTCTATTGTGTTATTGACTGTACATTTGTTTATCCTATGTGTAACTCTGTGTTGTTGTTTTTGTCGCACTGCTTGGCTATATCTTGACCTGGTCGCTGTTGTAAATGAGAAATTGTTCTCAACTGGCATACCTTCTGCCCCCCCTTAAAAGATGTAGATGCACTATTGTAAAGTGGCTGTTCCACTGGATGTCATAAGGTGAATGCACCAATTTGTAAGTCGCTCTGGATAAGAGCGTCTGCTAAATGACTTAAATGTAAATGTAAATGTTAAATCAAGTTGAATAAAATAAAAAATAAAAATCACACTATGAACAGCAGAGGGCAGTATAGTACTTACATTTTCACAGTGTTGTAAGCTCTAAATTGTTGGGTACCAAACACAATATATTGGTTCTGTGAATGTTCCCAATGTTTGTATAAAACGTTCGCCTGATGTTGCAAAAACGTTCCCAGAATGTTGGCCTCACATTTAATTGTGGCAGTATGTTCAAAAAACATTACTTGTACATTGTGTTTTTACATTACCTGGAAACCTAAAGAGAACACTTGGGGAATGTTCTGTGGTTATTGTTACAGATGTTGTGAACAACATTACAGTAAATGATAGAAGATTCCAAGGATATTTCATTTAAAACATTTTCTGAAATATTTCTGAATAATTATTTGAATGTTTTTGGGATGTTATCATTCTAATGTTAGATTAAACCCTAACTAGAACTTAATGGGAATCACTGATGTCCAAGACTCAGGAATGACAGACTGTGCACACAGAACTTACTAAACTGCCCCTCGTCTTTTTGACTATAGACTGCATGTATTATCAGTGAGGGCATACAGGCATACTAGCATACAAGCACTAACCTGCAATGTAATTTCACCTTTCATATAATTTGAGGCAAAGGCATCTGTTGACTATCACATCAACACTATTGTAAACACTATTGTTAAGCTATTTCTTACCCTCTCCATACAGTCTAGACAGGCAGAAATTAATAATCCAAGTTTCAAGTTTTATTAGTTGTATGTACAGGATACACTTGGTATACACAGTCCAACAAAGTGCTTACTTGTAGATTCATTCTTGATAACGCAACAACAATAAGAAATAATAAAATATTAGAATACAAACATAAAGTAAATGGCTCAGTAGAATAGAACAAACATTTTAGCATAAGTATAATACAGGAAGGCACAATTTATAGTCCAATATTTACATGTGTTTTGGGGAAGGGGGGATTGGGGGGCAAGTGTTAATATTCTGCTTGTCAAGAAACCTCTCAGAGTAAAATGTGTATGCCCTCTTTTATTACTAGAGCTTGTTTACATCATTATTATAGTAACACACACCACTCTTGCACAATATAAATGTGGCTCATGTAAACTATTCCAACAGCTCACATCTGAGATCCCAAGAGACCAGTTTAAAAAGGCTCAGAGGTTCATTCATCTTTAATTAGCTTCTGTCCTGAGACCTTATTCAAGATCAGCTCTGAATTTTAAGAACCCTCGAGAACTCACTCACTCACCATCCTACTGAACTTTAAAGTAAGTTATGTAAATGATCATGAAGAATTTTTTTTTATTCATAGCCATGGGAAGATGTGTGGGGGTGCTGCAATTATTATTTTTATTTATATATATTTTTTAAATTCTGATTTTTCAGGGGGTACCCTCAGCACCCCTACTTCCCACGGCTATGCAGTTATTAGTGTTGAGGCAAAATGTTACTCCTAACTTCAATGAGCGTGGAGTTGTGAAAATACTTGTGTTGTTTTGACAGGTTATCCCATTAAACACCACATTGTTTCATGATCATGAGCAAGAGCAAGCATGATTGCTTTCCATTTTAGTCAGTTATGAATTGAGCAATGCAATCTTTACATTTCACCTCTACATTAACTTGTCAAAGTTAGCTTGTCAAAGAGAATAAGAAGTTCTGCTAATAAACGAAAAGGGTAGTTTTTGAATGGAAGGGACTTAATCATTAAATAAAATGGCTATGGCTCGTATCTTGAATTAAGCCTGACATTTGTAGCATTTGTCACAAAATCAAGTAAATGTTGAGCAAGCTTTTGCCAGTTGATGTACCGTTAGAGAGAGAGCTGGCCAAAAGTTGGCTTACATTAGCTATTTGTTTTGCCTCAATCAAACTAGACCTGAATCTGACACAGCAATAAACAGCTCTAACATTACAGGCTTCACTGTCATGATGCGCAGCACCGATTTCTTCATCTCGCTCCCGCCTGCACCTGCTGGCTTTCTGTCCAGCTCCCACCCGCCACCCGCTACCGCAAGTGGTCCCAAACCCAACCGGGTCCCGCAATGTTATTTTAGACTGTGTGATGCAACTCACTTGCCAGCCTTGGTCCCAGCAATTTTGTGCCCTATAGGCAATATCAAAAGCGCAAACATAACTTAAGAAATAGGTTCAATTACCAGAGATTCTCACATGGCCCTTACACTGTATTACTGGCCTATATTAGCCAATGTGCTAGATGTAGTTTGAAGAGAGCAGAGTTGGAGAGACTTGCACTTTTTCTTTAGCTATTTTTATAGCCTACCTTTCTGGAGTGGGAAGGTCTTTAGACTGAGAAATATGGGTGATCAATATTTAGGCTTATTTCTAGGCAATGTAATAAACTATAGCCTAATCATAGGCCTATTTAGGAAGTACATTTCCTTGGAAAGATGACTGTCCCATGCTTCTCTGCCTACTCTATTTAATGGAGACCATAATCGCACCTGATCTCGCAGATAAGGCTACTGAACAGGAAGCAGCAAGAATGATGACAGACACCTACTACGTTTTGCACACTCCTATAGGATATAGCCTACATTTTAGAAGGACAATTTATGGGTAATGAGACAAATAAATGGGTGATGCATACTTATTGAAAAGTAAAAGGCACAACGCTCGCTCACCATAGTAGCCTAACTTATGTGTTCACCGTAGTAGCCTAACTTATGTGCTCACCATAGTAGCCTAACCTATGTGTTCACCATAGTAGCCTAACCTATGTGTTCACCATAGTAGCCTAACTTATGTGTTCACCATAGTAGCCTAACCTATGTGTTCACCATAGTAGCCTAACCTATGTGTTCACCATAGTAGCCTAACTTATGTGTTCACCATAGTAGCCTAACCTATGTGTTCACCATAATAGCCTAACTTATGTGTTCACCATAGTAGCCTAACCTATGTGTTCACCATAATAGCCTAACCTATGGTCACCATAGTAGCCTAACCTGTGGTCACCATAGTAGCCTAACCTGTGGTCACCATAGTAACCTAACCTGTGGTCATCATAGTAACCTAACCTGTGGTCACCATAGTAACCTAACCTGTGGTCACCATAGTAGCCTAACCTATGTGTTCACCATAGTAGCCTAACCTGTGGTCACCATAGCAACCTAACCTATGGGCACGTTGTGCCTTGTCCTTTTTAATCATGATTGGATTTTTTGATTGCACTTCAACTCACATTGGTTGAGCGCCCTCAACTTCTTTTCATTATCAATATTTATTTACAGATACTGTAGTAAACTACAGTCTAATCATATTGAAGTTAACTGCCACGTGATTCTCCGCCCATGTAGGCAGCCTACTCTATATATATTTTTGTTGTTGTTGTACTTTTTACCCCTTTTCGTGATATACAATAGGTAGTTACAGTCTAGTTACAGTCTAGTTACAGTCTAGTTACAGTCTTGTAAGCCGTACCAATGTGTCGGAGGAAACACCATACAGTTGGCGACCAAAGTCAGGGTGCATGCGCCAGGCCGATAACAATGAGTTTATAGAGCACGATGGGACAAGGACATCCCTAATCTATTTCAATAAGATCACACATACTAAGTGCACTTGACCTCTCACGCCCAACTAGGAGAGGTAGGCTACAGAAGTTAAAGCAGCGAATGCTGAGTGTGTGAGTAATGCAAAAAATATGTGCTTTTAATACAATAAGTAGGCTAACGCATACAAAGCAGAAACAGGACCTTTTCAAAATAATCTGTGGGACAACAAATATATTTGCATCCCAAATTTTTCTGTCTGACCGCCCGCCTGCAGCATGAAAAATGCAGACCATGCTGCAATGATCTCTGTCGGGACCCGCAGCCCTCTAGTGCAGTCAGTACACAACACTATGATCATCAGGTCTTAGCAGGATCAGATGGTGACAGGGGTCCCAGGAGGGCCAGACAGCCAGGGAAGACCAGTCTATGGAGCTTATGTGAATTTTGCAGTATATTCAGTGAATGATTCCAGGTTCCATCTTGAATTGATGGGTAGACCTACAGCTACAGGACAGCAGCTTAAGCTTAAAGCTAGTGTCTGGGATATGGAAATAATGGTCATTTCAGTTATTCTTGGATAACAATGTATACATGTACACCAAGGTGATTCCTTATCATGCCTCATTTAGGAGGATCAAATGGTGACAGGGGTCTCAGCAGATTCAGGCAGCCAGGGAAGACCAGTCTGTGATGGAGGTGTGATGTGAATCATTGCAGATACAACACTTTATTCTCTCTGTCCAGCAATCACTGGACAATCCAGATGCTATTTTAACTTCTTATGCCTGCAGGGGCAGTATTGAGTAAACGGCCTGCTCCTCAGTCATAGTTGCTAATATATGCATATTATTAGTAGAATTGGATAGACAACACTCTGAAGTTTCTAAAACTGTTTGAATTATGTCTGTGAGTATAACAGAACTCATATGGCAGGCAAAAACCTGAGAAGTTCCACTTCCTGTTTGGATTTTCTCTGAGGCTGCTAGATTTTCAACCAAGCTCCCAATGAAATTACAGTGAGATATGGATGAATTTTCACTTTCTACGGCTTCCACTAGATGTCAACAGTCAATAGAACTTTGTCTGATGACTCTAATGTGAAGGGGGGCCGAAGGAGACAGGAATGAGTAATCACTGCCATGAGGGGACCACGCATTGAACATGCGCGTTCACGTGAGAGGGAGCTCCGTTCCATCGCTCAACAGAAGTCAATGTAATTCTCCGGTTGGAACGTTATTCAAGATGTATGTTAACAACATTCTTAAGATTGATTCAATACATTGTTTGACATGTTTCTACTGACTGTTACGGAACTTTTGGACATTTTGTCACGTTATAGTGGACGCGCTTTGTGACTTTGGAATTGTTTACCAAACGCGCTTACCAAAGTAGCTAATTGGACATAAATAACGGACATTATCGAACAAATCAAGCATTTATTGTGGACCTGGGATTCCTAGGACTGCATTCTGATGAAGTTCATCAAAGGTAAGGAAACATTTATCATGTATTTTCTGGTTTCTGTTGATTCCAACATGGTGGCTAATTTGGCTATTGTTCTGAGCGCCGTCTCAGATTATTGCATGGTTTGCTTTTTCCGTAAAGTTCTTTTGAAATCTGACATAGCGGTTGCATTAAGGAGAGGTATATCTATGATTCCATGTGTATAACTTGTATTATCATCTACATTTATGATGAGTATTTCTGTTGAAACGATGTGGCTATGCAAAATCACTTGATGTTTTTGGAACTAGTGAATGTAACGCGCCAGATTTTTTTTATATAAATATGAACTTTATCAAACAAAACATACATGTATTGTGTAACATGAAGTCCAATGTGTGTCATCTGATGAAGATCATCAAAGGTTAGTGATTAATCTTATCTCTATTTCTGCTTTTTTTTGACTGCTATCTTTCGAAAAATGGCTGTGCTTATTGTGGTTTTTGTGGTGACCTAACATAATCGTTTGTAGTGCTTTCGCTGAGAAGCATATTTGAAATCGGACACTTTGGTGGGATTAACAACAAGATTACCTTTAAAATGATATAAAACACATGTATGTTTGAGGAATTTTAATTATGAGATTTCTGTTGTTTGAATTTGGCGCCCTGCACTTTCACTGGCTGTTGTCATATCGATCCCGTTAGCGGGATTGCAGCCATATTAAGGCAGTCTGACAAACCTCCAAAGTTGATTTCCAAACTGCATCAAGGGTTGATAGAGGCTTTTCCCGATGACACAAAACATGTCAAACAAAAATGTGAGGAAGACCTGGGAGACGCTATTTGAGGATGATGAAAGGATAGATATGTTAGAATGCCCAATCTTGTTCATATAATCTCAGACATAAATTACTGCAGATTTAAGGCCATCCATAGAACGTACTATATGCCAGTGAAACTGAATATCATGCACTCAGAAATTGTATTATTCTGCTGGAGTTGTAAAGCACAAAATGGGACAAATTTGCATATGTTGTGGTCTTGTGAAGTATGTTCTTTTATCTCAGCATGTCTACAGATTCTCCCTACTCCCTGTTTTTTTTTGCCTGGAAATGTTGATACTGGAGACTGTTATCAGAATAAACTGTATAACCTAGCATTTATAGTGGCTAATAAATGCATTGCCATTCATTAGAAGGTTGGTTATCCTCGCACAATGTATGGAAGAAATGTCAAGTTATATACAGTATCACTAGTTTTGTTTTTAGATTAAGGGTATACTGTGCAACTTTCAAAAGGTCTGGATGCCTTATGGAATACTGCACAACAAAATAAGTCTGTATTGAAAACATGCTAATGTCAGGGGAGATGTAGGCAATCCCTAGCTGCTGGGCTGCACAGTCCTGGCCATGTGGGTCTGCTGTACTGTTGTCGCTCTGGCCTTGGCCTAAGACACCTGAAACCAATAATGAATGTTTCACTAAGAGCCTAAAGCTGAGTGGGGTGTGTTGGGTTGGGGGGCTGCAGGGCCATGGACACCTAGGGGCAGGACGGGGTGACACCTATATTGTGTGCAAGTAAAAAGAGCTCGACAGTACTATTGGGCCTATGATATGAATTATATGGAGGGTGTACTGTTTCTGTGTGTTAATGTGTATGCGTATGTCTGTTTTCAATTAACTTTTGTTTTCCAAACCTTTCCTTTGAGACATAAAAAAAAAGATGGGAAGGAAGTTGTGTTATTGACTAGACTGGTGGGGGTCGGGTGTGTAGGCGGTTTGGCTTGGCTGGGCAGTCTGGCTGAAATTTGATATAGAGGATGTCTTAAAGACAATCAAAAGTTGTCTTTGTAATTTATTTGTATGAGTTGTTCATTTGTTAGGCTATTTGTTAAAGGTGCAACACCATATTGATTATTGAATTATCATGGATCTAGTTTAGTCTTATCAATCACTTAAACATATTTAACAATCTCTTACCTAGCTTAATGACTTTGAGCCTTTTTGCTTACTTTTTATTGTTATAAAAAGAGACGACTAGAAGGGCAGGAAATGTGCTTTCGATTAAAAACAAACAAAAGATAACCATTGTAAAATATACCGTGATGGAGGACCCCAAGAACACAGTGGCCTCCATCATTCTTAAATGGAAGAAGTTTGTTAGGCTGGGCGGCCAGCTCTAGGAAGAGTCTAACTGAACAAATGGGGGAGAAGGGCCTTGGTCAGGGAGGTGAAAACCTGCTGCAGAGCGCTCAGGACCTCAGACTGGGGCGAAGGTTCACCTTCCAACAGGACAACGACCCTAAGCACACAGCCAAGACAACGCAGGAGTGGCTTTGGGACAAGTCTCTGAATGTCCTTGAGTGTCCCAGCCAGAGCCTGGACTTGAACCTGATCGAACATCTCTGGAGACCTGAAAAACAGCTGTGCAGCAACGCTCCCCATCCAACCTAACAGAGCTTGAGAGGATCTGCAGAGAAGAATGGGAGAAACTCCCCAAATACCGGTGTGCCAAGCTTGTAGCGTCATACCCAAGAAAAAAACAATTTAATCAATTTTAGAATAAGGTTGTAACGTAATAAAATGTGGAAAAATTCAAGGGGTCTGAATACTTTCCGAAGGCAATGTATAGTATGTGGAAGTAGAAGCCTAAGTGTTGTTGTTCATCAGTTTACTCCAATTAGGGGAGGGATGGTAGGGTTAGGGGAAAATAGTAAAGGAAAATATATATATACAGTGGGGAGAACAAGTATTTGATACACTGCCGATTTTGCAGGTTTTCCTACTTACAAAGCATGTAGAGGTCTGTCATTTTTTATCATAGGTACACTTCAACTGTGAGAGACGGAATCTAAAACAAAAATCCAGAAAATCACATTGTATGTTTTTAAATTAATTAATTTGCATTTTATTGCATGACATAAGTATTTGATACATCAGAAAAGCAGAACTTAATATTTGGTACAGAAACCTTTGTTTGCAATTACAGAGATCATACGTTTCCTGTAGTTCTTGACCAGGTTTGCACACACTGCAGCAGGGATTTTGGCCCACTCCTCCATACAGACATTCTCCAGATCCTTCAGGTTTCGGGGCTGTCGCTGGGCAATACGGACTTTCAGCTCCCTCCAAAGATTTTCTATTGGGTTCAGGTCTGGAGACTTGCTAGGCCACTCCAGGACCTTGAGATGCTTCTTACGGAGCCACTCCTTAGTTGCCCTGGCTGTGTGTTTTGGGTTGTTGTCATGCTGGAAGACCCAGCCACGACCCATCTTCAATGCTCTTACTAAGGGAAGGAGGTTGTTGGCCAAGATCTCGCGATACATGGCCCCATCCATCCTCCCCTCAATACGGTGCAGTTGTCCTGTCCCCGTTGCAGAAAAGCATTCCCATAGAATGATGTTTCCATCTCCATGCTTCACGGTTGGGATGGTGTTCTTGGGTTGTACTCATCCTTCTTCTTCCTCCAAACACGGCGAGTGGAGTTTAGACCAAAAAGCTCTATTTTTGTCTCATCAGACCACATGACCTTCTCCCATTCCTCCTCTGGATCATCCAGATGGTCATTGGCAAACTTCAGACGGGCCTGGACATGCGCTGGCTTGAGCAGGGGGACCTTGCGTGCGCTGCAGGATTTTAATCCATGACGGTGTAGTGTTACTAATGGTTTTCTTTGAGACTGTGGTCCCAGCTCTCTTCAGGTCATTGACCAGGTCCTGCCGTGTAGTTCTGGGCTGATCCCTCACCTTCCTCATGATCATTGATGCCCCATGAGGTGAGATCTTGCATGGAGCCCCAGACCGAGGGTGATTGACCGTCATCTTCAACTTCTTCCATTTTCTAATAATTGCGCCAACAGTTGTTGCCTTCTCACCAAGCTGCTTGCCTATTGTCCTGTAGCCCATCCCAGCCTTGTGCAGGTCTACAATTTTATCCCTGATGTTCTTACACAGCTCTCTGGTCTTGGCCATTGTGGAGAGGTTGGAGTCTGTTTGATTAAGTGTGTGGACAGGTGTCTTTTATACAGGTAACGAGTTCAAACAGGTGCAGTTAATACAGGTAATGGGTGGAGAACAGGAGGGCTTCTTAAAGAAAAACAAACAGGTCTGTGAGAGCCAGAATTCTTACTGGTTGGTAGGTGATCAAATACTTATGTCATGCAATAAAATGCAAATGAATTACTTAAAAATCATACAATGTGATTTTCTGGATTTTTGTTTTAGATTCCGTCTCTCACAGTTGAAGTGTACCTATGATAAATATTACAGACCTCTACATGCTTTGTAAGTAGGAAAACCTGCAAAATCGGCAGTGTATCAAATACTTGTTCTCCCCACTGTATATATTAAATATACACTACCGGTCAAAAGTTTTTGATCACCTACTTATTCAGGGGTTTTCCTTTGTTTTTACTATTTTCTACATTGTAGAATAATAGTGAAGACATAAAAACTATGAAATAACACATATGAAATAACGTAGTAACCAAAAAAGTGTTAAACAAATCAAAATATATTTTATATTTGAGATTCTTCAAAATCGCCACTCTTTGCCTTGATGACAGCTTTGTACACTCTTGGCAGTCTCTCAACCAGCTTCATGAGATAGTCACCTGGAATGCATTTAAATTAACAGGTGTACCTTCTTAAAAGTTCATTTGTGGAATTTCTTTCCTTAATGAGTTTGAGCCAATCAGTTGTGTTGTGACAAGGTAGGGGGTTATACAGAAGATAGCCCTATTTGGTAAAAGACCAAGTCCATATTATGGCAAGAACAGCTCAAATAAGCAAAGAGAAACGACAGTCCATCATTACTTTAAGACATGAACGTCAGTCAATATGGAACATTTTCAGTCGCGAAAACCATAGATGAAACTGTCTCTCATGAGAATCGCCCCAGGATTGGAAGACCCAGAGTTACCTCTGCTGCAGAGGATACGTTCATTAGAGTTACCAGCCTCAGAAATTGCAGCCCAAATAAATGCTTCACAGAGTTCAAGTAACACACATCTCAACATCAACTGTTCAGAGGAGACTGTGTGAATCAGGCCTTCATGGTCCAATTGCTGCAATGAAACCACTCCTAAAGGACACCAATAAGAAGAAGAGACTTGCTTGGGCCAAGAAACACGAGCAATGGACATTAGACCGGTGGAAATTTGTCCTTTCTGGAGTTCAAATTGGAGATTTTTGGTTCCAACCGCCATGTCTTTGTGGGTGAACGGATGAGGTGTGTATTTTTGCATGTGTATTTTACACCGTAAAGCATGGATGAGGTGTTATGGTGTGGGGGTGTTCTGCTGGTGAAACTGTCTGTGATTTATTTTGAATTCAAGGCACACTTAACCAGCTTGGCTACCACAGCATTCTGCAGCAATACGCCAACCCATCTGGTTTGGGCTTGGTGGGATTATAATGTTTTGTTCATTAGGACAATGACCCAACACACGTCCAGGCTGTGTAAGGGCTATTTGACCAAGAAGGAGAGTGATGGAGTGATGGAGTGCTGCATCAGATAACCTGGCCTCCACAATCCCCTGACCTCAACCAAATTGAAATGGTTTGGGATGAGTTGGACCGCAGAGTGAAGGGAAGCAGCCAACAAGTGCTCAGCATATGTGGGCACTCCTTCAAGACTGTTGGAAGGCATTCCCAGTGAAGCTGGTTCAATGAATGCCAAGAGTGTGCAAAGCTGTCATCAAGGCAAAGGATGGCTATTTTAAGAATCTCAAATATAAAATATATTTTGATTTGTTTAATAATTGTTTTGGTTACTAAATGATTCCATATGTGTTATTTCGTAGTTTTGATTTCTTCACTATTATTCTACAATGTAGAAAATTGTAAAAAAATTAAGAAAAACCCTTGAATGAGTAGGTGTTCTAAAAATTTTGACCGGTAGTGTATATATTTCCAAAACATACGTATATGGGGGATTGGAAATGATGCAGACAATTACATTGATGGAAGCCACCATATATTTGCAACATTAAAGCTGATTTACCACCACCACCACCACCACCACCACCACCACCACCACAAAAACAATTTATTTTTATTATGTCCCCCCACTTCTAAAACCATAGTTCCTCCCATGCTGAGGTGACTTTGTTTAGTGGAGCATAAAGAGATGATCACTGGACAGGAAGATGAAACACCTCCTGGGTGTGATTAGAATGAATACTGATCGAGACAGAAACAAATTAGAGTGTTGTATTACTTGACATATGTCTAAAACATGCTCTGTTTACAGTGAAGACTGTCCTGTGCTCACTAGAAAAGTACTGCTCTGAAGTATGGTGTACATTTTATGTCCCTTTAGGCTGAGGGTGTTAAATAATGTGCCACTTATTACACTACCGGTAAGAGCAGTTAGAAAGCAGTTCCCTCATGCTGTTCATACATTTTCACCATTCTCTGAGGCTCCTAGACCCTAGCATTCTAGTTGTGACTAGTGGGACTATCCTGCTATGAAAAAGTAACTTCCAGTCATAGCTGTACTCCCTCTAGTCAGAACCCAGCATTCTGTCATCATGTCATGTGCTAGCCACTGTTTCAGTCTCGTTAGTATGACAGGAATGACTAAGACTTGTCTATGCTGGTACGAAGAATCGTCATGATTTTTACCTAGTTCTTCTGATTCCATTGGAAGTGTAAGCATGTTGAGGAACCATTGTTCCAGTTCTTAGTTATCTTTCGTCCTAGTTCCTCTTGGTTCTTCTAACAGAGAAACAGCGTCTCAATATCCTAAAGTGTTCCTGGCCTGCTCCTTTCCATCATCTGCAATGATCTAAAGCTTATGAGTGGGATAAATATGGCTGAATATGCTAGACGTCAATGGAAACGATCTTATTCGCTCAACTCCTTGTTTAGTCTTCTTGTGCTTCAATGGGAAAAACCTTGCTGACATTGAATATTTTTTTTTTTTAATTAATTTATGTAACAGACTAAACCACCTTTTGGTAGTAATAATTTGATCGAGTTTGAGTGAGAGCAGAACAAAGCAACTCCGCCAATAGACCTACATTAATGATTCACCTTGGTACCTTACAGAAAATGACTATTCTGTACCACACAAAAGACTGCATGAACTTAAATGCTCCTGCAACAAGGTAGGCAAAACAGAGGCACAATGAAGTTCTGTCTCACTCAATGTGATAATTTCTGTGCTCTGTACGCTTTCATTTGCATGCATAAAAGCCAGTCTGAAAAATATAACTTCCCCTCTTGAGACACATGACTTTGAAAGTAATGTGAGAACTATTGCTGAGTAATGGTGGCTACAATTGCCTATTTTAATTGTATATTCAGTCAGATCCAAAATTATTGGCACCCTTGATAAAGAGGAGCAAAAAATACTATAAAATAAATAATAAAAATACTGACCTATATTATAGGCACCCAATTCTTTTTGAAAGAATTTTTTCTCCAAAGAGCTCTATTTTTATTTGCATCTGACCATAGCACCGGTTCCAATCCAAGTGAAAATGGCGTTTAGCAAACTTCAGGCATTTACATTTGTTGGATGACATGGAAACATAGCTTTTTGGCCACACACACCAGTGGTGGGTTTGGCGTAGAAATAAGGATGTATAAGCAGAAAATAACCCCATACCTACTGTAAAATATATCTTTTGATATTATGGGGCTATTTTGCTTCCACTGGTCCTGGGGCTCTTGTTAGGGTCAACGGCATCATCAACTTTACACAGTACCAGAACATTTTACCCAAAAACTTGGTTGCATCTGCAAGGAGGCTGAAACTTAGCCGCAAGTGGATCTTCCAGCAAGACCATGACCCCAAACACACATCAGAATCAACAAGGAAATTGTTAATTTATCATAAAATCAACATTTTGCTATGGTATCTCCGTCTCCAACTCAGAACTGGAGGACAACTAGCTTCCGTCCTCCTCTGGGTACATTGACTTCAATACAAAATCTAGGCTCAGGGGTCTCACCCCTTTCCATAGACTTACACACTAATTATGACAACTTCCAGAGGATGTCATCCAACCTACAGTATCAGACCTCTTGCAGCATGAACTGACATATTGTCCACCCAATCAAAGGATCAGAGAATTAATCTAATACTGATAGCATAAGCTACAGCTAGCTAGCACTGCAGTGCATTAAATGAGATGAGGAGTTGACTCAAAGAGAGAGAAAGACAATAGTTAAACAGTTTTGAACAAATTCATTTCTTCAAAAATGAAGGAGAGATATATACACTGCTCAAAAAAATAAAGGGAACACTTAAACAACACAATGTAACTCCAAGTCAATCACACTTCTGTGAAATCAAACTGTCCACTTAGGAAGCAACACTGATTGACAATAAATGTGCATGTCTTTTTTTGTGGCCTGCTGGAGGTCATTTTGCAGGGCTCTGGCAGTGCTCCTCCTTGCACAAAGGCGGAGGTAGCGGTCCTGCTGCTGGGTTGTTGCCCTCCTACGGCCTCCTCCACGTCTCCTGATGTACTGGCCTGTCTCCTGGTAGCGCCTCCATGCTCTGGACACTACGCTGACAGACACAGCAAACCTTCTTGCCACAGCTCGCATTGATGTGCCATCCTGGATGAGCTGCACTACCTGAGCCACTTGTGTGGGTTGTAGACTCCGTCTCATGCTACCACTAGAGTGAAAGCACCGCCAGCATTCAAAAGTGAACAAAACATCAGCCAGGAAGCATAGGAACTGAGAAGTGGTCTGTGGTCACCACCTGCAGAACTACTCCTTTATTGGGGGTGTCTTGCTAATTGCCTATAATTTCCACCTTTTGTCTATTCCATTTGCACAACAGCATGTGAAATTTATTGTCAATCAGTGTTGCTTCCTAAGT